>NC_136908.1:48657838-49047759 GCF_949606895.1 Notothenia rossii | reverse complement strand
AAACGCCATCCCTGTTTAAACCACGTCATGGATTATTTCTGAAATAGTATGGAGCTCAAATGCTTTTTCTCTTGCGGGTTTATCACAAGGTGAGTTCTTTTTTATTTCCTGCTTTTTAAACACACGTGCTCTACAGTACAGGTTACCTCTGAGTGTTAGCGAGGCTTGCTAATGTAATCAAAGATGAGATTACGTCCAAAACACGTCAGGCATTGTTTCTGATAGCAACTTTCTGTGGGTCCGCCGCCGATTTGACGTCAGATCGGCAGCAAATCTGTATCCGCTCGTTTGTACCCCCGTTTTTAAGAGATTTGGGTACGGAGGGAAAAGAGAGAGGGTTTTATTTTCTGATGCTGCGTGAGTTCCCCTGACACACCAGTGACACATATTTATGTATAAAAGACATCAAAAAGTGCATTTTGCATGATAGGTCCCCTTTAAAATCTGACAGTGGAGCATATGGTGGCTTCCATATTGGATCATCTTTACTTTGTTCACAAGAGGAGTCCATATGAACATCCCGCTGTTGTGATGATCACAAGTTGAGTGGAAGACGTGAACCACCTACAGTAAATGCAAGTATTGTTTATTCAACATTAACACACGTTTATTAGAAATAAACAGGTGTGGAAAGTGTGGAAAATGTGGGTGAGAGTGAGACGCTGTGTGGGATACATTGTTGAATCTATGCCTATAGCAGAGAGTGTGATTTAAAAGAATGCATGCACAGATCCAATGTTAATCCTGCTCCAGCTGCATGAAGACTGAGAAATCACCTTGAATAACATCATTTGAGTCAGCAACTTAATCCTACATAAGCACGTTGCATTCAGGGAAATGTAAGAGCCAGGTTCTGACCATGAGAGAGAATGCATGGAGTGAAAAAGACCATATCTTTGGTTCTGCCGCATAGATTTTATCCCTTTTTTAAGTGTCCACTGTTAGCCTAACATTTTTTTACAAATGTAGAACTAAACCAGTTGTGTTCTCCGGTTAGACAGACAAATTAATTGCCTGCATGAATTGATTTCCCCTTTTTTAAATCAGCACAACAGGCTATAACCATAACATTGACACATTATCAACGACCTCCTGAGGAAACAGCTGCTGCTGCTGCTGCTGCTGCCCTTATACCTCTGATCTACAGAGTTTACTGACACACTGTATTACAGTATGGTAACTAACTGTACAGCAGAAGAGCTCTCCAGAGGATTATAAACATAGCACATAAAATAATTGGACCTCCCCTGCCCTCATGTTCAGATCACGCTGCCTCAGCAGAGCAGCGTCTGAAGGATGCAGCTTACCGTTTCTTTGAGACCCGCACTGCCTGGTTTGAAAACAGATTCTACCCAGGGGGCATTGTAGAACTGAACTCCTCAAAAAAAGTGCAATAGCATTTGACAGAAAAATTAGCTTAATTTTCTAAAACTTCTCGTATTATTTATTTATATGGCAAGTTTGTGTTTTGTTATGCAATGCATTCTGGTCTCAATACTCCATCATCTTCAATAGCCAATCATGGAACACTGTAGCTTGTCAAACAGTCTTTAGTGTGGTGCAGAGCAGAAGCATACTGCATGTTCAGCAGTATTTGTGTGTGCGCTCAAAATAGCTGCCTGACAATAATTGTTCAATGAAGCACTGAGCTGAAAGACACTTAAACTCTGTGTAAAGCTGAGGGGAGGCTAATTTGAGCTCATCCCCATGAGGAACACCTCATATTATACACATAAGCATTTCATCCACATGTAATCATGATGCTTTCATTATTTTCTACTTTAACACAAAGCACTCTTTAGTTTGCAGTGGTGTACTGTAAGTACATTTGAGATACTTGTACCTTACTTACTTTTATTTTTGCTACTTCATACTTCTACTCCACTACAATTCAGAGCTAAATGGTGTACTTTTACTCCACTACCTTTATTTAATACCTTTAGTTTTGGATGAATGATGTGAAATATAATCAACTTTTAAATCAGACTTTAGTTCCACCTGGAGTAAATTCACAAGCTACAGTACCCTGCAGGATACAAAGTCATTCAAACTAGATGTACATGTACCAGCTTTGATAACACTTTAATGATCAATAACATAATCATAACATATATTATATATTATGCCGAAATGGGCGGATCTGCATTATTTAACTTTTTGTACTTTTTTAAATTACTTTTCTACTTTTACTTGAGTAACATTTTGATTGCAGGACTTTTAATTCAAACAAAGTATTTCTACACTCCGGTACTTCTACTTTTACTCAAGTAAAATATCTGAGTATACTTCTCCCACCTCTGGTATTTGCAGAGAATAATATGAAATGTTTTATTACCCAGAATTCTTGACTTTAAATCCAGTCCAAATAAGAGTTTGCAGCAGAGTAAATATCAAGCCCTGCATTTTCATTCAGTTCTCTCCCTCTGGAGTCCACTCGGACCAAAGGCTCGGACCTTTGGATCGATTCTATTTCTGCGTCCTGAAAGCGCTTCGGCCTGCTTCCACTCACACGACAACAAACACCCACAATGCACTCTTCCTCTCACTCAGCTCCCATAGCGATGCTACACACTGCAGGTTGTCAAGGCAACTGCATCACCGGCTGGTGAGTCACCTGTATGTTGCCATGGGAACTGCCTTGCTAGTGACACCCACTCCTTCCCCATAAACCCCCTTTTCGACAGCAGTGCAGGGAGGCTACTGTAGATGCTTTTGTGTATGTGTTCAATGCTCTGCTGTGATTGGCTGCAGGGTAGAGGAGAGTTGAGCTTATACAGTGTGGAGTTTGTGTGGAAGGTTAGCTGGTTTATTGCAAAGTGTCTTTTGGTAGAAAATTGCTCCACTGACGTAATTGAGCAGTGTGGGTGTTGTGTTTGTTCGCAGCTCTCTGAGCACTGTTACCTAGCCAAATGAGAGAAAAAGTGACACACACATGAAATGCTGGAGAGCCAAAGAGACTCAAATCAAAGAGCAGAGTCAGAGATTACATTAAGGGTGAAAGAGAACTCAAAGCATTTCTATATCATTGCTGAAAATGACAGAAATTCAGAATGTCTGGCAGGCTGCAGCACTGTGGTGTTGCAGAGAGACAGACCAGAAGGAAGGTGAGAAAGAGCCTGAGAGGGGGGGGGGGAGGCAGAGTCTTCGTCCTACAGTATAGAAAGTTTGAGGGGTCGATTCAGGCCAAGCCAGCTACATGAGAGCAGACCTGTGACGCAGCAGGAGCCAAAAATCCTGGATTTGTGCTTTGTGTCCAGACACATGTTGGGCTAATTGGACATGGCTGTGAGTCAGTCTGTCTCTGCCTCACTGAGGAGCATTTGATGATGAAGGAACACGGGGAAGAGGGATGAGATGAGAGGGAGAGGAAGAGTTGGTGCATTACACTGCAAAAAATCTCAACAAGTCGACTGATCCGTGATTTAGTCTTTAAATAACCCACGTGGCCGAGGTTTCATTGTGTAAGAAGAATGCAAATCAACATATCTTAAATGTCAACATTATGACCAGATGGCTCTTTTTTGCTGCAAGGTCAAGATGATTCATTTTAATGAGGAAAACAAAGAAGACACAGTGGTCGCAGATATAAATAGGATTTTTAGTAGGAAAAGTTAACTTAAGAAAAATGAAGACTGTTGCCGATGTGGTCATAAGGGTTTGGCCCCCTCCTGGCTTTTATACCCTGGAGCTTTCAGCAAAGGATCCACATCTGCAAAGTAACTTATAGTTCTACATAAATGTAGTTGAGTAAAAGTAAAAATATTTCCCTCCGAATTGTAGTGGATAAGAGGTACAAAGTAGCTTACAATAGAAATACTCAAGTAAAGTACCTCAGAATTCTACTTAAAGGTCCCATATTATACTATATTAGATATATATTGTAGGGCCATATCTATAAATAGCATGTCTCTGAAGTGTTTTGCTCAAAATGCCAAACAGATCACCCATTCTAGCCATCCCAAAAGTGCTGCATGTTGAACTTACCTCAGCAGAAATAGTCAGAAAGTTTGTCTGAAGGATTTGTGGAGATTTCTTCTTGTAGTGTGCCTGATCTCACCTGTGCTGTGCTGTCTGCTGCAGTCTCTCAGCGGAGGAAACGGAGACTCTACAGCGCTTTCTGAAGCTTCAGATAATCAGAGCAGCTTTATCAACATCCATCTGCTCACTGTCACTCATCCCCACCTATTCAGAAGCACTGGGGACCTGTTGTCAGTGAAACCAGCACCCCAAACAACTTCCTGCCCATTCATGTCTCTGCTTCTTCGAAACCTCTCTTCCTCTCACCATCCTTTTTATTTTACTTTCATCATCCTTCTCTTTTGTCATCCTGCAGTTGTGTGAGATCTTCCACAACCTGTTAAAGCAGTGTTCCACTTTTGACGCAGTTGTTTTCGTGACAGATCACATAGGAATGTTATGCTCGATATCCCATCGCACCATATGTCCTCTGACAGTGAATGAATGGAATTCTCTTCTTTGTAATGCGACACACGCTGAGCACAGACTTGTGTGCATAATCCCTTTACTCATTTTCTGCGTTAACTCAGGATTATTGTATTAGATGGATTCCTCTCTGATTGAATTTCCTTTGTTACAAATGAGGGAATCCATTTCTGCTGTAGCACTTGAATGCAGATACTTTTTGTGAGCTTGTGTCACGAGCATATAATTTATTCTATAAGATTGCAGTGTGAAAGAAACATCAGAATCAGAATATCTTTATTCGTCCCACAGAGGGGACATTTGCATTTGTTACAGCAAGAAAAGAGCCAAAGACAGCTTAATATTATCTAAGAAGCACACAATTTACAACACACACATCCTGTAACAGTTCTGAGATATAGCAGCCGGGTATATATTGCAGTTATTAACGGCATATATATATATATATATATATATATATACATTGCACATATTTCACATAATTGGTATTCAACAATGCATGTAAATCTCTAAGAAACCAAGTATATAGCTTTTGGTTTCAATTTTTCTCATCAAAACACCTTTTTCACTGATTTTTTAAATTCATGATAGCAGTAAAAGCAAAGGTTTAACGGATGACATTTAACATGAGTATATACTTCAGGTAGCTTAAAGGTCCCATGTCATGGCCATTTCTACTGATCATAATTCCATTGTTGAGGTCTACTAGAATAGATTTACATTGTTTCTCATACAGCATCTCTGTATAGTATGTGTATTCACTCTCTGTCCTAAACGGCTTGTTGGAGCTCCTGAGCTCCACTAGCACCGGCACCCCCAAACGCGGCGCACCTACAGTGTAAGCGTGCATAGTATGTGCAAGTAAAGATTGTTTATTCCATGTATATCCAGGAATTGCAGATTTTCTCTCCATTGTTCAATATCTTGATTTTAAAGCTTCAACCTGGATATTTCTGACACAAGTAAAGTCCTTCTCTACAAATAACTCAGCCTCTGAGATCCTGCAGTGTGCTGGAGAACAGCAGATCAGATGTTATAATCAGTTCTACCACAGAGGGTTTTCCAGCACAGCCTCCAGCTCTGACAGCCAGATTGCAGCGCCACAAAAGCTGTGCAGTCCAAATGTGATCCTTGAGATAGGAAGACGGCGGAGTGGCCTCTAGTCACGTATGGAGCAGACAGAAAGTGTAGAGCGTTGCCAAGCGGTTAGAGAAAAGTGCCCCTTTCTGCTATCGACTCACTCCTCTTGAGATAAACACACACTTGTCTGGAAGAGGTAAACAAGCCTACGTGCACAACATAAAACCACCAACCTGTGTACTCTCTGCAATCCTTTAAAAAGTCTTACATACTGTCATGCATATATCTGAACCTTCTTATCACAAAACTGTTTGATAGAACACTTGAATTTCCAATTTCTGTTAGCCATTACTGGACTTCTTCTGACTTTTTCATCGCTATTTACTTGATTTTTCTAGTTACTTGTTGACAGTGTAAAGGAATTTGTAAAACTAGAGTTGATACCTGTGCACCGCTAATGTATTAAACCTTTCTGCGTGTCCAGAGCTTTGATGCTTTCATATTTAGTCTACCAACTTACACACAGTCTATTCAGGGTGGTTATTATTAAATATTAAGTCCCTAATCATCATGTTCATTTTAATTAGCTGCAATATTATGGCTTTGTCACATCCATCAGAGCCATACTTAATCTGTGAATGAGTTCAGATTACTCAGTCTCAGGTCTGCACACCGCCCTGCCTCTACATGAAAGGTTTATGAACAAATGTCTCCTCACCTCCCCTCTCATATGAACCTCTTCTCTCTGGTGGATGGAGCTTTGATGTTGCTGTTTCATACTCCATTTATCCCCCCAGGCTCAGATGGGCTAATGGCAGTAGGTAGTGACCCCAGGACTTCACCATTAAGGAGGGTCGAAGCCCATTGACTTGTTGGAAGAGAAGCCGTGGAGCAGTTTCCTCTTTGACAGCCAGGAGAAATCAATGCGTGTGACTTGTGTGCACATAGTTTTACATTAGTTTGGATTTCAGTTTTGGAGTTTAGTTTACAATTTTAACATTATATTTGAATTTGTTTAATGGAATAGTCGTGTTTGCACTGTGGGGCATTTCTGACATAGGAGAAGTTTTATATAGGTTTTCATAAAGATTGGTCCTTTATTTTCTGACTTCCCTCCTTTGTTTTTGCCTCTCAGCCCCAGCCCATTGGTTTCTTTGAACGTCTCTTATTGTTACAGCCCGCCCCCCACTCCGTGGTAGTGGCTCGTTGTGAGACCCGCAACATAAAAGGAAACACACAAAACATCCAGTACTTAACAGTGATCATTTATTTAAATGTACAGCCGTTACTCACACAGGCCAACCGGCAAACGAAGAGGTCTGGAGGACTGGCCAAAAGAAACAAAAAGAAGGAGGGGGCCTGAGCCAGCCGTAGGACCCAGAGCTTCCCTCCCCTAACCAGAAATCTAACCAAAGCTACGAGAAACAAAATAAAGCCACGAAAACTAGACGACCAGGTCCTCCAGGATACACATCATAACACAGTAGCAAAGGGGTCTCCAGATCAGAAACAGCAGAGAGATCGTCCAGAGACAGAGTCTTCCGGCATAAGGATAGGCGACCGATCCTTCTCCTCCAGTCTTTCCTTATAGCCCGGCCGAGTGGAATCTAGGAACACCTGCGCAGAGGCGGAGCCAGGGGCAGACCAGGGAGACAGAAAACACAACAAGGAGGGGAGAACGTAACACTTATATAATGTTACATTTTAGAAACAGACTCAGTCATTCCCTCAAACATCTGGCCACTGTAGTTGCTGGCAAACACTTCTTAAACCGTAGTGAATAGTGCATTAGTGGGGGACAATTTTCTGCTCCGGATTTGGCGTTCTATTGATTATTTACGGCATCAGGACAATTCGTGAGGGATCGACGCGGAATATGTCACCCTGTGCAGCGATGTAGCTCCTTTAAGTGTTTTTGGTGGAGCGAAGTGAAAGTCTACGGCACAGAAGAATAAGATATATCAGGCTTTGTCTTTCAATTCAGTGTTATCCTCGGTCTTTCATAAAAGAAATAAAGAATACTGTTAACATTAGCCTTTAAAAAAAGATGTTATTCTTGGAAATGTAATGCTGGCAAAAACTTTAAAATCTCCCCACTGCAGATTTCTTTCAACTTTCTATGCCTTGTGAATATTTTATACAGTTCAGGATGAAACTAAGAATTTGAGACATTATGTGGCAACTGTAATAAGCCTCCCTGACATAGAAGATAATGTGTTTAGGACACACACACACACACACACACACACACACACACACACACACACACACACACACACACACACACACACACACACACACACACACACACACACACACATGAAATGTTACTTGTCAGAGTGGCATAGAGCAGAACTGACAGGCTAAAGAAACGTCAGGAATTGACAGTTCCCGTCTTGTTAGGCTGGGCGGGGGGAAGTGTGTGCAAGTGAACGCTTGCTCTCACCAAGTGTTCACTCACACACACTCCTCCTGCACACACTGCTGCATGCCTGCATTAACAAGCTGTGCAGTATGGAGCTATTTCAGGGTCATAAGTTTTGATCATTCAAAAAAAATACAATTTATTTGAAAGTTCAAGTTTTTATCCTGAACTTTGAAAAATACAATGATGTATTCAAAATAAAAAAAAGTATTTGAAATAATTTTTCAGGTTGAATATTATTTTGATTCAGTTCAGCAATGTTGCTTATATTGCTTGGGGGGGGGGGTCGGGGCTTACCATAGAGTAGTTTGGCATCCTGAGTGACAGGCTGTTAGAAAACGGAGACCAGCGTCAAAGTTCCGTTAAGCGAGCTGTTGAGCATCGTAGTTGGCAACAATCAAGTACAAATAAACTCTGTTATAATTCTATGGTTAGAATGTGAAATTACGTATCCGCAAGGAGCCAGCAGGTTGTTCTGGTGGACCTGACGCCATCCCCCGCTGTCTCACGGAGAGATACCGCAGGTCCTTCCTTCCTGCAGCGGTCAGACTATACAACCAGCACAGACCCTAGACCTGCACAAAACAACAAAGACTATAACACCTCTTGTTGATAAATACCAACTATGTGCAATATTTGCAGTATGTGCAATATATATATGCCGTTAAAAACTGTGCGATATATACCTGGCTGCTAAATCCGCAGAACTGTCACAGGGTGTGTATTATGTAAAATGTGTAACTTTGAAAATATATATAATTTCTTTTTTTAAAAATATTTAATACTTTTTGTATGCATGCTTAAGGTAACATTAAGCTGTCTTTGGCTCTTGTCTGCTGTAACAATGTAAATGTATCCCCTGTGGGACTAATAAAGGTATTCTGATTCTGATCGCAAAAACCAAGCCAATACTATGCTGCGTTCATGGAGCTACGTGGAAGTGGGGAAGGAAAACGCTTGATTGTGGATACGTGATTTCAGATTCTAGCACAGTTTATTGCTCTTATACCTTGATTGTTGCCAAATACGATGCTCAACAGCTCGCTTAACGGAATTTTGATGCTGGTATCAGTTTTGTTTACCACCAATCACGGGAGTATTGTGTATAGAAAGTGTGTAGTTGTATTTCTTGCGCTACCTAACATCCATGAAGGCATCATGACAGAGGGAGGGCTGTCACTCAGGATGCCAAACTACTCTTTGGCAAGCCCCGCCCCCCGAAGCAATATCAGGGTCAAAAGTCTGAAAGCGAAAAAAAAAGATCTGAAAGTGAAAAACGATCTGAAGGAGAAAAAAAGATTGAAACCTGAAAAAAAAGATTTGAAACTGAAAAAATAATTGTTTTGAATCTGAAAACGTAAAATCTGAAACTGAAAAAAACAAGTATTCAAATTTGTATAAGTGATATACGAAAAAAAATATTTTATAAAAAAAAATTGCTGAACTGAATCAAAATAATATTCAACCTGAAAAATTATTTCAAATACTTTTTTTTGTTTTGAATACAACATTGTATTTTTCAAAGTTCAGGATGAAAACTTGGACTTTCAAATAAATTGTATTTTTTTGAATGATCAAAACTTATGACCCTGAAATAGCTCCATAGTGCAGCTGCTCTCGAAAGTAGACAAAGATATGTTTGTGCTAATCTGTGCATCTCACTGTACCGGACAATCACTCTACTGTTCTGATGTGTGCTGGCATACAAAGAATATCTGAATCCTGTGAAAGCTGTTAAAGCATTTCAAAGATTCACTTTTTCCCAGAAGGCATGTCTGATTCTACACACACATGAACCCGGGTTGTAATCCATTACAATGAGTAGTTACCTGTAAAAAAAGGTAATAAGTAACCTAATCTGCGTAACAAAATATAAAGTAATGTGACTTTTGGATTACCTCAATATCAAATGCAATTCAAATCAATTAAAGACAAAAAACATAACATTAAGATGTGTTTTACTTAAGTGTAATATGTAAGATACCAGAACAATGTGACCAAGAAAAGAAGAAACCAAGATAATTAGGATCAAAAATGATTTTATTTGTTGGAAATAATGTGTTTTCATTGTAGCCTATATACCAACAATGGAACAGATGAGCACATACTACAGTTTAAAAACAGAAATAAAATCTGAGCTGACAGACAGTTTGATACACACGGTTAAGCTCGCACGCACGCATGCACGCACGCATGCACGCACGCATGCACGCACGCACGCACGCGCACACACACACACACACACTGTATGAACATATAGGTCCACTTACTGAATTAAAAACAGAACAAATGAACCAAAGAAAGTGCAAACTATACTACTGTAACCCTTACCCTAACCCACACTTAAAGTATTAGCCTATAGTACAGTTTACAAAGAACAAAACACTATGTTATTTTTCGTTTTCTACTATCATTATAATCCTGCAATTTTTAGAAATGTATCAGTAAGGCTTTTTTGAATGTAACTGTAAGGGAATACAGTTTTTTTTTTTACAATTGTTTTAGTCCTGATTGAGTAATGCCGTTACATATAATTCATTACTGCCCCAGACTAAACCTGAACATATGGATGCTCAGGTATTTTACCCCACAGTTATCACTTCTATACACTCGTGCATTTGTAGACACCTTTATATGCACACTCATACACAAACACAGATACCCTTTGGAAAAGAGGCTGAGGCTTTCCCAGGAGTGAGATCAGAGCAGATCTAAAGGTAAAGCACACACACAACTGACTTCCATCATCACAGCCTCAGTGTTGACAGGCTTATTTACTCAATACGACAAATCCTCAGTCTATATATATCCCTCTGTTGCATCCTTCCTCTCTTCCCTCTTTTTCTCATTCTTCCTGCTTTTGTTTTATCTATTTACGCCCACGCCCAATCACTATTTCAGCTCCAGGCAGCTCTTTATGATTTGGGTCTATTTGTGTGTGTCTTTGCCTGGAGCTGTGTGTTTTTGCAAAACCCAAGGAAAATTCTACCTGCGTCTGTGTTTGTGCGCACACACACACACACACACACACACACACACACACACACACACACACACACACACACACACACACACACACACACACACACACACACACACACACACACACACACACACACACACACAGTTAATCAGTGGCGTTCTCATCACATTTAAAGGTCACATGTCATGCTTTTCCGGTTATTACCCATCCCCTTGTGTGTTATGAAGGTTTTTATGCATGTAAACGGTGTGAAGAGTCAAAACCCTCAAAGTACACCCTGTAGCGAGTAAAACTCTAAAACAGAAAATACCTCCCCAAAACCCCTCGTTGGTGAAACGTCATCATGACGTCATCATCCATTTGATTCTTCCGGGTACGTGCTTACGAAAGCACGTTCCCGGAACTAAATGGGCCAATCCGTGGAGCCGTTACGTTACGTCCGCGGAGCCGTTATGTTAAGCCCCCGCTGATTGGTCCAAATTGACCAATCCACACACACACACACTCAGTGCAGGCAGCTCTGCTGATCTCTCCTCCCTGCTGCAGGCTGATAACAGCCAGTTGGGATCGCGCGAAATTCTCTCTGCAGACCCATTCTCACGGCGTTTATCAACCTATAAACCTTTTTCTTACTCAATATCAAGCCACACTTATTGTTTTTATTTCGGCTGTGACTTTGTGTGTGTTCAGGTTGAGTTTGGCTGTGTTTGGCTGTGCATTGCTAAACAAGGAAATCACGGAGGGAGGGGGGGGGAGCTGCAGCGAGCCGTTTAGTGGAGAAAGTGAATACTGCTGAATACACATACTTTACAGAGATGCTGTATGCGAAACCAATGTGAGTTTGGAAAATTGCACAGTATTTTTCTATTTTAGTATACCTCAACAATGGAATTATGATCAGTGGAAATGACCATGACATGTGACCTTTATCTCTCATTACCCCTCTCTGTCTCTCACACACACACACACACACACACACACACACACACACACACACACACACACACACACACACACACACACACACACACACACACACACACACACACACACACACACACACATACACATACACATACACACACACACAGAATTTCACTGACGATAGTGAGAGACTGCCGTCACTCCTGAATTCAGGAGACTTGAAAATAGGTCAGAGCAGTGCTGTAATGTGGTGTCATTTTCCCTGAAGGACTGAGTGATTGTCTGTGTGTGTCCCTGCATTTGAAAATAAAGGTATGATGAAAAATGTTGGCAAATTCTGACACATGAGCATACTGTATGCCATTAGTTTTACAGAACCTTGATGGTTGTTATTTTATTCTCTGTATTGAAAAGTGAGTCAGCATAGCCTCCAATGTCCTTGTACAAGTCGAACACGTTTCCCAGCAAATTGTTACTGTTGTCAAATTATACTTTACAGACCCATAAGAGATTAATGATCTAGCGTAGACAAGTGTCAAAGTTGCAAACAAACAAAATATAAAAATGTAATGACACAAGATTAAGTATTTTTATTTCATAGCCAGGTTTCCAAAAATGCTGCCAACTAGGGAAAAACATTTTGAAAGAGTTTTTGACACAAGCAAAGATTTGATTGGCACTAAAGGAGAAGCTCTTTTTCAGTCATCTCATTAGTTATTGATTCATAATGATCAACCAACAAATAAGGAGCAGATCATTATTAGAGAAAGGAACAGTGGCACGTCTTTGATCATTTTCTGGGAGTTTTTACACCTGAATTAGATTGTTAATGTTACAGTTAAAGGGTCCATATTAGGCTTTTTTGGGTTTTCCCTTTCGTATGGTGTTTTATATAGGTTTTAGTGCAAGTAAATGGTCTGCAAAGGCTAAAATGCCACATTTGCCCCCAGAGGAAGTTTTTAGGGCCCGAAACAACTCGATTAGACTCCATTGATTACTTCCGCTACATGATGACATCACTATGTAACACACACCCTTTTATTGGCTAGCACTCTTACACATTGTATGTGATAGACTAAGTGGTGGGGCATCTCTAAGTAGTTTGCCTGCCAACCAATCAGAGCAGACTGGGCTCTGGTTTCAGACAGAGGGTGAACAGAGGTGCTGCAGCACAGGCAGTATGAGAAAAATAAAGAGCTTTTTGAACATTAAAGCATGGAGACATGTCACAAGAGGCACAACATACTAATATGTACCAGAAAATGAGCATAATAGAACCCTTTAAATAACGTAAAGATGTTGGCTTGTTCAAGTATTTTTAGACCTAGTAATCTTCCTCATGTATGAAGTATTTAAATATGACTACTAAGCATCCATGTTTTTTTTCATCCAATTTAAGAATGTAATCGGAAACATCTTTGCAAGTTAAATGTAAAGGGGCTGCCATGTGATTAAATAAAAGGAAACTGTCAATTAGCACTTTCTATCATAATCAAAAACATCATCAATGGCCAAACTGTGTGGCTTTGTTCTCTTTGAGTAGTCGGAAGACGATTTGTGGGAGTTGTGAAAAATCACACCTTGTACTACATTCAAAGTGAAAAGTTTTGGTTTGAAATTAGATAACGGTTCATTCATACACACTGCATCTTTATAATGCATCCTTTAGTTCTGCATCCATGTGTGTCAGCAACAACAGCATGTTAGTCAAGGTGTGTGTCCTCTGGCTGATTAAGACGGATGCTCCTTTCTTCAGAAATGTAATTCAGGCTACTTCAGCACCTCTCTTGTCTTCCCTTCGTCTTCTTCTTGTGTTTTTCCCTCTGCCCTTTGTTAAATGATCATGCGCTGGGAGAATGAGTTCTGACACTTGGTTCTGCACCCTGCCACATACACACTAATTTGTATCTCACCTCTGAGAAACTGAGAATCATGAAGCTGCACTGGCTGCCATCAGATGTGTGGATGCTTCTGACACTTGTTACATTTATAGAATACTCTCCTCACCTCTCTCTCATATTCACACATCTTTGTGATTTCACGATTAGGCAAGTGACAAATTGGGTGTTGAGTTTAAATTTTTTATTTCTCACTTTTCCAAAAAGAAATGTGTAATTTAATGCCAAAATTACATAAAAGTTACTTTACTGGTGCAACTCTATAGTAGGCCAAAATCATCTTCTATCATAACTGAAGGGAACGGGAAACATTAAAACAGTTATAATGATGCAACACAAAGCTAACTAGCTTTGTGTTACTTACGTAACCCCAGTTCTCAGAGTAACATGAAGTGAGATGTCTCACTATGGGATGCGCCTCAACGCGTATGCAAACAGAAGCATCAATCTCATTACGCCAATCCTGATTGGCTGGTGATCTTGACGTCTACGTCAGGGAATCAACCCACCCTATAAGTAGCTTGCGCTACGACGCAGCGTCATTCAAAAATAAGCACCTCTTCTCGCTTCGCCTTAGCAAGAAGGGCCGTCTGGTGAGACATCTCACTTCATGTTACTCTGAGAACTGGGGTTACGTAAGTAACCTATAGTTCTCATTCGTAACACTCCGTTCGATGTCTAACTATGGGATATTGAAACTCCCGTATTGCTAGACATGCTTATCTCGAAAATCACCAAAACAACCAGAACTTAACAGGTAGAACCCTGTCTCAACACGGGGCCCAGCACTGCGCGGGCCACACTTGGAGCAGAGACATCTAGACTGTAAAAGCGGACAAAAGTGAGCGGTGAGGACCAGCTCGCTGCTGCACAAATGTCTCGGATGGAAACACCCTTGAACAAAGCCCAGGATGTAGCCAGTCCACGAGTAGAATGAGCACACAGGCCCGTTGGTGCCTGCAAACCCTGACTCGTATAAGCCAGAGCAATCGCTTCCACAATCCAGTGGGAGAACCGTTGCCTGGTAACGGGCTTGCCCTTCTGAGGGTTAGCCCAGGATATAAAGAGTTGGTCATTGCAACGAAACTCTTTTAACCTGTCTATATAGGTGCGTAAAGCACGAACTGGACACAGCAAATTCGGCCGCTGTTCCTCAGAGGAACACAGCGGCGGAGGAAATGCCACAATGTCAATGGGGGTACATGAGCCAACCACCTTAGGTATAAAGGCACGATTGGGCTTCAGCAACACTCTCGTTTGCCCCGGGGCAAACTGAGTGCATGAAGGATGTACAGAGAGCGCATGAATGTCACTGACAAGCGTGGCAGTAGCTGATATATATCCGCCAGCCAGTACATTGCAGGCCAGTGCGGAGCTATCAGGATCAGTGTGTGGCGTTGTTCTCTCACTCTGGCCAGAGTTGGGGGTATCAGAGCCAGGGGTGGGAACGCGTACAGAAGGACCGGAGGCCAAACGTGCGCGAGCGTGTCCACGCCTAACGCACCCACAGCTGACTCAAAACCATTGGATGTAGAGTCCAGTCTGCTTATAGTGGTGCACCTCTGGACAGCAGGTCTGCCCCGAGGTTCATCACTCCTGGTACGTGCGTCGCTCTCAGAGAGAGGAGACGTCCGCAGCTCCATAAGATCAGTTTGCGTGCCAGCATGTGTAACTGGAGAGAACGCAAACCCCCTTGGCGGTTTATATACGATATTGTGGTCGTGTTGTCTGTCCTCACGAGGACATGATGTCCTCTGAGAAAAGGCAGAAAGCGTTTTAGGGTGAGGAACACCGCTAAAAGCTCCAGATAATTTATGTGTGACCGTTGGAGGTCTCTGCTCCAGAGACCCCTCACAGGTCGACCTTCGTATATACCCCCCCAGCCCGTCAGACATGCGTCTGTGGTGACCACCTTCCGCGATAGGACAGCACCCATAGGCACGTCCCGTACTAGAAAAGTCGGGTGTAGCCAGTGGCACAGTGCCATTACGCATTTCATAGTGACTATCACTCTCCGCGCGCCATGACGCGCGGGGTCCAGTCTGAGGGCAGCTACCCAGCGCTGAACTCCCTCATGTGTAAGCGTCCCAGTCGTACCACCAGGATGGCTGACGCCATGAGCCCCAGTAACCATGGACATGATCTGAAGAGAACATATTTGCGTAGCCGGAAATGAGCGAGTCAAGCTCTGAAGGCTTTCACTCTTTCTGCTGACAGGCAGGCTGTAAAGGGCACCGAATTCAGGTGTAGGCCCAGGAAGAGTACAGTCTGGGCTGGGGACAACATGCTCTTTTCTGTGTTTATTACGAAACCCAGGTCGAGTAGGTGTTTTACGAGGACATTCGTCTGCGTAATAACCTCTTGCTCCGACTGTGCGAGAAGCAGCCAGTCGTCCAGATAAGTTGCCAGGCGAATACCCTGTTGTCTTAACGGGGCTATTGCGGCTTCCGTACACCGTACAAACACTCGCGGGCTGAGAGACAGACCGAAGGGAAGGACTCTGTACTCGTAACAGACACCCTGAAAGGCGAACCTCAGATATTTCCTGTGTGGGTAATATACTGGGATGTGGAAATACGCATCTTTCAGGTCGACTGATGTGAACCAGTCGTTTTGGCGCACGAGACGCAACAGAGATGTGTGAGTGAGCATTCTGAATTTGTATCTTTTGAGATATTTGTTCAGAGCTCTCAAATCTAGGCCGAATTACGTTCCCTCCCCGTTTGGGAACGAGGAAATACTTAAAAGCCGCTCTGACTATCGATATAGCCTTCTTTTCTAGTAGCGAGAAAATCTCTTGCTCTAGAATATGGGCCGACTCTCCCCGAGCTTGTGAATACAGAATGCCCGAGAAGCGAGAGGGGGTGACAGCGAATTGGAGCCTGTATCCCCGTGTTACTGTCTTGAAAACCCAAGCAGAATCTGTGAGCATCTTCCATTTTTCACTTCTCAAAGCGAGCGGAGATGTCACATCTCTGTCGTCTGCCCTCTGTGTCTTTATTTGTTGTGTTATGGGGCCCTCTAGTGTCTGAACACGGTGGTACCCCAGGTTGACAACCCCGGCCGACACTGCGCATGCGCGTGGCGGTGGTTCCTTCACAATCCCGTCTAATGTCCGCCTTTTGAGAGAGGCCGTAGCCGCTCTCAAAAGAGGGGTAGACAACAGACTGTTTATTGTTTTTATTGTTTTACTTTTCATTTTTATTGACTGCGCCCTTGGTTTCAAGCCTGGAAACGACAGTGGAAAATGATTTATTAGGAAACAATAATGATGACATGTGTTTGTGTGACTTAAACAGGCAGTGGAACTTGTTGTCTTTGATGTTAAGTCCAATTCCCTTATAGCACGAACTTGAGGATGACGTTCTGGCATCACTCGAGGCGGCGGGAAGATGGGGGCATGGTGGCACCCCGAAAACACATGAGCATCTAACACTGGAACGTGTTCTGGAGCTGGGGAACAGGGAACTTCCAGCTCCAGGAGAGGAGAGGAGAGGAGGCTGTCAGGCTGCCCGCTTCTTCTTCCTCGCCTGGTGGCTGAAAACCTGGGTCGGCTGTGCCTGAGCGGCAGCTACCGGAACCGGAGATTTTCGTGGCCAGCTCATCCTCGCCTCGTGCCTGGGCTTGGGACCCGGGACGGGCTGTGGTCTCTGCTGCTTCGGTATCTTGAACCGGGCAGGACGTGAGGCAGCTTGAGTGAAGGCCTGCCGCGGGACCGTTGAAGGTGGCGGCTGTACCCTTCGGGGGAGACAGAGGTGGAGAGCCTCGTCTTCCTTTTTTTTGATTCGCATCTCAGCTGCATCGAAGCTAGATATTGAGCCCCAGCCTGACACAGCGTGGGACTCAATCTCTGCGGCGGACGCCACCATGTCTTGATTGCCGGCTGGCGAATCAGCGGACATGAGGGGGTCCTGTCCCGACAAGCTAGCTTGGCGTACTAGCCGTCAGCGGAGGCTCTTAATGGTGAAGCGGGCACAATGCCCGCACGAGCCGGGGTTATCGATAGCCTCCTGGGCGTGTTCCAGCCCGAGGCAGGACGAGCAGACCTGGTGTGAGTCTGTGCCTGAGATCTTAAACCCGCAGCTGCATAGCCGAGCCTCCAAGTCCCTGACTCCTCTGGTGTGAGGGAGAGAAGGGTCATTCTTCATTCGCCGGGGTGTCGGCGTGGAGTGGACACGCTAGTAACAGGTACGTTACTGAGAAAAAAATCCAACGATGTCGTTAATCCGAAAGGAAAAAGCGACGGTGCAGATTTGATTCTTTAAAGAATATTAACTGGTGTGTTAATACCTTTTTTGATCTCCGTCTCCTCTGGTGTGAGAGAGAAAAGAGAATGCCTCGCTACCGTGGTGTCGGTGTGGAGGGAAGAAAAGCTAGCAACAGGTATGTTACTAGCTTGAAGAAAAAATCAAACCTTACCGTAATTTCGACAGAAAGAAACGGCGAGGCAGATTACAATATTAACTGGTGTGTTAATATTGTTCAGTCTTCTTGCAAAGCAAAAAAGTGACCGGCTAGCGCCCGTCGACCGAATGTTAGCTTTGGGTTCAGTCTGTGGACCGTTAAGCTAGCCCGGCTACTGATCATTCGAGATGTGCTCTGAAGCGAGAAGAGGTGTTTGAATGACGCTGTGTCGTAGCGCAAGCTACTTATAGGGTGGGTGGATTCCCTGAGGTAGTCGTCAAGATCACCAGCCAATCAGGATTGGCGTAATGAGATTGATGCTTCTGTTTGCATACGCGTTGAGACGCATCCCATAGTGAGACATCGAACGGAGTGTTATGAATGAGAACTGGGATAATGTGGCTTAAGTTGTGCTTTTTTTGGAACTCATAAATAGTTTTCCAGCTTCATTACTTTTTTAGTTTTGTTAAAATGCCTGAAAATAAACTAGAGGCCATCCAACGTCTATCTGATTTGTCCCTCTGCTGTTGTGGAATCCACTTCAAGACACTGGTACTTGCGTACCATGCTGTGAATGGATCTGGCCCTTCCTACATCCAGCACATGGTTAAACTGTACACCCCAACGCGTGCACTCCGCTCTGCATCAGCCAAACAGCTCGCTGCACCCGCACTGCGAAGGGGACCCAAGTTCCCATCAGCAAAAACACATGGATTTGCTATCCTGGCTCCTAAATGGTGGAATGAGCTCCCCATTGACATCAGGACAGCAGAAAGCTTACACATCTTCCGGCGCAGACTGAAAACTCATCTCTTTCGACTCCACTTCGAGCGATAGAATTACTAACAAAGCACTTATATACTAACAATTTTTGAAGCCAGTACTGTCGTAAGCAAGCTAAGTTGACCTCATAGCTGTAGTTACTTTACAGATGTATGTTAATGTTAATAGAAAAATATAAATAACAAGTTAATGATGATGTATTTTTCTTATTTAAGCATATAAAGTTATTTAAATTTGCTCAGCTTTTCTCAGCTTCAACAATTTAGCAGTGAGATGTTTATTTTGAAATGACTCATTACTATACTATGCAGGACTATGATCACCAAATTAAGTGCAATTTTGATGTACTTTTACTTTGCTACTTCGTACTTCTATATCCTATTAAATTTCAGAGGTAAATAGAATCAGAATCAGAAACGGGTTTATTGCCAGGTAGGTTCACCCATACGAATTTGACTTGATGTCATGGTGCATACATAAAATATAAAACAATCTCCATACAAAACAAAAAATCTTTAAGGACACTGTAATAAAATATAGTTAAATAGCAATAAAATTAAGCAGTAATTTACAACGAAATGGAATGCAATGAGTTATAGAATATAGAATATGAAATAAGAATATGTGCAGTAAGCAGTTATTTTACTCCTACATTTTACAGATTTGGATTAATGATGTAAAATATAATCAACACTTAAAGGTAGGTAATTCACTTCAGAAACACTTTTTGTTGTATACCATGGAATGCTCTTAACATCCCGATAGCAATGAATAATCTGAATGCTTTGACAAAAAATATACACAAATATTTCATCTGTGGAAGCCGCAGCGCTGTAAAAAGCAAGACCAATTATCTGCCCCGGCCCGCGGCAGATGATTGGATGGCCTACCTGCCTGTCACACAAACTTATCTCGTGCCCTCATTGGTCATGTGCACGTTCGTGTGTGTTGGAGGAGGGGCCCTGCAAGGAAGTCTAAAGGAAGGGGCAGATTTTTTTCAGTTGTTTACTTTCAAATTCTAGCGCACTGAATCTGGTTTCTCCATTCTTACCTACCCTACCTTTAAGTCAGACTTTAGTTACACCTGGAGTAAATTCACAAGCTACCCTGCAGTATACAAAGTCAATACTTTTGTACTTTTACTTGAATAACATTTTGAATGCAGGACTTTTACTTTTAACAGAGTTAATTCCTACACTCTGGTACTTCTGATTCTGACTTAAGTACTAGATCTGAGTACTTCTCCCACCTCTGCAAATAATACACAATAAAGTGATGACAAAAAGAAAACACATCTCCTCTTCCTCTGTCAACCTGTCCCTCACTCTCTGTTTCTCTCTCTCTCTCTCTCTCTCCAAGGTCACTTGTCCCATGTAACGGTGAGTGAGGGGGAGCACAGTAACCATGGCAACTGCTCGACAGGCCCCACTCCAGACTGCTCCCCCCCCTCCCCCGACACAGCCCTGAAGAACATAGAGAGAGTCATCCGCCCACAGGTGAGTGGAGAGACACACACGCACGCACGCACACACACATCAATAATGGTAAACATCTCAGTCTGTTTCCTTTCATCTGCACTCCTCTCTGTCCATCTGTCACTCACTCTCATGGTAGATTGTAAGTAAACATATACTGTTGACACACAGGTGATCCACTATTTAGAGCCTTACTGTGGAGTGTGTTGCTGCAGATGTAAACAGAAACACTTCCTCATCAATGTCAGGAACACAATTGTTTATCAACTGCACGAACAACCATCCTCAAAAGTGGCGTCGAACCATCTTGGTGTGCACCTGCCACAGCTGTACCCTTATTAAAATATTAAGTTGTTGGGCTATGTAACCACCATGGACTGTATACCACCAAAAGATTCAAGATGAAAGTGTCACGATTCTTGTGTTATGTCACGTTTTTAGTTTTGTATGTCTTGTATTGGGTTTATTTTGCTGTTTGGTTCTCCCTGTCATGTTTTCCTCCTTGTGTATTGTCTGGTCCTTTTCCCTGTGTTTTTCCTCCTTGTCGTTAGTTTCCCTGGTGTGTCTAATTGTCTGATTGTGTTCACCTGTTGCCCTTGTGTTTCTCCTCCCCTGCCCGGCTGTTTCTCGTCTCGTGATTACCCCTCCCTGTATTTAGTCTTGTCTCTTCCTGTGTTCAGTGTTGGTTTGTCTTTTGTTGGTGACTGAGTTCACCGGGGAGTGTTCTGTTTGTCCGAGTATCATTATTATCCTTGAAATAAAGGTAATATCAGTGTTATCTGCATTTGGGTCCTGCTTGCTTCACTCACCGTAACAGAAAGGCTTTATTGTCATGTGCATAGTAGCTACAGCGTAGATATTGCAATGAAAAACTTAAGTAACAGGCCTCTCCAACAGTGCAACATGAATATATACAGGACATAGAAAAAATAAATCAGATAAAATAGTGCAAGAGAACGTTTGGAAAAGCATGTGTTCCTATTCCATCCACCGCAAATTCAGCACTAACCAGAATGCTAAATAATTTAGAGGAAAGTAGAGTAAAAGAAAAAGTGAAATGTAGCCAAGATCTAACAAAGAGACAACCTTTTTCCACTTTGGATGTCTTTCACTTGTTTGTGCGCTGTACATTTGTACAGTAGTTTTAGAGCAAGTGCAACTGATAAAAGGACAGAGTATGATGGCCATTATCTTGACTTTATGCTTGTTTGTAAATATTATTTTAAGTTCATATGGGCTGATTCGCCTAACTGTTAGCAGCCAGTTTTATCTTGCATCATGGTGGATTAAAATACACTGCTCTAAGGTGTAGCATATTAAGGAGACTGAATACAGTTATTGTATTTGGTGGTGTGATTCAGGATCCTATAAGCTAACAGTCTTGGTTCTAACATGAATATAGTCTTCCTCCCAACCCGACCACCATCTGAACTCTACTCTATATATTATCTAAGTGGATCCAATTTGAGAAGCCAGATCCAGCAGTCTGTTGAAATTCACTGTCCAGTTAGCTGAAGCTAAGGTGGGTTTATCATCTGCTGCTGAAAGGAGGATGCAGATATGACTCATACATATTTGTTTGAATTCTCATAAAAATGCTGCATTAGGATTATTTCAGGGGAAGGACCTCCCGGGCAACTAGCGCAATGAATATGGAATAATATACTACAGCATCATCATATAGGAAGGAGGAATTCTGAAGCCTGTTGTAATGAGAATATAAATATTTATTTTATCCTGGGGGAATTGGGTTTGGTGATACCTGCTCCATTTTAAAATAATAATAAAAAATATATAAAAAGTTAAAGTAAGGATGTGCATTAACAAGATCATATCAAATAAACATATCGATATAAAACTGCTGAGGGGGGCTACTGCACCCCCATCTGCGAGGCTCCACTAGTGCTCTCCCTTCTGTCCCAGTGATGACAGTGTCAGACAGAACGTCTTGCACCTTAATGATTAGAGTTTGTTTCTCATTCTGATGCCTGACACAACACAGAGGAAATACATCTCTATGAACTGCATGTTTATCCTAGTGATGAATCATAAAATATAGGTTTAACCAAAGAATAAGCAAATGGTCTGACAGAGCAGCTAGATGATGATGGTGTTAAACGATACTTTTTTAAGGATGTGTGTAATAGCCTCCATTGGACTCTTTTATTTACTTCTGCTACATAGTGACCTCTCTATGTAACACTTGCGCTTCTATTGGCTAGCGTTCCAACACATTGTACGTGATAGGCTAAGGGTCGGGACATCTCTAAGCGGTTGACCAATCACAACAGAGCTGGCCAGCTAACCAATCAGAGCACACTGGGCTCTGTTTTCAGACAGAGGGTGAACAGAGGTGCTGCAGCAAAGGCAGTATGAGAAAAATAAAGAGCCTTTTGAACATTAAAGCATGGACACATGTCACAGTAGAGGAACGGAATACAAATATTCACTTTAAAATAACCTTTAGCTATCTGAATGTCCCTCCTGTGTCTTTCCTTCCTTGTTTCCTTACCTCTCCTCCTCTCCCGTCATCCCCCCTCATCATGTGTCTATCTTTGGCATGTTAACTAATCTGCGTAGCGGGATGACGTTCAATTTTAAAAGCGCCTAATTAATTTTCTATAATTCATTTCAATTTATTTTAGTGCTCCCCCTGGCTATTTCATTCACTGTGCGCGGGCACTCAGGCTAACATGCACACATGACTGCTGCGGCATGTATAGAGGAGTCTGGTCTCCACTTTATCACTATGGGAACATTAATGTGAGGCTCTCTGGTTTTCCGACGGGCTATTGAATTTCTCTGTTGTTCAACACTGTGAAACAGTGTAAAGCTGATTCGATCCAATGGTTTACTGACATCTCACAAACAACTATATTAAATTATATCTGGAAATAGAATTATTCCTCAGATAAGTAGATGTGGACCTTACATCTGATGTGGATCTTTTAAGGCGCTGTGGTATTAAAATGTGTGGTATTTATAAAAAATTTAAAAAAGAACTACAGTCAGGGTTCACCACATACAAATGTAATAACTACATTTTACTCTTTTATTTGTATTTTATATTATCCCCTTATCCACAATACACAGAGGTAACAGTGAATTATGTAACATAATCAATGTCACAGCACCTTTAGTTTGTGCTGATCTTATCATCTATATCAGGGGTTCCCAAAGTGTAAGACGGTGTGTAAAACTACACTGCCCAGCCAAAAAAAAGTAACCACTTTGATTTAAATAGGCCAGTAGGTAAGGGTATTCCACTGGATAAAAATACCCCTGCATTATAGTAACAACAACAATAATAATAATAATAATAATAATAATAATAATAGCAATAATAATTGGGAGCGGGGGGGCGCGGCTGTTCTTATGTTCTCTGAGGGGAGGCTCACCTTCCCACACTTTGAAAACCCCTGCTCTAGGGAATACACTTTTTAGTTTCGGGGTGTGTGAGTCTGATAGTGAACATGTGATTGTCTGAGATACCAGCCTTTGTGGGTGCAAACACAGGTTGTATCATGTGTTGACTCCTTTCTAAGAATCTATCGTAAGCAAGAAATTGTTATAACACACACACACACACACACACACACACACACACACACACACACACGCACACACACACACACACACACACACACACACACACACACACACACACACACACACACACACACACACACACACACACACACACACACACACACACACACACACACACACACACACACACACACACACACACACACACACACACACACACAGCAAAGTAGGAGACTGAGCCAGTGGGTATGAAACTGATAACCCATGATGCCCTGCGCCTCTCTGTCCTTCATGCTTTCCGTCTTTCTACTCCTTTTATATTTTATATTATTCTCCTCATTCTTCCTGTGTTTCACATCCCATCTGCACACGAGTGTGATTTGGAGCTTGTGGAGATCTAATATGTCTGGTTTGGACAAGAAGCAAGCGGTGAATAAATAAAAGGCAACCCAATCGTTAAGCCCATGGATTACAGTCAGCATAGCCTGTGTGATCTTGTCACGCTTTCTCAAAGTGATGGCATTCAGGGTTTTTTCAGCGACTGACTTATGGTCGATGCTGCAGCAGCATTAGCAAGCTGAATCACTTCGTTTAAAAGCTGATCTAAAGCACAAAATTACTCAAAAAATATTTTTATTTCCAGCAACAGCTTCTGTGATCCCTTTAAAGGGGAGAGGGAGGTTTACAAAATTGCAAAGTAGGAAGTCACTGCGCCTAGACACCAGTCTTCAAATGATATTTTCAAAGAGAATGATACCATGAGGGCATATACATCTACTTTTCAGTTGTGTTGGGTGTTAAAATCAAGGGTTTAAGGAAGTAAGTTCTACATGCTAATATTTTCACCAAAAACACATCCATAAGTTCCCTGCTTCTCTAGACCTATTGTTTGCTTAGTACATCAGGTCATTTTTCAAAAGTAAGTTAGAAAAAAGCAACAAAAAAAGTGTGAAGTGTAAATTTGACGTTATATAGATCAGGGGTTCCCAAACTTTTCAGCCCGCGACCCCCAAAATAACAGTGACAGAGACTGGCGACCCCCCACTATCACCTGGTGACTGAAACATTTTTAAAAAACGTCTTATTTGACTTTCTCAGGACTTAAAACAGTTTTTTGGGGGCAGACACCGACAAAGAAAAAAAAATATTTACACACGTAAGGTCATCATCTTAACAGTTTTTTATGCTCATCGAGTCATCCGTGAGCAGAGCATCAAGTTGGCATGCCTATAACAGCTGAATGCTGCGATTACCATCTTGTTCAGCAAAACGCCTCACAAACTTATTAAGATCTACAGCTTTAGTGCGTTTTGATTCAATGCCGAGTACAGCCAAACTTGACACAGTCTCTTCTCTGTCATTGTAGACCGCAAATACCTCATTCCTTCCGTCTACTTGGGTCCGAATGCGCCGTCCTATTCAAATGAAATCGCCGCCAATCACATTTCCTCACTCGCGCCAGGGCCGGGGCAGGGGTCACAAGGCTTGCGTCTTGTGCTGCATTCACTTGCACTCAGAAATTAGGGATTTTCTCTCATAAATGTCAGATGAGCCACAACTTTTACTTCAAAACAAAGATGCCAATGGGGTGGCAGCTGGGGAGGCAAGGCTATTTTTAGGGTGGCAGTTGTCACCCCATGCCACCCCGGTAGATCCGCCCCTACTTGACCGGTACTTGCTTTTGATCAAAGTCAATGCGGAAAACCCGCACTCACACAGGTAGGCGGAGGTGAAGGGAATGAGCACTTTTACAGCCTTTTTGGCGAGGTGGGGGAACTCTGTCTCCACAGACAGCCAAAAGTGTGCAAGTGACGTTTTCTGCCAGACGCTGTCTCCTCTTTAACTTTAGGTAACTTCACAAAAAATCGATCTATGTTTCCGCTCACATAAAGTTAGCTGAAGTTAACTAGCTAGATTTCACTGTTTCTCGTAATTTTTTCTCACACTGCGCCTCCCCTGAAGCTCTCTGGCACCCCCCAGGGGAGGCGTGCCTCACACTTTGAAAACTGCTGCAATAGAACATAGAGCTTATCACTAGACTAGTGGTAGAATATAAAATAGCACATTTACTCATAATGAATGAATTAATAATGAAAAACTTAACCAACAGTATCGATGTTAGATCGACATAATTACATTAGTATTTTGATGTGTTTCCATGAGACGAATATATAAAAAACCTGCTTTCCTGACGCCAGAATTCCAGGTTTCGTAATAAAGCACACGTACACAGACACATCACTAATTATGTTGGCAGTTCAAGCTCATTAATCAGGTCACTGTTGGGGTTGTGTTTGTGCTGAATACACACACCGTCTCCTGATGATCCCTTGCTGACAGTGTTGCTTCAGTCACATAATCTCCCAGCAAATACCCATGTAATTACACACGAGTGCACTGTACGGTCCTTAAAATACGACTGCAGAGGTGTGATTTGGAAATATGACCTGATGTACTAAGCCAGCACTAGATCTGGACTTGAGAAGAAGGGAACTTGTATATGTGTTTGGGGTACAAAATAGTTGCATTCAGACTAATTTGAAAGATTCCCTTTATACTCTTTAATCTATTGCAAAATAAGAAAAAACCCTTGATTTCATTACCCAACGAAACTGAAAAGTAGAAGTACTGTATGCCCTCATCGTATCATTCTCTTTAAAGATATATACAAAATATAATTTGAAGACAGCTAAATATGAAGCAAAAATAGGCTGCCGAAATGTGTACAAATACAGACAAGCACATAATAAACATTTTAGTAGTCATTGCAGCTGTTTAAAGAGGGATGGCTAGAATGGAGAAAAATATGCTTTCCACTCTTGGCCATTTAGGGTAATCCACATCAAGGTTGCTGTGACAACTAGAAGACCTTTTTGTGTGTGAGTGTGCTTGCTTCCCAATCTGGCAGGTTGCCCTAGAGGAGAGAGGCGGGTCATTCACAGCTAATTGAATGGACTCGTGCTAATGCTAAAAGCTCTCCAGCGGGAGTTGCACATCTGAGCTGTTTCCTGGTATTTGCCACCTGTATTAAAAGGGATTAGTATGTAGCATTTTGATGATCTCCATAGCTCATGCAGTTCATTCACCTCATTAGTTGTGAGCTGAGGAGACGGCCAGCTCGTATTGCCCTCTGCGCTCCGTTGTAAATTGTGTCTCACTATAGATTTGCTGCATCCCTACTTTACATCACATAACAGACAGATAGTAAATTACCTGGAGTTCATTTTGTGCTACAGTAGGGCTTCTAGCATTTTTTTGTGCATGGACAAATGGGAAGACTGTTTCATCGGACTGATATGAGAAGAAAAACCTGAGTGCAGTGATCGAAGATACCCAGAGGGAAGACAAGTACAGTAGTAGAAATATTTATGTGTGATCGTAATAGCCAAAAACAACAAAATCTTCAACGATATTGAATTGAATTTAGCACAGCACACAGAAGCCAGTCCTTAATCAGGGTGTCCGCGGGGTCTTAAAAAGTATTAAAAGTTGATAAATCAATTTAGCGAAAATTAAGGCTTTTAAAAAGTATTAAAAAGTATTAAACTGCATTTTCCAAGGTATTAAGAAGTCCCACAGCAACGACAACATGAAACACCCTTTAATTTACTGAAACGAAATGTCGGGAAACCCCCTCAAGGCGGCCCCCATAGCGCGCCGTAAAATGCTGCTTCTTATTTTAAGTTTCGTTGCCTTGCTCCGCTCTGTGGGGGGGGGGGTCCCAAGGTGGGTAGACCGGCATACGCAACGCTCTGGGGGTCCAACGGCTCCGTGTGTAAGCCCTACTGTATATATGATCATTTTCTGATTACGATGAAATAGCCCGCCTCCCTCTCCCAACGTCTCCTGCTGCTGCTGGGCTGTCAGAAGAGGGGGAGGAAAAGAGAGGCAGGCGCCGTTTATTAAATATTCTTATATTATTATACAGAGAACAGAGTAGTTATCAATTTGTTTTAAAGCTCAATAAATAACAAAGAAGACCTCTGATCGGCACTTTTCTAATTTTGTACGGAAGATTTAAACTTTAACGGACATGTTGACCGGCGGAACAATTTTTTTTACGGAAACTCTGCCGCACGGTTCCCTCGTCCCTTGGAAGAGGCGGAGAGGTGGGTGTTTTTCATCTGCTGGTGGACTACCTGAGAGATATACAGCAGGAGAACACGTCGTCCACCGCGGAGAATAAACAGAAGGGCAACCATGCTCCGGGGTCTTCTTCGCTGCTTTTGGTGTATTTTGTGGCGGCAGCAGCGCCACTTACAGGCCTGGCATATGTATTACAGCGTTTCCAGCATTTGCAGTGGTCTAGTGTGAACGGACACGTTAATGAATCGAATGCGTGTGAACGGAAGCCTTTTTTGCGCTTGCGTATGCGTTTTACCGTATGCGTCCTTGTGGGGCTGGGGTCTAAGCCAAACTATATCCGGTCACAGAGATCTGCTATTTTAAAGTAAAGTCAACACATATAGACCCTAAATATAGTCTATATTAAGAACGAGAAAAGTCTTAACATATATATCTTTTTTTGTAAACATATGACAAATGTGTGAGGGTGATGAAGTCAGAGCATCGTCCTCTGTGCCAGGGCTTAGCCCCGGACAGCCCCAGCCCAATTTAACCCCTGGGTATTTGTGAGGGAGCTCCTATGGCATTACCCCGCTGAAGCTCACCAAAGTTTTATATAATTCATAGTTCAAAGTTTTGTCAATTGTTTTGTTTATTGGTCAAATACTGGTTTCTAATGGTTTCTGAGGAGTTCTACTGGAATGAAAGAGCACAGAGTACAGAAGCAACAAAGCAGCATACTGCATTAAACCTGACCTTCACAGAGAGGTTGAAGTTCATGTGGAGAGAAGGCTTCAGTAGTCTGTCTGCACTCTGTTTAGTTTTGCTATCTTACAATCAATATAGTAAATGTGAGGTAAAGTGTGTCGCCAATGTAACCGGTTAGAACTCAAAGTTGCGATGAGGTCTTAAAATGTATGGAAAGGGTCTTAAAAAAGGTCTTAAAAGGTATTAAATTTGACCCCAGGATTTCTGCATATACCCTGTTAATGTGTGTAAAGTCTAAATCTACCAAACCTCATAATTCCCACGTTTAGTTTTTTAAATAGTGCTGGATTTCTGCTACGTAACAGTCTATTTCTCATCAAAATTCGGTGCAGAAATGGATTTGTATGGGTTCATTTTCCGTGTACACTCACTGTCACTGAAAACTCTATTATATTATTGTAAACGTCTACAAAGACAACTGACATCCCAATACATGGCAAACTCGTTCATCAAACACATATTAAAGCCATGCAGAGCAGATACAGTATTTGACTAAAGCACCATTTGACTTCTACTGTATAACTCCATTCCTAAAGAAAAGGCCACTTGAGCCTTTATGATAATCTTTGCAAAGTGAAGAAAAGTCAGTGTTATTGATTTAGAAAGCTACCTGACCCCTTAATAGATATTAATACAGTATTCCAACAGTAAACTCACTGTTACATGAAACATTCATTAGCCCCAGACTGAGGTAAAGAGACTGAAACCGCTCTAAAAAGACGGTCTTTAAACCGGAATGTCAGCCTTCCGGATGAAAGGAGAGAGATAAGAGAGTAGAAAGTTACTTTGCAGTACTTCAGTGTGTTTGGAAAGGCACACACACTACTGCATGAACCCTGCTTGAGCCTTGAGGGGGGGCACTATATATGTAAATGCCACAAAATTGTCTCAAAATGTGTCAGTACTTGAGAGGCTCTCCAGAGTGAACAGTTCTAAAAATGTTCCTGAGGAGAATATAAAAAAAGAAGATTGATAGTCAAAATAAAGGAGAAAATGTATCAAGAAGAATACAGAATCAAAGGCTAGAATTAGATCTTTTAGATATGCACTTAAAAGTTTGTTTTGGTTAGGTGGTAAAAAGGGGCTTCAATGTGTATTACTTTTATTTGATATTCTTTTGTTCTGCTCTCTACTGCTGTTGTGTCATGTTGTGTCGTTTCACTGTGTTTCAGTGAATGTGTGAAGCTACCAAAGTGAAGACAGAGAGAAGAAAAGGGAAGAATAGAAAATAGATAAAAGCAGTGGCCGTGAAAAGACATTGTTCCGAACCCAGCATTATGAACTCTGCTCACAGAAGTTTCTCCAACAACAGAAAGTAAATATTTAGACCAATTCAATAATTACCTTTTAGTCCCCTGTTCATGGTAAATTCTCAATGAGTCATTCACTGAAGAGATTTAATGGAAATAGTGACATTTTGGAAATAATAACCCTTCACTTCTTTTTTTCAATCAACATACATTATGTTTTTTTAGCATTGCTTTTACACAGAAGATTGTATTAAATAGTGGACACCCCCATATCCCAAACTTGCTTCATCTTATCTATTAATTAATTGTGATCATTTTATGATAATTGATCATCCTGTTATTCATAGTTTAGCACACATTTCCTCAGTAATAAGTAGAAATGAGCACTTTAAAAATGCATGCAAGCGTAGAAACTGCAAAGCAAGTCTCACCTCGCTTTAGGTGAGAAATTACACTCTTTAGCTAATGGGTCTCTCATTTATTAACACCCAAGCACAAACACACACACACACACACACACACACACACACACACACACACACACACACACACACACACACACACACACACACACACACACACACACACACACACACACACACACACACACACACACACACACACACACACAAAAGCACACACTGCTACACATACACATTAGTGAAGTGTGGAATGGCATGTTTGTTCCCCAGGGATACAGTTACAGCGGGAAAAATGTCTCTCGCTGTCATTTAGTCAGGCATGAAAGACCTGCCTGTGTGTGTGTGTGTGTGTGTGTGTGTGTGTGTGTGTGTGTGTGTGTGTGTGTGTGTGTGTGTGTGTGTGTGTGTGTGTGTGTGTGTGTGTGTGTGTGTGTGTGTGTGTGTGTGTGTGTGTGTGTGTGTGTGTGTGTGTGTGTGTGTGTGTGTGTGTGTGTGTGTGTGTGTGTGTGTGTGTGTGTGTGTGTGTGTGTGTGTGTGTGTGTGTGTGTGTGTGTGTGTGTGTGTGTGTGTGTGTGTGTGTGTGTATGCTCATTAATCCTCTTTCAATCGGCCCTGACATGTTCATTAGCTTGCTGCCCATTTGCATTGTTAACGCTAAGCCTCAGCCAGAGCTCCATATGTGTGTATGTTTTGTCACGTGTGTTTGTGTGTATGTCTCTGTGTGTCATGTGTGAGCTCTTAATAAGCACTACTCCAGAGAGCAGAGGCCTTTAGTCGTTAGAAAGAAGCTGAATACACAGTCGATTAGTGCTGAAATAAAGAGATGCTTGAAGAGTGAAGAGAAGTTGAAGATGCCATTAAAGTCATTAGACATTAGCTGGCTCACTAAAGCAGATACACAAACAAACACAGCCTGAACCTCCCGCTCTGAAGCTCCACTGAGCCACATTAGAGCAGCTCCATCATTCTGGGCTGATTGCTGTTTCATCTCATTGATTTTTGGTCCTTTTTTTAACCTTAAGCCTGAAGCAAAGTAAACCCTACAGGTTCTGTTTCCAAGTGTATTACGCAGAGTGGGTTCATATAATGCTAGAATGACTTTGTTTCTTAACTTTTCTATAAAAGTGAGAAAATACATGTTTTTGACAGCAAGCTTATGTAACATTCCCTCTCTTTGTCAAGTCAGGGTGACTTCCTGTTGGGCTCGTTCATCATGGTCTTTTCCCCTGATGCCCGTCTGGGGCTGTTGTGATATTGTTTGCTTGATGCATTGGTCCTTTAAACATCCCTGGTCTCTGCGGAACCATGCTACTATGGTGTTATTCCCCAAAGGCCAACTCTTCATATTAGAAGAACAAAGTGGATCTTTGTGCTGAATTCTGGTCTGTTGAAGCGGCTCTGCTCAGTGCCTCTATACTAGATTTCTCCATATTGGATTTAATACTGCAGAGTCTAGAAACCCTCCCTCTCTCTCTATCTCTCTTTGATTCACTGATACTTAGCTGTTTTAGTGCATCAATGCATTTAGAGGATAAAGTATAGCAGAACCAAGCAGCCTTAGAAGTGATGTACAGTAGCTATAGGCTTAACATTTTCACAGGATTATTTTGTCCAAATGTAGCAAAAATGTACCTAAAGCTCGCTAAGCTAAGCTAGCGATTTCCGTTCTTTGTACTAAGCTAAGGTTGATAATTAATCAGCAGAGAACAGTATAGTATCAATCTTGTCTTCTTACTCTTAACAATACATGTTAATGTACCATTTACATTACCAAATGTAGCAAAAATATACCTAAAGCTCGCTATTATAGGCTAGGTTAGCAGTTTCCGTTCTTTGTGCTAAGCTAAGTTAGCCGTAAAGCGGGATAATAACCGAGGAGCGACTAGTCAATCTTGTCTTCTAAGTCTTTGCAATAACGAAAAAAATATTTTACATTTCTTCCCAAATTGTAATGTATTCCATTACGATCAGCACCATGTCTTGTTGGTGAAGAGTTAAGTAACTTCTATTGCAATGTTTTCACATTTGAAATTGTGCGGTGTTAGCGTCTGTTATTCCTTCCTTCCTTGGATCCTCCTTCCACCCTAAACTCTGCTTCCCCTCTTACTTTCTCCCATTTCTTTCATATAACCATTTCTTTCGTCTGTTCTTTCGTGTTTTTTCTTCCATTTGTTTCTTTCAAGCTTCCCACTCACATTTATTTGATTTCATCCCTGTCCAATTCTGTTATGTCATTCATGACCTTCTCTTGCTCCTTCTATCTCCCTTCCCTAGTTTTGCTTTTGTTTTTCATCACAGTTCAGTCGATCTGAAGACCCTTCATTGCACAATTTGAGTGCAGTGTGTACGGAAAAGAGTGCTCTGTCCTCTCTCTCAAGGTTTGGTTGTTGTGCCTTGAGTGGCATAGAAAACAGAGAAGGTCTCCTGAAGGTTGTCCTGTCATGTGTCTGTCTTTTTTTCTTGTTATTTTGCCTTTAAGGTTAGCTGCTTTTATTCACTTTGCCCGCATCCTCCAAATTGTTCACACACACACACACACACACACACACACACACACACACACACACACACACACACACACACACACACACACACACACACACACACACACACACACACACACACACACAGGCAGAGTTTTGACATGTCTGAGCAGTTGTGAAGCAAAGCAGCAGGTTGTTTGGAGCTGCAAATGCCTCATTATGTAAGATGTGTTTACCAGATGCCAGTCTACAGTTGCGGATGTCCTCTGCCTCGCTTTCTCTCACACTCCTTCACTCACTGTAAGCAAGGAAATAGTTATGGATCTCTAGCTCTCTCTCTCTCTCTCTCTCTCTCTCTCTCTCTCTCTCTCTCTCTCTCTCTCTCTCTCTCTCTCTCTCTCTCTCGTTTTTATAGCCTGCAATCTAATTGATGTAAATTCACTTTAATTGTGATGACGTCACCATATCTAATTACGTCGCTCACACGTTCAGTTGTCAGAATGAAACAGGCTGAATGTCCATCAGAATCAGTTTTTGGTTTACGCCTACAAGATGCTTTGGTGTAAATGATGCATACAAAGACATAGAAAGACGAATACATAAACAAATAATTATATATACAATTTAAAAAATATTGTAACAAAATAAATATAAAAACAGTATTCACACACAACATTTTAAAGTAAAAATAAAATGAAATTTTATATTTTATTCTAAATTCAAAGTGGAGAGCAGTGCAGATTTAAAAAGAAGTAGTTTGGAGCAGAAATGTGCAACATGTTCAAAGAGTCGTGCAGATTACATTTTAGAACTTAATTTATTGAACAAAGGAAATCATTTATCATGACAAAAATGGCATTTAAAAAAAATCAAGAAGGATGAGAACTTTTTTTAAATTTTATTACATTACATGTCACTTCTTTTATCCAAAGCGACTTACATACTCGATACTGTGGGCAATCCCCACAGGAGCAATTTGGGGTGAAGTGTCTCAGGGACACAACGACATGCTGACTGCAGTGGGGTTTGAACCTGTGACCACCTGATCCCAACACCAATGCACTAATCCACTGTGCCAAAGCCTCCCTATCAGGATCAGTAATATAGCTTTTAAGTGGCACCAAGCATGGAGTAGATAGTAACAGCTGGTACCATCAATTCACACAGGAAGACTTAATGGCAGGCGAGAAAACAATTACTTTTAATATGCTGAAATTAGAGTTAGTCACATAAAAGGAAAGCAAAGAAAAAAATGAATAACGCCACAACACAGTTAGTTAGATAATACAGAATATGAGTGTGGTCCTTCTCTCCATAATGTCCCTCTCTTCTTCTGTCTTGTGTCCAGCCCAAGCAGCGCACCTCTTTGTCTTCGTCCTTGGACGTGCAGAGGCCGGTCACCCACAGCTGCGAGCCCAGCGAGGTGAGCTCCTCTCTGGGATACGCCAGCTTCAGCACCAGCCCCCCTGCCAGCCCCCCGCTCAGCCCCAACCAGGAGGACTCGGCCGGCTCCAACGACGACTGCCAGCTCACAGGTCAGACTCATGAAACAGGGAGGATGCTGGGAGAGGGATTTACTGTTTAAGGCTGTCTTTCAGCCACAAGTGAGAGTGAGAGTCAGCACTCAGACACACTCTACTCTGACCCCCCAACTCCCTGTGGAGGAGGATCAGAAGATACACAAATACCTCCTGAAAGGGAATATAAAAATGCCTGTTATCTGGTCTCTTCACATGCAAAGAAATGAAATGAAAGTTGTATTTTCTAGACCAAGGGTCTCCAACACATCGATCGCGAGCTACCGGTAGCTCGCAAGCCCTCAATAAGTAGGTCGCCAAGCAAATCCAAAATATAAAAAATACACAAAATAAAAAATGAAATGTAACTAAAAGAATCTACCCTATGCATAAACGAAACCTCAATCATAGCGAACTCTATCTACTTACTACAAATCTATATCTATCTAACACCCTTCCTCCCCCACCCCCCACAATGAATATCGACCAATCACGTTCTTGCTTTATTTGCGGGACCAGCGTTGCACTCGGGAAGAAAAGCAATGTGGAGCGGCACTTCACCGCTTCATAAGGAGTTTGAGCTTTTCCTTCTGGCATCTACTCAACACATCAGCCCCATTGAACAGCCTAGTCGTGCCAGCCTATACAGCACATGAGGGGCAGAGTTTTACTGTGTGTGTGTGTGTGTTGCAACTAGCATATATATTTATTGCACTTGACACACACATACGCATGGCGTAATTTACACTTTGCAGACATGTCCCCTCCACTTTTCGAAATCCCGTTTGTGTCCCCCCACTTTACAAATATGTTTTTTTTTTTTTTTTTAACGCAAGCCGTCATCGCCACGGAGGAGCACACAGTCTCTGTGAGCGAGCAGGACAGAGACAGAGACAGAGACAGAGACAGAGACAGAGACAGAGAGAGCTAGAGAGCAGGAGAGAGCACACCTTTATCTATTTAATATAGTTGTAAAAAAATCTAAAATCATTCCAATGTGTACTATAGAACAGTAAAAAAAAAAAAAAACAGTTTAAAAGGGGAGTGATTAGTAAAATATGCATAAATAAAAAAAAGGATGCTAACTAGGTAACATAAGATATTGGTTGTGATCATATTCTAAAGATGTTTGGATTATTGAAAAGTATACATCTCCCTTTCATATGAGTGTTGAGAGCTGTATCCATAAATTCCTTTTGTGCTCAGAGTGCACTAGATTGAGGCATTTCACTTCAACATTTAAAAAAAAATCTTCCCGGGGGGTGCGAGGAGTAAAAAAGAGGAGTAAAAGTAGCTCACGACTTGTTTTATTTTTTGAAAGTAGCTCTCATCCTAAAAAGGATTGGAGACCCCTGTTCTAGGTCTTTTGAATATGGTAGGTGTATTGTGTGGTTCAAATGGCCTTTCTCCTTTTGGACTACAGTATGTAAGGGCAGGGAGTAAAATGTAAACATAGAACATCTTTGTAGAATATGTAAAACATCTTAGTTATTATTTATATCAGCCAATTGTAGTGATTGGTTTGGTTATGTATAAGCCCTATTCAGGTATCTCATCAATAATGCACACATTCACTCTGAAGGTCAACATAACGCGAATGCCTTTTTATAATAGCGATTTTTAACCATGCTGCTCAGGTTTCCATTTAATTCCTCCTGTCTTTCTTTCTGTCTTTGTTGCTTCAGTGTTGTTTAAACTCGTTCTGCCTGAAAACCCAATGAAACTCTAACCCTTTTGGCTTGGGTCCCTGGAAATTGAAATCATATTTGTACTCCTGTCATACTTGAGCCAAGAAGCAAACACCTTAGAGGCAGATAACAGATGTTAGAAGAAAAGTCAGTCTGATTATGAAGAAGTAGAGGGGACACGATGAAAGCTGGGACATTTCTGCCCAAGGGGAATGGACGATATGATTCAGATTATGACCAAAAATATACTAGTTACAGAAATAATTAGGATTTACGGTATGTGTCAATTTAGCATACTTCTTTGTGATTTGAGCCTATGCTAGCAACCAATACTTCCACCCAGAGTTTTGACCTTTAGATTAAATCATGTGGTATGCCGCATAACATGACTTATTAATCATATACCTACTGGGGTGTTTGCTAGGTTGTCAGGATGTGAAGATAATTTCAGTGTTGAGTAACGGCCTTGCAACGGACTTGCAAAAATTCCAAAGTTTATATAAATAATGGGGAAGTACATAATGACATATGGTAGTGACTACTTGTTCAGGCTAGTTGTGTTAAATGTTAAATACTACTTTTCTTAATTTGTTTATCGGATGCATTTTAAGGAAGAAATGTGTTTATTCTCAAACATAGGCAAGGCAAGTTTATTTATAAAGCACCTTTCAACACAAGGCAATTCAAAGTGCTTTACAAAAATGAAAGACATTAAGAAAATGGCATTTCAAAACATTCATTAAAGAATAGGCTCCAATTCATCACAACAATGTTGTTCTGTCCATCCTGCTAAAAGGTCCGATGTACATTCAGACTAGATGAAACATTGTTAGCTTTGTCTAATGAAAAATGTGCAATTTTTATTGTAATTGTACACATTTGTTCTCTCTATTGAACATCTAGCCACGGTAAACAATCAATTCTATTGGCTAAATAGAGTGAAGTAATGCTTTTATTGACTCGATTAGAGGCGAGTGACTGTTGGAAAAATAATATCACACCAAGATTAATATAACTTTCATTAGGTCTGGTTCCGCTTCACCAAATTGTTATCCCTGTTATTATTGTTTGCTAAAATTTGATTTCATTTGAAATACATTCCTACTAATATAGTACTGAAAAAAATTGTGTTTATATTTTGCTAAAATTTAGCAGTTTTACACTTCACTGGGATACCGTTGAAGCATTTAAAGGTCCCCTCGAGATTCCAATTCCAGATTTAACAGCAGTTTTTTTCGAACCTTCCTTTATCTTTCTGCAATGTTCTAATCTCTTGCTTCATTCGTTACCATAGTGATGAGATTAGCTGGTGATGTGGTCGAAAGTACTTGCTTCTCTCACCTGGATTTCAGTCCAACGGTCCCTCCCACCTGCTGCTATCAGGCACCGTTAGAGGAGGCAGAGCAGGGGAAGTCGACCAGGGGGGAGGCACTCTCTCTCTCTCTGTGTGTGTGTGTGTGTGTGTGTGTGTGTGTGTGTGTGTGTGTGTGTGTGTGTGTGTGTGTGTGTGTGTGTGTGTGTGTGTGTGTGTGTGTGTGTGTGTGTGTGTGTGTGTGTGTGTGTGTGTGTGTGTGTGTGTGTGTGTGTGTGTGTGTGTGTGTGTGTGTGTGTGTGTGTGTGTGTGTGTGTGTGTGTGTGTGTGTGTGTGTGTGTGTGTGTGTGTGTGTGTGTGTGTGTGTGTGTGTGTGTGCATCTGCGTCATGTGTTTCATCCAGGAGCAAAGCTAGACTTTGATCTGTGTAGGGCTTCCAAAGAAAACACACATTTCACGAATCCACAGGTGCATACACACACACACACACACACACACACACACACACACACACACACACACACACACACACACACAACTGAATGACACATCTTCATCTAGTATTCTCATTGAAGCATTGCGATGGAATTTATGTAAGACGAGTGTGTTATTTCTCTTTGGGCCTGGCACTGATGTCTTCTGAGGGCAAAGATTCAGGAACAGTTATTGATCATAGTGTTTAAAGCGCTCGTTTTTACTTTCAACATGTTTCTGTGTATGAAAGTACGTTTTGGGACTTCTAAAGTTTGCAAACATCAGGATTTCTCGACATAGAAGAAGATTCTGAGAATGGGCATCAGAGCCCATGCCTGAGGGGGGAGAGAGGCTGCACTGACAGAGGCACAGCATGTGATCTGCTCAAAAAATACAAAGCACTTTACAGGACAATTTACCTTATATTGGCTTATTATTACCAGTACTCTACACACGGCAACTGTCAATCACAGGCAATTGTGATCATTTCCTTCTTTGTTTTACAGTTAGTTGGGATACTGGTTAGAGTATTTTAACCTGTGTGCCATTACAATTTAGTAATACAACTCTTATAGGCAAGACATTCTTTAGCCGCTAACATGGATAGCAGGGGCCCAATTAAAATGATATGCCTTGAAATAATGGACTTTAAATATATTTATACAATAAACGTCCTTTAAAAAAAAAATATCACTCTAATTTGTGTTGTTGCCCATAGATCCCATTCTTGCGAACGCTACATCTCAGGAACATCTTGTGGAAATTTCTTAAAATTTGTCTCAAGTGATTATATTTGGTGGTCAAAGGTCAAGGGGACCTCACAGAAACGTTTTGGATTAGATTGTGACATTTTGGGCGGACCTCGATGCAAACTAAATCCTGACAAATTATTGGAGGAAAACAACCGCAAGGTGCTGATTTCAGTCTGGGTTTGGTTTCATTTCAATTCTGCTGTCGTCTTATTTGCAACATTTGAAAAGTGATTGTAATATTGGCTTGAGGAAAATATGACGGTTGACGCAAACCTCCTGCAACTTGAGACATTGGGGGAATATTGTCTCTTCATCTCTCTCTTGGGTTTGAATCTCTGCTGTCGAATAGTTAACAGCAAAAACTGGTAGGAGGTGCATTTACATCAAGAAATTGTAAAGCACTAATAATGATATTTGTACATTTATTTATTTCTCTCTGACTTTCTCTCTGTGTGTGTTTCCTGAAGCTCAAACACCAGGAATATATTGGCACCCGTTTAAGTTTCAATTTAATCATTTCTGTATCCCCCCCTCTTCTTCTTATTCTTCTTCTGCCACTCTGCTCATCACTCCTGCTCTCGCTACTTATTAGCTTTATAAGGCCCATTGTAGGGGGTTGCCATGGTAACATTAGACTTACAGAAAGAAAGAGAGATAGAGACAGAGTATGAAAAAAAAAAGGGAGTATATATATGCATGTGGGTACAGAAGGCAAAGAGTCACAGAATAAAAAGGATGCCAGTGAAGAAGAGAGTGGGAGAGGGAATGAGAGTCTAACGTTGCAGGGGGGAGGGGAGGAGGAGGTTTGTGATGAACGAAAATCAGGAAGAGATTTCAGGGGATTGGATGGAGAAATGAGGACAATAAAGCGAAGGAAACTCGTTTTTATGCCTACACACCATAAAAGGTCTTCCCTGCCTTTTCAACATTTGTCTCCCTTTTTTTTCCATTTTCTTTCTAAAAATCCCGAACCGCTCTCCGAAACAGCTCAACATCACCGCAGTAAATCTTCGGCCCTCCAGCAGAATATGCAGGTGTCAGCCACCCGCGTGGGAAGTTGGATAAAACCAGGCCTATTTATAACCCGGTCCATCACTGCTGCTGCTGTCGATGCTACAGAACTACTGTTTTGCGTAATGTTGGACATTTGCTTGAGAAGATATTCCCTGAGTGCCCTGGGTGCAGAGTGCAGTGCAGTTTTATGCAAAAGCAGGGCAAGTGTAGACGCAGTTTTCCTCCATGAATTATGCAGAGCCCCCTGTGACAAGTCAGAAACAAACAGGCACAAATCTGCAGCTCTGTATTTATTCAACAGGGAGCTTTTAAGTGGCTGGAACACCTCGCCGCTTCTTATTCAAAACATTGAAACACAACACCGGGACTGTTTTTTTCTATCATGCTTTTTGTTCAAGATAACATTCAAAGCTGCCCGAGCCATTAAGCAGTGGGTCAGATGACTGTAATGTGACAGCAGTTGCTTGTAGTGAATAATTATTAACATTACTTTCAAACCTTTTAGGCACTTTGTTGTTGTTTCACAGATTCAAACTCAACTGTTTTGGTTTGTTCTATTTGTATGCCACCTGCTCAGTAGCAAACAGAAAACAAACAAAGTTAGGGATTAGCTAGTAAACAAAGTTTGCATAGATGTGAGGTAATCATAAACACAACTCCAAATACATGCTAATGTGTCTCTGCGTCTGCTCGATGTGTAACTAGCAACTGTGTGCTAATATGCTAGCGACAACTCTAGTTTATTCTCGTGCTACCTGCTGTTTCTCACGCAAAAGCTTCTGTTTAGGTCTGTTGCGACCTTGCTCAGAAGGCCACAACAAAAAGGAGACACAACACATTAACGGGTATACAAAGATGTTTATTTGCACCAACAAGTCACATAAACACTGGGTATGCTCATCAGAGCCGGGTGCTTGCAGGAGAAAAGCAGAGAGCCCACAGATAGGAGCAGAGAGGCTTTAAATAGCTCCAGGACACCAGACCCAGGTGCCCTGAATCACCGCAATCAAGGCAATCACTGGATCCAAGTCAGCACAGACGGAACAGCCACACCCTCTCTACTGATGGACCCACAGGGGCATCACAAGGTCGTACCAAGAACATTCAATGACACATTTCCGAAACCTCTTCATCAGACAAGGTGCGGAATGTTTTATCTGCAGTGTGTATCTCAAGCATGAAACCCCCTCTTTCTCTCTAAAACACTTAATGCCACATAAGCCAATTTCCATACTCCAGACGGTGATTCTGTAGAGTTGTCTTGGTCTTTGTGAATAATGGGCACCTGAAACAACAAGTCTTCATTCTCTCTTCATAATGCAAAGTGCCAAAAATGAGATGAGTGATCGATGATCTCGCACAGTTAATGAGCTGTAAATGCCAAACGGTGTGTGTTTGTGTCAGTGTGTGTTCACTTGAGAGAGTTAAGTTCTTTAAACGTCCAGCCGCTTGATTCAGTCCTTTGTTCCCAAATATCACACGCTCCACTTTGACTTTGACATCAACTCACAACTGCAGGCAAACTTTTCTGCACACATGCACAGTGACAACCTGCTGTGCTTGATCATGAAGTTATACTGAAAGTCAGCAGGGCTTTTGTTTGAAGCATTCATTTGATCCTAATACACACACCTGATTGTCTGGATTTTCTATCTGAGACCTTAGGTCGGTCCTTAACCCTTTGTTATACATCATCATATTTAAAGCTATTTCCTTTGTATGTGTCAGTGCCATCACAGAAGGGAGCTTATTGGAGTAAACCTGCTGTTAGTGGTCACTGATACCCCTCGTTGACATTCACAGAAAACAGGCATGCACATATCCTACAGATTAATTCGCCACATTTAGCTTGGAGCACAAAAGCAGCAGTGCTATTTGTAGATTTGCTCTCCTCTTCCATACAATGAGAGTAATTTCCCCTGCTGTTCTACCCAGGTTGAATGTGTTGAATGTGTGCCCCCCCTCTTGTGTGGCAGAAGGCAAATGTAATGAAATGATAGCACTTCGCTTTGCACTTTGCCCCTCGAGGGCAGAAGGAGTCAAGAAATCAAGTGTCAAATCTAGAAGTGGCATAAAGAGCAAGATAGAAAACTTTAAGCCATTTCTCATATGTGACTTACATTTTCTGTGAGAGAGAGATATGCACTGCCCGTTTAAGCCGCACACCCTAATATCTAGTTGGACCACCTTTAGCTTTGAGTACGGCACACAGTCGCCGTGGCATTGTTTCAGTAATCTTCTGCTGTGTCACAAAATGCATTTCTGTCCAGAGTTGCATTCAATATAATGAGTTTTCTTTGCTTGATGCACCCAAATGATTTGACATCAACATCACTGACAAAGTCTAATATGTTGCATTTCATAAAAGAAAGCGATAAGTTGTTATAAAATAACCCCGACAGAAACAAAATTATTCATCATGCTGCATGCTTCATTTTTTTTTACACATGCAGAATACTCACACATGACATGTCATTTGAGCTGAATCAGGGCTGCGATACTACAAAAACATATGATTGTGCAACACACACACACACACACACACACACACACACACACACACACACACACACACACACACACACACACACACACACACACGCACACACGCAGTTAATCAGTTGCGTCCTCATCACATTTAACTCTCACTACCACTCTCTGTCTCACACACACACACACACACACACACACACACACACACACACACACACACACACACACACACACACACACATAATTTCACTGACGCTAGTGAGAGACTGCCGTCACTCCAGAATTCAGGAGACTTGAAAATAGGTTACTGCTGCAGACGAGCCAGTTGCTGTGGCAATATTCTCTGCATCAGGAATGGCAGTGTGAATTCAATATGTACAGACTGCATGGCCCCCTGCGCCTTAAGGCTGGTTTGGATACATACAGGCTATCAGACATGAAGTAATGCTCTCAGCAGGGGTCCCACCGCTCTCCCAATCCCAAGGGGGGGGGGGAGTTAACACTGACCTGTAAGTGTGCCAGAGCAGCACATTTAGTGTAATGCCAAGTTTTAGCATGAAATCACTCACAAATTGAAAATTACATAAAGATATGGTAATCTGTTTCATCATTTTAATCCTTGAACTTTATCGGCCGGGGACATTTTAAGTCAGCATTACAATAATTAAAATCTTTAATTTATTGTAATGTCAAGTGAAATATCCCTGAGGAGCAGATTCAGGATTATATTTTCACATACTGTAGTAAATGATGAAGAACATGCTACTACTGCAATTGCGTGCCTCTGAAAGCTTTAAATATCTACTAAATGTAAATATGAAATACTGGGGATGATCAGTAATGTTTGCAAGTGCAGGAGTATTGATGTGAACAGCCAATGGGACTGAAAAGGGTTAAACATCACATTTTCAGCACACTTGAAACTCTTATTCCCCAGTGCTTCTTAATGGTGCTTTTATGCCTTCAAATAATGATTGTGACATTTCCAACAGACTTTAAAGGCAGCACTTTTACAGCTTTCAGCTGTAACTCTTTAACTCTTTCTCAAACCAACCTAAAATCATTTGCTCATCATAAATCCAAGCAGCAGCCCATTATAGTCCTTTCAGAACCATCTATGTGTGTTTGTGAGCAAAGCCCTGCACTAACCTAGCTCTAGCTATAAGCGCCTGAGGCTCAGGGAGCTGATAATGATTTATCTGCCACTAAGGAAATAGGTTTCAGCCCTAAATCTGCAGGATGACTGACAGCTCAGATATTACTCTGTAGTTTTTAATAACAGTCAGGGCGGTCTCACGAGAGACGGAGCGATGAACACGGGGCTATCACATGTTTGGATCATCTCCCACTAAAACACACAAAACACACACATAGGAAAGACTCCTATATATGAGAGAAACTGTCAAGTATTTCTGTAGATAATAATAATCCTTATATTTATTATAGCGCTTTATCAATGACTCAAAGCGCTTTACAAATACACATTACATATACAGATCATACATACATGTAATGGTCATCTACTGTGGACAATACCCACAGGAGCAAGTTCAGGTGAAGTGTCCCAAGGACACAACGGCTTTACAGACGCAGCGGCGGCAGGTTTCACCCCCTTGATCAATGCACTGCGCCACACCGCCCATCTTCACACCTCAAAGTCATTGAGGCGCTTTTACAAGTACACATTGATATTATACATGTACTGTGGACAATACCCACAGGAGCAAATTCGGGTGAAGTGTCTTGCCCAAGGACACAACAGCCTGACGCAGTGGGGCGGGAGCGGGTTTCGAACTGGAGTTCCCCAACACCCCCTTGATCTGATGATCAAACGCACAGACCACTGCGCCACCCGTCCCAATAGATGTGTGCGTCTATCTGCATTCACAGGCTCTTTTTTTTACAAAGATATTTATTACAACAAATTAACGATACGAGTTTATGTGTACAACTAGTCAATTTAAATTCCATTAGATCAGACAGACAGTCATTAACAAACTATAAACAAGAAACAGAAGAAATAGGAAACGACAAAAGTAGGATTTAAAAGTTTCAAACACAATAAATAACGAATATAAGCTGAAATAGAATCAAACCAATCAAAACTGGATTAGAAAGTAGTGTGGCTACTGTGAAGTGAAAGATAAGAATAATATGAAGTTTAATTTAAATAAAATCCAGTGGCAAACAGAAACGATTTTGTGCATTCATTTAATGCACAAAACTGCTGTATGCGGCATTTAAGATGAATGTGTTTTGGCCTTAAACCAATCAGCGCGTTATAACCAGCATTAGTAATATTAATTGTAGTAGTAGTATAATTCATTATTTGACACCCTGTGTGGCGTGATCTATGTTTAGTCTTTGGCACATCCAATCATTGATTATTTATGACGGGCAGATTTACCGGTAGTAAATTTTGACTTGAATGGCAGTGACTTGATATAAAGCGGTGTAATCCAGCTCCTTAATCTGTCATTTCTGTATTTTAGATTCTGGAGAGTTAAGAGATTGGAATTTAATTAATTCCACGACCTGAAAACCAATAATGAATGAGGTTTTATCAGATATAACTCTTCAATATAACTAAGGCCTCACTTGTAGGGGACTGCTGCTCTACTGTGTGTATTGAATGTGTTTACTACAACAAATCCAACCCTTTTGACATATAACCTGTAGATCAATATACCCTCTCTTTAATTTATCTCCCTCCTGCCCCCTCTGTCATTTACGTCTCCTGTCTGTTACTCTCTTACTTCTCTAGCCACTTTCCTTCAATCTCTTTCTGCCAGTCCCCTGATATGCTCCCTGCCCGCCCCCCTCACTCTTCCTCTGCCTCGCTGCGTTCCTCAAGTCTTCTTCAGCTTTTCAGTTATGCTGTATGGCTACATTTTGCCTCTCATAACTCCATCACCTCTCAATCTGTGCCTTTCCTCCCATGCTCTGTTGCCCACTCCCTACCTTTTCCCCCATGTTACTCTCCTTCCTCCATCCCTCTATCGTCTTCCTCTTTTTTTTCTGTCCATCCTGAATGCTGCAGCAAGCACATAATTTGCACGCAATTACATCCATTTTAGATTCTCGCAGTGTGAAAGAAGGTAAAGGAAGAGTGGATTCACCTGTGGCCTATCAAGGATATAAATATATAATTTCTCTGCAGATGCTTCCCCCCTCAGCACTGTCTGACTTCAGTTTTCACATCTTCTTCAGCCTTCTTATTACTTCCTTTTTTGGATTTAGACACTGTATGAAGGGCTTCTTTTGGAATTGGGATGACTTATTTGAAATTAAATCTTGCTTCTGCAAAATGGGGGAACTTTTGAGGCCTGTTTACCTTAAAGGCCAATTCCAGCTGTTAGAGACCAAAGCTGTGTCTCAATACAATATAACACTCTAATTCAAAGCCTATTTTACGAATGTATGTGTTCACTGTGGAAAACTGACAAATAAAGTGCTCTCAAAATAGGCAGTATTTGCACAAAAAAGCACTTACAATGCACAATGAAATGGAGCTCCTCGCAGCTGCAAAGCATTAATAACCAAATGATGCAGATGGTGTTGAGATAGCTGGAGGATGAAAACAAACATTAAGAAAGGTATTGAAACTAGGGAACAACATTTCGCTTTTTCTTTGAGAAGTTGAACAGCAGTCCTGTTTGCGTTTCATTTTCTATGTTCAGTATACACATTTGCCATGAAAGTCTGACATGTAGCACAGGTGTGACTAATAACGTGAATTGGGCTGCGTTCCATTTGTGTTATCCTGCTACAAGTTCAAATATCTGCTGAGAAAAAGGTTCATGACATCTTCCCTATTCCTATACACAAAGGTAAAGTACTTTGATTTCTTCTTTATGACTACAAAAACACAATATATATTAGTTCATATTTACAATATGCTAACATATAAAAAGTAATTAATTTAATATATATTTTTAAAAGGAGAGCTTTAAAAAAGGGTGAGATGTGCTTTGTTCTAATGCTATTGTACATAAAAACATGTTGAATTATGCACTATATAACATTTGCCTGTCCTCTAGAACAACACATTCAAGTATTTCTTTTGCCTGTGTCTTTCAAAACTGTTGCAAAGCTATGTTTTTATGTTTGGACAAAGCAATGGTTAGAATTAGTCTAGTTTTTGGCACAGGAAATAATTCTTCCTTTGCTCTTGTCATACTTGGTACAGTCAGCCACTAGAGGCTTTTTTGTCACATGATCGTACACCTTTGCTATTTTGTGGCTGCATCTCACTTCGGTTAAATGGAATCCTTGCGTCCCTCACTTGCGTCGTTTTCTTGCGTCTTAGTCCCTCCCACCAGGGAAGCATGGAGAGACGCAAGGAAACCACGAGAAGGGAGAAGAAGCAGGGAAATGAGTTTTAAGAGCAATGGGACGTCCTTTCCTCCGGAGCGTCACGTGAAGCGACGTCCGTTTGTGATGACGCCACACAGCTGTTCGTCTGACAGCAGCCAGCTCTGTCCCTGTTTTTTTCACAAACATCCCCGCCTCTGTTAGTACACGTTTACTGACATAAACATTTGTATCGTCTGTTCTAGACCCAAATAAATAAAATAAAATAACAACTCATTCTCAAAAAAGATAAACGCCATTCTTAAAATGTATAAACGAAAAAAGCGATCATGAAAATGTTTCCAATAAATGAATACAATTATTGTTGACCACTTTGTTGTTCAGATATATCACATACTGGGACACTACTCAAGATGGCGCAGACAAATCAACTTCCTGTGATACAGAGGAGCCAGGAAATGAAAAATAAGAGAAGTGAGACGCAGCCTGTGTCACATAAACGGCAGATGCTCTTTCTTTTTGGAAAGACAGCGTGGCATCTTCCTAGTGTACTTTCGAATTAGTTAACATTTATTATAAAACAGAAACTTGTGCTGACCTGTGCAAATTGGTTTGAGGTTGAAATTACCACTGCCAATCAAAGAGAGAGGGAGATGTACTTTCAGATGCAATTGTAGGTAATCCTATTTAAGTGCTGAATGTTTGTTCAAAAACTAATATTTTAAACTGTAAATAGTCTCAAATATTCCTGCAGCTTTGTCCAAAGCGGACTGTCTTATACTTTGCAGCTGTGGGCAGCTTATCCATTTTTCTTTGTGCATACATTGTACCATTGCAACAGAACGAGCACAACATCATGCAGATCTGGTTATTATACTGTCTATACTCGCTTTCCCAGTATATACACTATGTAATTGTTAAACCTGCTTAGAATTCATATGTATTGAGGAATTAAGACTCAGCTACTGTATGCATATCAGACCACTTGACAACCCAACAGAGATGCATTTCAAGTACTCCTTTTCTATCAATAGATCAAATGTTTAGATACATTGAATATAAGCTCAAGTCAGATCTCTTTCTCTCCCACTCACTCTGATGGGGGGGTGGTGGGAGGAGGGTTCTTCCTCTCAGTGTTCAACTTGAGGAAGTGATGACGTAACACATACATGCTCCAGTCAGTCAATCAATACTCTGAATAGATTAATCAGTTATCATTTATAATTCAGTAATGATAATGACATAGTTGGATACTGATTGATCCTTTAGAGTAAAATGTGTCATGTGGGTGATATTGAGCCACACTTGTCTTCATTGGTTACACAACAATCCCATACATTATGGTGGCTGGTGCACACTATATCTAAATACCAAGTTTCTGGGCTGAGCTACTGCATGCCACTACTCGTGTGTGTGTGTTTGAATACTACTTACGCAATAAAGGTATGCAGAGTGATGCGGCAGCTGTTTCACAATCGGATTGTTAGACGTTCTTAGATAGGACGGTGATGAGTTACTGTAGACAATATTAAGAGTACTTTCACAATGATTTTACTTAGAGCTTAAAGTTAGTTTGTTTAGTTTGCTTTGGATGCCCAGGTAAGAAATACACACACACACACACACACACACACACACACACACACACACACACACACACACACACACACACACACACACACACACACACACACACACACACACACACACACACACACACACACACATGGAGGACAGTCAGTAGGCAGAGCTGCAGAGTGAGCTACTGTATAGGCTGAGGAATGGAATATACTGTGTAGTAGATGAATGTGAGTAAGGTTATGACAACATAAGGGGACTTGAATCGCGTCATTCATGCCAGGTCATTCACTTTCACTCATTCATAATGGCTTTTCTCTTTGATAAAAAACAAGGTGTTTTGGCCGTTTACAGCACTAAAATTGTGCTGCTGTCACACTTTGTTGTGTTGGAGTACAGAAAGTATCTTCACATTGCGTCCGGTGTGAACGCACCATGATGATTGTTTGGAGGGATGGACAGGGGAATGAGAGCGTTCTGCCTCAGTTGAGCAAAATTCTTCTTCTGCATTGTGATCCTTCAGCATGTCGATATTCACATCAGTTTAATTAATGTTATATTTTCCAGTCTATTCCTGAAATAAGTTGTTTTCAGAAAATCTGGCTTGACACTCTGTTTCCCTAAACCTCTACTTTATCATTTTCCGATATATCATCCCTGCACCTGTAATTTGTTTCTGTCTAGACAAACACACACCTGCCGATTTGATTGCTGTGTTTATCAGCCGCTGCACTTTTCCCTCCTGAAGGCCAAAGACACAAAGGCCTCCCAAAAACACTCCAAGAGATGCTGGCGCTAGGGCTCTCTGTTGCCATAGAGACCAACTAGATCACCTGTTGCCATTTGTCCACCTCTTTTAAAAAGAGGGGAAGCATACAGGATTGCAAAACAAATGCACAGCAGGGTAAAGATAGCACATAAGGGAAATTTATTGAATTTGAAAAATAATGTTGTTGAATTTTGATGCCTTCAGGTGCAGTCAAAATGCAGGAACTGTTTTTGTTAATCCCACCTACCGAATACTACCTTGCTTTGATCATCTTCTCAACTCATGCATAATGATCTCACCCATAAATAAGTGTGTTTTTGATCATGGTTTTCAACAATGCAACTTGCAATATACTTGAGACATAATTATGAAATAAAAATAGTGCAGGTTAATGGAAGTCAAACGCAGAAATAAGTCAACTATATATACATGTAAAACAGAGTTAGATGAAAATGAAAACTAAATGTAAAATTAAATGTTGTACACTGTAATAAATTACACTTATTGTATTATAAAGTATTTAATTCCAATGTACTGTATTTAATTGAACTTTTAGACCATCATTAGCACTGAAGCCAATGATGGTCAAACTGAACCAATCACCAATATTAAAATACAGGAAAAAAGGTTACTACATTTGAGTTTTCACTCCGGTTTATCCTGTAAAATGCTCAGTATTAGTCATAACTACAAAGCTTTTAGCTTTTGTAGGAATGAATAATACATTTCATGTAATGCTGGAAAATGGCCAAAGTCTTTTTAACACAACAGCAGTATAGTGAAGATGCATCAGTAAAATGGAACGTTCCGTATGATATAAAATGACTCGCCACTCGTGGACTCATGTTAATATCGTTCCACTTTATCCCACTTTTATTCCCCCATGAGCGGAGCTCGAGTATGTCCTGTTATTATCATGAATGATTCCAGTTACTCACTTTTGTGGAGTTCTCAGAAAAAGCAGCCGAGTGACTTTTTTGTGAACTCATACTTTCTGTCTAAGCTCACATTATGTAATTGTTTCTTATGGAAATGTGGCTGAATGTGCCGAGGACAGTCATGGAGTGCTAGCTAAAACTGGCTCTGTGTGTGTGTGTGTGTGTGTGTGTGTGTGTGTGTGTGTGTGTGTGTGTGTGTGTGTGTGTGTGTGTGTGTGTGTGTGTGTGTGTGTGTGTGTGTGTGTGTGTGTGTGTGTGTGTGTGTGTGTGTGTGTGTGTGTGTGTGTGTGTGTGTGTGTGTGTGTGTGTGTGTGTGTGTGTGTGTGTGTGTGTGTGTGTGTGTGTGTGTGTGTGTGTGTGTGTGTGGCTGTGTGTGTGGCGAGAGGCGAGAGGCGAGAAGGTGGCATTCGGCAGGACTTTGTGATGAAATGACAAAATTATAAATGAAGTATGTGTGGAGGGCAGTGGGGGTACGTGCAATTATTCAAGTGCCAGTTTTGATTACACATAAAAACGACAGGCACTCTTTTCATTCGTGTGTGTGATATTTATCAGTGTTGATATTGTTTACATGGCCTGGTACACAACAGTAACACACAGTGACAGGGAACAGAGAAAGAGCAGGCTGGACACACACAAAGATTTAGATTTATGAAGAATGCTAAGCGACAGAGTGGAAAATGATGTTGTATAATGGCTTCATAAGCAGATGTCTGGAAAACAAAATCAGATCCTGAAAATCCTTTTGTAGGTTTCAGACGTGTGTTTGTGTTTAAGCAAATCAAGGACATCATTATTACCTGCTGATGGATCACCATGACATTCATTAGCAGCTGTTCTAGCCAATAACAGTAACAGTACTTATTCTATATAATAAGTGCTTTTATTTGTGGTAACCGTGTTTATTTGTTTTATGTATAATAAATAGCTATTATAGTATTCCGTGCATTAATTTGTTTCCATACATTGTTGTTCAGGATGCAAATCTGAGCAGAATTTTGAAAGTAGCTCAAGTTGTGTAGTCCATACAGAGTAACTGTGTATTCATTTGTTGTCAGTTACTCTATATAATAAGAGGTAATTCAGTGCAGACAGCGTTACAATCTCCTTCTTTTTTTCATTACCATGCAATAGAAGAAACAATATCAAATATTTTTGCTAATAATTTACATAAAATGGAAATAGATGGAAAACACTAACTGACTTTAACAGTATACGTGATTTTACATACAATTTGCATTTGTTTATTACGGTTACTCTCTGGACCCCTCTGGGTGCAGTGCAACAATCATACTGAAATCCAGTTAGCAACATTAGCCCCGATTGTAAGTCGTGTTTCTATCCATTTGTTTAGTATAACTCTAATATTTTCCAGCTTAGTCTTTCAGCTCTGTTTTGGTCTCAATAGATACCTTACTCTTTGGCAGCTAGATGCTCCACCATGTTAGCTAAGTAGTTGCTAACGTTGGTATTTTGTAAATGAGTGCTGGAAAGATGCTGATGAGAGCTGTGAGGCTAAAACGGTACCGTACCATAACGGTACGCTGAAAGAGGCTTAAAAGTTTTTTTAATTAAGGGATCCTTTTCTGTGGATTAATACACATAATACCAATATCCCCTATTGGTAATATCAAAAGATGATTAGAGCAGCCATCTATCCTTCAATCCTTCACACTCATTTCATTGCTCTTTGTCTGATTTATCCCGTACAATTTATTCTACTTGCCTACCGGACTTCCATTCACTCATACTAACACCTCTACTAACCATTGTTACTCCTAAAATATGGTGATTTATAGTCTGTTTTAGTCACAGTGTGTTACAGCTTTTATTTGTAATACTATAAATAAATAAGAACAGGGCTGCTCCCTGAGGGGCTAAGTAACAACCTGAATATCACTGAAACATTATGCTATCTCTGTGCCACAGAGTAGTATTGAGCTGGAGATTTATCATTATGAGTTTGAGCGTAGTGGCTTTGCTCTAGTGATGTGTAACAAATGATCAAGGAGGAATAAGAAAAAAATAATTCACCTCTTATGTTGCATCTTGTATCATGAGGAGTTCATCTTTTAAGCATGCATGACAAGGAGTGGGACCTCAGGTGTGATTTGTTTGGGATCTTAAGCAAACATAAAGTGACAACCAGGAAGTCAAGCAGACACACACACACACACACACACACACACACACACACACACACACACACACACACACACACACACACACACACACACACACACACACACACACACACACACACACACACACACACACAGGCATTTTAGTTCACACTAACAATTATACACAGAGAGTCAAAAGAAGCTTTCAGCAGCTTCTCTTTCACCCCACTGCACAAAGACAGCCTCTAAAAGCATCGCCTCAAAAAATAAAACCCATTCAATGATGCATGAACATCCGACCTGTGAGTTCATGCATACATGCACAGGTTCAGACACACAACGTTTTCACCCAGACAGTGAAGGGGCAGAGGTGTAAAATCTAAGTCAGGAGTTCTTTGATTTTTCCTTAAGGGAACAACAGTTGAAGCACAAGATGTATAACACCAATCTTATCTTGCTATTCACAGCTTTGGTTGTTTTGCAGTATTTGTTTTTGTTTTATTTACTGGTAACCACATTGCTTTCCTCTCTTTGTTCTGTTGTGTTCTGAGCATTGTTTTCTGTGGTTTGTTTGTGCAAGGTGTGTAAATGTCTTAATTCTGTCTTCTTTTCTCCAGGAGTAAATGCTATAGTGATCATCATTGTTGTTACAGGACCATTTCATGCAAATCTTGAGGATTTAATCCTTATCAGTCAATGTTTTTGTGTCTTATCCTGTGTGCAGACGACGGGCCGTACCAGCGAGACCCCCCTCCTCCTCCTCTCTGCTCTTCTTCCACACCCAGCGCCCTGTTGGAGGATCGCAGGAAGAGCCACATCCCAGAGGAGTTTGCAGGCCTCCTTCATGGATCCTCCCCGGCATGTGAAACCCCCGAAACGCCTTACCACCTTTACAGCCCCAAACCTCGAAAACATGCCTCCACAGACGTCCAGAGCAACCTGCTGCAGACCCCAGAAATCAACATTGTGATCGAAGGAGGACCCTCACAGATCGTCTCCAGAACGGGGGGCGAATCATCACCTCAGAGTACTGCCGACGACCCCCAGAAGCCTCAGGTGGTGTATCGGACTATCTTCCACACACGGGTCAACCAGGACCAGCCCAGTAACCACGAGCAGGGGAGCCCCTCCTGTGGCTGGTCTACGCTGGGCCACCCACCCTCCTGCTCCTCCGGTCAGAACGGGGACGTTCCAGAGTTACGGGGGACAGGCGCTGCGTCGAAGGGGGGTCCATCGGGTGCTGGATACGAGGAAAGGGCTTGCACCCTGGGGAGAATGAGGTCCATGCCCCGCAGCGTGTTGGACCTGCAGCTCTCCAAGTCTCTGTCCAAGTCTGACTCCAACCTTGTAGCTGTGTCTCCCATACAGGTCAGTGGTCGCTAACAATTCTACTTTTAAATCTTCTTTTGTATTTCTAATCCAGAATTGCAAACCAAGAATTAATGAGAGCTTTATTCATCATATAGAGCCCAGCCTTTATATTGCATTATGAAGCAGAGATTCATTCGTGATGTGCTCTGTGACACATTATGCTATTAGTATAACATACAAGTATCCTTTATTACAAGTTTTAAATATCTCTCTTATCATAAAAGTTTAGTTCATCATTGAGTTTGCAATGAGTGCAAATGAATGTATTGTAAATATTCAGTTGTATAAATTATTTAAATTAAAATCAGCCATGAAGATAGTTTGCATCTTGCTGTATCATGCAGAGTGAGGCTGCACAGAAACCAATGCAACCAATTAGATAACTAATCTGGGCCACAGTCCCCCCTGCTGTGCGGCACATTTTATGAGACTGCTGCTTTAATTCTTTGTAAATAAATGATAAATAAATAGTCTGTTTGATGAAAAATACGTTATTATAGATGAAACTTCGATGAGCACGGAGAGGACTCAGGTCTGTTATCTAACAGCGTTATTGCTCAGCTAGTCAAAATGTTAAGAATATGTGGCCCCCCTGATACTGACTGTGTGTAGTTTGATAATGGTTCAATCGAATGACTGGTTGTTGCCTTGTCTAGGAGGAGCACGGCTGGGGGTCTGGGTCTCGAGGCCAGGGGCCCGGGAGTCCCAGCCCAGGAGAGGGGGCCAGCCCAGGGGGAAGACTGGAGAGGACACCCTCCTTCACGGCTGAGTGGGAAGAGGTAAGATGAGGTTTGATCTTAAACTTGAGATATTTTTATTTTAATCTTATCCCCACTCAAGTGAATCACTTCCTCTCACTGTGGAACTACATGTACTTCTGATGAAAAATGTATGCTTTTTTAAGTGCAGCATCTCTCCAGGGGGCCGTCCAAATCTCTCCAGCCAATTAGGCGCTTTCACACCGGATTACTTTTCCCAGTTTAGTTCTGATAGTCCTTGAAATGTTGCGTTCACACCAAAAAAATCCGGAACTAGAACTTAGTTCATGAGAACCTTTTCACTCCCTTTTCAGTCTCTGCTAGAGAGCAGGTACTTTCATGGGAGAAAAAGGTTCCCATTTCTGATTGGCTGGAAGAATTGCAAACCACACCCCTTAAAACTCAGAAAAGTTGAAGTTGTTTGCAGCCTGCCAGTAAACCCAAAGCAGAAGAAGAAGTGATGTCAGCAGCTTCATTAGACTAATCCTCCCTCAGGGACTTATTCCAGTGTGAACGCGATCTGCTCTTTAGTTCATCAGAACTAAAGAGTTCTGATGAACTAAGTACTGGGAACTAAGTACGGCAAAGTACTTGGTGTGAAAGCGCCTAATGAGCTGTTTCTCTCTTTCCTCTCTTTGAAATCCATTAATGGGTGTCGGACACAGATATGGTCCATTGACACCACTTACTGAATCTCATTGCTTTTGTCAACACTTCGGGTCACAGACACATTACATTCTGCTCACTGGTCCTCATTCACACACACACAATTTTGCAAACTGATGGTTGTTTACACTGAACATAAGAATGTCTTACTATTTTATTGTATAATAATGAGAATGACTTAATCAGTATTCCTGTTTTTAAAATAATGCTAAGTGAGAGAGTGAAAGTACATGTGTGCGCCCCTGCACACATTTGCATTAGCTTTCTCAACATACAGTAACTCACAACTTGCTGATGGGGATGTATTACCATATGGAATTTCCCATAATCCTCAGCAATTAAGGTGACCTTTCTTGTTTAATTGCGTGGTATAGGAGCATGAGATAAGATAGCTTCAGGGAAATTGTGAAGTGATGTATGTAAATTTAACAGGCAAAGTTGCTCTATTTGCGGCACATGCTACTGAAAGAGTTGCCTTATTAGCAGGAGACAAGTCATGAGGGATGTCCATGATCTCAAGATACACATACTCATTAGGGCTACTAGCACATGCTACAAATGAGTGCTACAATCTGGCTTTACCTTGAAATGTGCTGATGGATTGTTTGTGGTGATTTGGATTGTAATTAAAGCCCTTTCTTGAGTTTAATCAAGAAAACCACAGCGGTGGTAAGTCTGTTGAGCTTAACTCCAGTGGATTACTATAATTAACTTATATTTGCGTTTTGCTCACTGGGAACTATTGCTGTACTTGCTTGGTGAGTGCTGTTTGTCTCCTCCGAAACACCACACCATATGTCAGCAAAACGCAAGAGACTCACACCCTGTTTTGAATTTAAATATGTTCTTATGGATTAGATAAATAAACAGTCTCTTACTCTGTTTTCTTTTGGTTAATGGCGTAAGCTGTGTTGAATACTGGTTTATGAGATCGGAGGAAATCTGTGGTACCACCTTGAAAGATGCAGACAGAATAATTGAAATGAAGGTCGAGTTCAAAGGTCGGTCTGTGGACAGATTTCTTCTAACCGTGTAAGATGCAGTCATACAACTTAACAGATCAAAATCAAGGACCACTTTGAAGTTTGGTTTGGTTCAAGCAAGGGTGGAGAAGGGGCCGCTGGACACCAGAATTTACGCCATTGGTCAGATTTGCTTAGTGTGCAGCAACATGAAGAAATTGCTACCTGTATGTCCGGCTGCTAAGATATGGCCACTGTCAGGGTCTGCCAGTGTGTGAAAACAGTTTGAATCTGTCCAAACTGACCCTTAAACACTGGTGTGGGGCCGGTCGCGGCAGGCCAGTTCCTCGGCCCTGTGGTGGGCCGGGGGGGCTGACAGGTGGATGTACAGATAGCACAGTTCAGTGGGTAGCAGCGGGTCCAGGGTCGGGATGACTGGTGGACAGACAGCCAGCAGCCAGACACTAATGAAGCTCCCTCCAATCATTCCTCCTCTTCCTTCATCTCCACTCTGTCTTTATGTTTCCTGCTAACACATCTCACCCCCCGACTCTGCTCCTCCTTTCTTTTCCAATTCACCAGGGGAACGACTGACATTCAATAAGCTGGCTGGCATAATGATCATGTTATGTGACACTTGAATCCAGAAATAGGGGTTAGCCTTATTACTGGGAAGTGACTTTCCTTTGAACATGCCGTACATCTCTCTAACTATGGCTCTCTTTCTCTCTCTCACATTTGTTCAGATCGACAAGATTATGAGCTCTATTGGTGCAGGCATAGGCAGCGGATTGGACATCAAGGAGGACGCCTCAGGTAAAATACACACAAGTATGTCTTTGTGACTCAATCTGAATAGGAGGATAATTCAGATTTATTACAAATAAGATCTTATTACCTCCGCAAAACACGTTATGTATTTGGCCCAGTTTTCAACAATAAAACCTGAAGTATTTAAAATATTAACAGGATAGAAAAGCTGGAAAAAACAAGCTGCATAAAGTTACAATTATTTTGGTCAATCTTCTAATCTTTTGCCTTTAAGAATGACCTGTTCAGGCCTCTGATCATATATTTAACTTTTTTGTATAGCTATTTCTTCCCCCATTAACAGTTGGTAATGGCACGTTGGTAGAATTTGCTTTATTTTAAGGGCTCAAAACATTTTTTTAAACTGTCCCAGTAATCAGTTAGCACTGGTAGCTCTGGGATCTGGAGAAGTGCTATAGATTACATCAGTAATAGATGAACCTGCAAACAGATGGTGTTGAGGTAACTCACTAATAACCAGTGGTGAGGTGGAGCCACGGAGAAATGATGAATGATAATGTCTCCCTACTTAGCATGCACTAAAGTGTTCTTCATTTAAACCAAGAAGAATGGTGGCCAAAACCACAAAACTAAGACCTGAATCGAGATGAATCCGAGTTATCCTTCTTGTCTATATGAGCGTATGGATTATTCTGCCTTGTGACTTTATTGTGCACATCAAATCCCCGTATTTTATTTTCTTACCTTCAATCCTCCAGTCCTCATCTCTATTTACTGCGTTCATCCCCCTCTGCCTGTTTGAACTCCCCCATCCTCCACCTTCTGATCCCCTCCCCTCTTCTTCTCTCTTTTCATCTATGAAAGCAAAGCCTCTTCTAACCATGGTTACCAGCAGGAGGAATCCTGTTTGTGCTAAACAAGACCCCACCACAACAACACACACATAACTGAACCACAACTCAGTGAACGCACACATATAGATGTGGCTGCATACATACACCCAGCATGGTGTGTGTGTGTGTGTGTGTGGGAGGGGGCTCCTTGCAGACAAAGAAGCCGGAGCTGTTGTGATGGCTATTATCAGCAGAGCAAGCCGGATATATGGAGAGCAGCAGGGTGACGATCGACACCGTGAGAGAAGATAGACACAGGAGGTAGACAGAGCAAAAGTGAGGGAGAGAAAGGGAGAGGGAGAGTGTGAGGGAAGGAGGGAGTAAAGCAGTGCTCAGAGAGAGGGAGAGAGAGGAGGCTGCAGAAGCATACAGATGAGAGTGGGAGTACTTGATAAAGAGAAATCTACAGCGCAGGCAGCTCTCGCTCTTTTTCTCTCTCTCTCTGCCTGACACACACACTCGCGTTCACACACACACACACACGCCCGCGCTGAAGGGAGCAGCCAAGCGAGCGCAACAGCTGAAAAAGAAAGCGGTTCTTGCTTTAGGATCTATACCTCCAGTTTTATCCAACACCCATCTCCGGCAGGATTTAACCCCTGGACAGAAGCTTGTTTTCTGGATATAACTTCAGCCTCCCCCCTCTCCTCCCCCCTCGGGCTGGACTCAGAGAAAGCAGCATCTGGACGCCTACCCTTTACCCTCTTGCATCCTTGCATGCTGACCCCCTTCCATCCTCACCATGCCTCTAGCGTAGCCTCCCCCACCTCCTTATCCTCCTCCTTCTTTCTTCACCTTTCCCCACCCCTCTACCTGCCTCCCCTTCACTCTCCCCTTCCTCCTGCTGCCTTGCTGAAAGACTGTAAAGCATGGCGGGCTCCTTCGACAGCCACGTTGCCCGCCATAACATGATGTGGCAGTGCCAGCTGTCTCAGCCGGACTGCCGCTGCTACCGCGTGGACGGCTACTCCTTACTGAAGCGTTTGCCCCTCCACCCTCTCATAGGTCCCCGCTGCCCCATGCAGTCTGTGGGTCAGTGGCTGGACTCCATCGGCCTGGTCCAGTACGAGAACCACCTGCTGGCAAATGGATTCGACAACGTGCAGTTCATGGTGAGTGTGGGCACGAGTGTTTTTGGGGGAGACAACAGAGACCTTTGCTGGGAGTTTAGGATTGGATGTTTATCTTCAACTATTCTCTTCCATTGTTGTTCTCTTCTTCTCTCAGTGATTGCTCTTTTTTGTGCTTTAAAATAAATTTCTACCGGTGTGTCCCACCTCCCTCTGAGCTCTCTGTGTTCCCTGAGGTGTTGCTGCTCATCTCTCATCCTTTTCTTTGCAGCTTGACTAGCCTTTTTTCCTCTTCACACTGATCTCTTTCATGTATTGGATTTCCTCCTCTTTCTAACATCCTCTCTCTCAATCATTGCTGCCTCTCCCCACCGATGCCATGTGAGGTCCTCCTACGCACAGAAGTCCCACGCCTGCATCAAGCTGAAGAAATACATGCACACACCACACTGAAGATGCATGTTAAAAACCGTGTTTGTTTCATGGTTTTTGCACACACACACACACACACACACACACACACACACACACACACACACACACACACACACACACACACACACACACACACACACACACACACACACACACACACACACACACACACACACACACACACACACACACACACACACACACACACACACACACACACACACACACACACACACACACACACACCTGTAGCCTGCAGATCAGGATGCAGCCTGCTTTTATCTGATGGTCCCTTCAGTGACGCAAAAGAGAAGCTTGCTGGGTCATTTCGCATTCCGATATTCTTTTGATGTTGGCGTGTGTCGGTGTGTGTCTTTAAGACTTAAATCCACTGGTAGAGAGGGTAAGAATACAATGAATGTGGAAAAGAGGATTAAGAGGGAAGGCAAAGAGTAGGGATAAAGACGTGTAGAGAGAAATTGCAGCAGAGGCGCAGAGAGGGGTGCTGACTGCAGGACTTTATCTGGAGTTGCAGATTGTCGCTGTTGGGGAAAAGTGGCAACGTTTCAGTAGCAGAGAAATACATGTTTTGGGGTTAATTCCCAGGGTTTTAAAAGCATAGCGCTAATACTATAAGAATGTTTTAGCAACCAGGAGAGAAGAATGTTTTCTTTTTAGATAACGCTGCAAGTGCAATAATGCCACTTCAACCTGTTCTTGTTCTTTCCTTACACGAGCTGAACTATCAAGACATTTGTATGTGTTTATCTGTGTGTGTTCGTTCTGGTCCTCCTCTCGGTGTGACCTGCATCTCTTTTATTTGGTTACCCTGGTAACAGGAAGAAGTCATTAAACCTCTGTGTCTCTCCCTCACGTGGTAACTGTGCATCTTTATTCATTTGGCCTTTGCAAGCATCATGAAGAATTTTATACTGATAGTCACTTTAGGGGTTACACACTCTTGCCCCTTGTTTTTTACTGCTCATCTGCATTTAAAAATGTCAGGGGTCTGCGGTTATAATTTGATATATTATTATTTTGTTTAACTATAAAAGCTTATGTGGGCTAATAACACACACACATAAGACTTCTTCAGCACATTTTTTCAATATTGTATATATATTCAATTAAGCTGTATTGACATAATGTTTCCAGAGTTTATACATAAACAAAGTAAAAGATGAACGAATTCAAAATTGGTAATATTAACAGCAAGTGAAGTCAAACAACTAGATGTTGCAACATGAGTGAAAATAAAAATACAATCTGGAACTAATTGGGAATTCCAAGAAGCTATAAGACCAATAAGCATTTTTGCATTACTGTATAGGGTTTTTCTCAAACCTCCCATCACGCCACATTTAATATAAGTCAAATATTCACTCTCTTTTTTCATCAAACCCGCAAACATATTTTATTCATTAGCTCCTAGTTTGTAATCGCTAAGGGTTTTTGGCAGTACTTCTATGAGACCAACATATTTTCTGCTCTTCTGGCCTCACTCCTCTTGTCTTAAAATGTTTCTCTCAGTCATCTCCTCTGAAATGCCTTTGGACACAATTAATAATAAAAAGAGCTGAAGATGAAACAGTCTTACAAACATCACAGTGACTTTAAAGTTGTCTTTTGTGATTGGGCCTCTCTCAGGGCATGTCTTTGGTGAAGTTTTTCCCGGGCTCCCGATTGGTGTTTTGAACCTCTCTTTGTTGTGTTTGATCAAACAGTAAGGCAGCTAATGTTATCCGACCTTGGGAGAACTTCCACAAATTGATATTAATGCAGTTCAGGCCCGAGCTTCAGGGTTTACATTGGTATTTGCAGCGCTCCTTTTATCGTTGGCTGTGGATTCTCCCGAGGAGAGGTTTGTGTCAAATTCATTTCAGTATCGAAAATTGAAGTAAATGGCAGATTCAAACCGCAACTACTCAAAGTGCATCAGAAATGTAAAGCTTTATTTTTCATTCCAGGGCCATTTCAAGTTCATCCGTAGAATTGATTGGTTTAAAAATGAATTTGACCTAAATTCTGATCAGATTCAGTATATACCTGTAGGATTAAGAAGGCACCATGTACTGTATGGTAATGTAGGAGGACATGCATACATACACTTAAACATGGGCCATTCCAATCTACCTTTACCGTTCACTACTAATGGGGGTCATTAGAGTGGGCGTGTCTGGTCACCTTAACCATCCAGTAGAGGACAAATGCTGCTCCACTGTTATATCAAATGGGTTGAGTGGTTGTTATGGAGACTTTGATAGGAAGGACACTCGATGGACACACTAATCAGACCCTTTTGAAAATGACTGTACATATGTGTAGGGGGATGGGGACACATTAGGCAGTGGAGCTTAACATAAAAAGTGGACTGACTATTGTGTGTATACCAACCAAGGAGACACTGTCTAACAGCAGAATCTAAGCACCAATACAGACACACACTTTGAGCCTCTGCCCACATAAGCTGTTGCTAATGTCAGTCAAGATACACATAAGTGCCTTGTCTTGCATTGTGGTTTGCTTAAAAGGCAAGCAGGGAAAAGTGCAGCTTAATGTCATTTTGCTAGCATGGACAGCTACTTGGGTTAGCTGCAACAAAGAATTTGAGTTGGATAATTTCTGGAGAACAGGTTCATATACATTGACTTATTGACATTGCGCACATGAAGGATACATCAGCATTTGTGTCAGAGGTGTTTCACTTTCTGAAAATACATTTTTTTTATTTAGCTGTTTTGGTCTCAACCGAGTCTTAAGGGTAAAGTATTCGCTTTTTTCTCAAGCTACATGTAACAAAGCCTTTCTGTTTATTAAAGAAAACAGCTGCCCACAGGGTCTTTAATCAAACCTATTGAGAGCAGCGAATTAAACCAAAGTGGTGTAGAGATGACTAATTCTTATTTCACTTGGATTTGTCATTATCAAATCAAATTTTCATTCCAAGGTCTGGCATTATGTGTCCTCCAATGAAATCAAGGGTATCATTTGATTGAAAGCAGCGTGTTCAGTTCATGCATGTTCAGAGCCACTTTACGGTGGATCTTTGGCATCTCTTTGAGACGAGTCATCAGCGAAGACTCAGTTCACCTTGCTCAGTCTTCTGACTGCAGTCACACTGTCCCTGTTAACACTCATCATTACCATCAAACATACACCTCACTAAACAGCGCATGGCAGCGTAGACAGACACTAAGATATGTGACCAGAATATAGAAGTGGAAGGCTGAGGGGGAACGATAGTGGAAATTCAAAGATTTAGCAGGCTTTGTTATCGCTCACTTGAGAGAGATATACTACAGAAAGTCACATAAACTGAGGGTGAGTTTATTGCGGAGGCACTAAGATAAACAAATACTGACATCATTTCATGTAAAGCTCCTTTATCAGGATGCTATGCTTTCAGGCAGAACGATGATTCAAAAACAAACAAAATAGAAGCCAGCTGATGAAGACAAAGGTAGAGAGCGGTTAGCTTAAATATGGAAATACAAAGATAAATAGGCGCAGTACTAGATACATGTCAGAAATGAAGCGATAACACATGAGGTTGTGCTGTGTTTACTAAAGAAACTGCGGCTGATAAAAGCAACTTCATGGCTGGGGAAATTCATTTGACCCAATGTTCCTTAGAGGGAGGAAACGACAATAATATATAAAATGAAATATTGTCAATATCCATGTTTCGTTAGGTGGCAACTCTAATTATCCTTATTACAGAATATATTATTCTGAAAGATACATTTGTATGAATTTCAAACTGGCACCAAGTTAGAGAGACTTAAGTAGCTGTTTCATTAATATAAAGCAAGTATGTAAACAAACTAAATGAATTTGGGTAATGGACTAAAAGTGAAGTGAGGGCAGAGGACAGATGGTGTGAATAGTAAGTAAGAGACTGGAAGCAAAATAATGAGGGAAAGACAAGTTCTTTGTCAGCAGAGCATTTGAGAATAGCAAATGAATTAGAGATGAAAGAGCAAAAGATACAGTAGGCCGAGCATAATTTGTAGTACTCTGCAAAGCCTGTTGGCGCGGATAATGGCCTCCACTACCATGTCTGAATATCAATTTTTACTCCATCTTTAGTCTTGCCTCAACCCCCTGCCTCTGTGCATGCATTTGAATTCCTGCCATCAGAGTGTTTGTGACCCACTGCTGCGATGCGTTTAAGTACTGTGGGATAACCTGCTCACCACAGGCCGTGTCATCTGCCCATCAACACTGAGGAGGATCAACACCTTTCACCAACAATAAAACAGATTGTATCAGATCTGCAAACAAAGTGTTTAGAAATGTCATTATACATTGAATGTTAGATAGAATGAAAGTGTTTGCTTCTAAAATAGAATGAAAAATTAAGGATTTTAATCACAACCACATTCAACCGTCACACAGTCAAATTAGATACAGTAGTTAGATAGATGGATGGATAATACACAATATAAAGAAAATACTGAATACATTTGAATACTAAATCACATTGGTTTCTCATACAGCATCTCTGTATAGTATGTGTATTCACTCTCTGTCCTACACGGCTTGTTGGAGCTCCTGCCTCCCCCTCCCTGTGAGCCCACTGTGCTCTGATTGGTCAGCTCGCCCACTCTGTTCTGACGAGTCCACCACCGTTACAGCGGAACATCAGCGATTATGTGTTACAATGGCGTTACTTAGCAACCAGAAAATGACACCAGTAATGACAAACAGATGAGAATGCTGCGTGGGGTCTGGGTGCCGTGTTGGCGGGACGTTGCGAGGAGCGGACAGTGTGAGCTGGGTTCATTTACTGCTTGCTGCGTGGGGTCTGCGAGACAGCGAGACATCGCGGGAAGGGGGGGTGCTGAGGGGGCTGCAGCACCCCCATCTGCGAGGCTCCACTTGCAGCCTGGATAGCACTGTGGTAATCCAGTGCCCAGGATGTAAACTGGTACCACTCAAAGCACCATTCGACACTGCGAAACACAAACTACGTTAGCAAAAATATATATTTTTTATTTTTCTCGATTAATATGAATGCGTCTGTTTGACTTGTTTCCCCTCATCCAGTAAGTGCACTTGTAAATGGCAGATATGGGACAAACATAAAGTGGAAACAGAACGTGAAAAACGGCAGCGTTGATAAGAAGACAAAAAGAACAGACATTAAAGAATTCTCTCTCTTTCCATCAGCATCCCAACAGGGAGCAATTATTCCAGCCTTTGAGTCTACGCAGTCATTAGTCCGTTGTGAAGTTGTAGCATGGTAACTCCAACGCCGCCTTTGCTCCGGGCTGTATTAATCAGCCTGGGATCTCCTCTATGCACTGCTCTCTTCTCACAGAGGCCCAGGTGTAGGTGAGGAAGGAATAAGGTTACTCAGGATGAGCCCAATAAGAGGCTGCTGCTGCCTGATGTTTGATAGTGCAGACTGGTGGAGCCCTCGGGACAACTAAGTTAAACTGAAATAGCTCAATTTAAGGGCCATTTCTGTCCAAAGTGTTTGGACTTTTTAAACTTTTAAAAGGTAAAGTTTAGAGAACCTCCTGAAATGAAACAAAAACACACATGGCAATAGAATAAGGGCAGGGAATCCTAAACCATGTGTTTGGGTTAGCATTCTGTGCATAAGGATCAATAAAGGTGAGGAAATAATTGTCTTTACTAATTACAGAATAAGTTGGTGGTTAGTTTTAAGGTTCAAATAGTTAGGTATTTAAAGTTTCTTCCCACTAAAAAAACACTGATGAATTTGAACGATGCAATATGCCAGTATGGTGAACATACTACATAACATACATACATAATACTTTAGCCACCTACTGTACATATTTGAACATCAGTTATTGTCATTATGCAACAAAGGGTTGCAAGAAGAAAATGCAGTTCTATCTTATTATTGTACACAGAAACATGACAAAAGGTTCAGTAGTAGCAGTGCAATTCCTTAAGTTTTCTTGAATATGCTGCAGCTGTCTTCATATCCACGCATCTCTTCCCTCCATGCATCAAGCTTTTCCTCTAATGATGTGCCTGCATGAAGACCCTCTCCTTCTCTCCGGGGGGGTGGGGAATGACAATGACTGATAGGTCTCAATGTCTCCCATTAGATTAATTAAAGGTGAAACTGTGGATGCTACCCTGTGTGTGTGTGTGTGTGTGTGTGTGTGTGTGTGTGTGTGTGTGTGTGTGTGTGTGTGTGTGTGTGTGTGTGTGTGTGTGTGTGTGTGTGTGTGTGTGTGTGTGTGTGTGTGTGTGTGTGTGTGTGTGTGTGTGTGTGTGTGTGTGTGTGTGTGTGTGTGTGTGTGTGTGTGTGTGTGTGTAAATGTTTATTTTTAAGCGCGTTAATTCTATTATATTAACTCCTACGAAATCAAATGAGGATTTAGTGTGGACATTTGCCTCTGCAGCACAGGTGTTTTTACCTGTGGGGGTGTTCGTGATATTCAGGCGATCATCAGGAGGGAAACACTTATTTTGAAATGGTTTCTGGGTGCCACACAAAAAGATTAAAACCACACATTTCATTCACTTTAATTTGTATATTCTCCATGAACACATTTCACCAACTTGGTGGTCATGTTTTTTTGTCTTTTTATTCATATTTGAATCACTATGTTCAAGTCTAAGACTAATGCCTACTCATTTCCTGCTGTGGCAGTGAAGTCATTAACCAATGCCATACTTCGAAAACTTGGATAAGACAGGTGAACTTCATTGGTGAAACAAATGCAATAAAGCCAGGACAGCTTTTATGATACAACATATAAGACAGTCCTCTTCTAAAATGTAACAATAATTACAATCTTAAATGTGTGGTTATTTCAATTGAGATGGTACCAGTGTTTAATCACGTTTCTTCTAATACAATACCACAAACACTCACACAAACCAGAACCCTTATAGCCATATTTTTTTGTTTTCATTTCTGTACAAATGTGCATATGTGGTGTAGTTCATCACACATTTTAATCAGTGACATTATTGCAATGAGGTACTGCAGTGCACACTCTCCAAATCAATCTGCATATAAAGTGGATTACCATTGTATGATGATTGAACTTTAAAAAAAAAACATAATGCATGATGGAATTCAGAGTGAGCTTTAAGATGTTGTTCAACTCATATGGAAATACATGGAAAAGAATGACCACTTGAACAATCTGCATTGGTGTGGTTCTTTAGGATGATTAGTTTTTATTAATAAGCCAAATGATTTGCTGATTTCACAAACCATTATAATAAAAATAAAGACTTTAAACATTGAGATGCTACCGGCTGCTGTTGGCATTGTATTCAAGTTAACGGCAAGTACTGCTATTGTATTGTGTTGTTTTTTTTTTGCCTCATCCTATGTGGAGCGATGCTTAACACACAGACAGTGTTTCGTTGTTAACTATGGGTGTAATAATGCTACATGAATCCTATCTTAGCTTCTCTCTTGTTACCCTGCAGGGTAGCAACGTGGTGGAGGACCAGGACCTGCTGGAGATCGGGATCCTCAACTCGGCCCACAGACAGCGCCTCCTGCAGGCCATCCGGCTGCTGCCCAGGGTCAGTGCTGCAGATAATGAAACATGTTGAACAATAACAGTCAGCCAATCTCCTGCTCCATCTGTGTTTTCATGTGATATCACTCTCTGGAGGTGGCTCTGCATGTTCTGAGAAATACTTTCAAAAGAGTTGGGTGATTCAGGAAAAGATGCACTGTATTTTACTGGAGATCACAGGATGCAAACTACATCAGAAACACAACAAATACTTACAGATGTATGGGGAAGCTAGCTGCTGTATGTTAGCAAAGTCAGACACTATGTGTGTGTGTGAGAGAGAGAGATAGTGAGATCAAAGCTGTGGAACCGCAGTGAGAGCAAGGAAAAGTAGTCTTCTTCAGTTTCATACTAACACCCAGAAATCTTTGATCCCCAGTCAGCACTTTCCTCCTCTCATCCCCCCTAAACTTTCCAAAACACGTTGAACTGAAAACCTTTCAACCTTTAACTTTTGTCTACCCTCACACACGGATGGGGGGTGTTTTTTTGGGGCACCATAAACTCACTGAAGCTGTTGTGGCTGTCAAAGGGAAATAAAATGAGCAATAACCCTCTGCTGCTGCAGCTATTTTCTTTTGAATAAACATGGGTCATATAGTTTTGCTCTATGTTGAAAAATGCACTTTAAAGTTCAGTGTGAGTTGCTCCCGCCTCTACGCTTCTGTACTTGGGAAGGTCTTTATAGAGTAAATATTTAATGATCCCCATGTAGAAATGAAGCTGCTGCAGCAGAATGAAGACAGAATACAAAAAAAGTTAAGTCAAGCACAGTCAAAAGTAGTGTAAATATAATTCTAACAGCTGTAAGGTTATATAAGAAATAAGTATGTAGGCTGGAATGTAGATTTCCTTTTGTACAGAGCATACAAGCTGTTCAAGGCTTCAAAGCTCCAGGTCATAGATACCAGATGGGCAGAAAGATAGCAAAACAGTTCTAACATTTCATCACAGTGTCTCCTATATTTCTATGAGAACATGGAAGAAAACACATTTTATGTCCCTAAAGAAGTGAGACTTGAGAGATATCAAGACCTATGCTCAGTTAGGGCTGCTCAATTAATCGTATTTTAATCGCATTTACGATCATGGCTTGCAACGCTTACGAAAACAACGTAATCGAAATAAAACGATTATTTTTTTATAATTATTATTAATTAAAAAAAAAAAATGTTTTAATTGGTTTTTCAGTTGAATTATACTTAACTTTCAGGGTAATCAACTGTTAAAAACATACTGTTCAAAAAAAATGTTCTCCAATAAATTGATGTTTTCAAAGTAAATGGATAATCGTTTTTAATCATCGTGATATCAATTATTGACCCAAATAATCGAGATTATGATTTTTGCCATAATCGAGCAGCCCTATGCTCAGTTATCTGTGCAGTCCTTAAAAGAACTGCTGAAAAGTAATGAAAAGGTTACCTTCAAAGATCCCTTTTCTGTCTGTCCTGAAGGTGCGACCTGTCGGCTACGATGGCAACAACCCCACGTCTGTGGCCGAGTGGCTGGAGTCTCTGGAGCTCGGCGACTACACCAAGTCCTTCCTCATCAACGGCTACACCTCCATGGAGCTGGTGAAGAAGATCTGGGAGATCGAGCTCATCAATGTAAGTCACATGATCACTCTCACATCCTGCTGCTGTGTGTCCTCCTGAAAGGGTTGATTATAAAAGAATGTCAAGTTAAAGGATGGTTATTTTCTTCTTATTGACAACAAATCCCATGTGAAGACCAAAGTCTTGTCTATTTATCCACATCCTGACTGATCTTTTTTGAAAATCAAAAACTCTATCACTTTAACATCTTCATTAGAGAGTGATACGTTTGAAGTTGAGTGCTACAGACAGGGAAGGGAAGGAGTGAGAGACGGACTGACACATTGTTAGTTTTTGCCTTTTCATTGGCTTTGTTCCTGATGACCGTAACACCATCGTCTTCCTTTAAAAGACACATTCTTCCCAACAGAAGGTTTACACTCACGTATTCTATCTTGACACAAGTAATTCCTCTCACTTAAAATAAATCTGTGTGTGTGAAATGTCTCCCTAGTAGACATATGTTAACTCCACCTTTAAACAGTGCACAACATGTCTCAGCTGAAATAATGTGTGCTGATAGAGATCAGGCAGCAGCTGGATGCTTGCTGCTCCTCTGTCCTAATCTCTCACCTAAGTGACAGATTCCATTTGTTTCCCCTGCTCAATCAATTGCTCTGGAGCCCCATATATCATCAGAAGCTCAGGCTTTGTCCTTTGGCTTTTTATCTAAAACAAGTATGGAGTGAATGTGAGAGTTCCTTCTGAGGGAAAGGCTGCAGAGCCGTACTGAGTGTGCAGAATACCCATTTCTCCTCGTTACGGTGCAATGCGTGTTCCGATTGCAAACAGGAAGGAGGTGCATTGTTACTGTTATATCTTCACATTCATTCAAAACGTTCCCTATTTGACCTCTTGTCCTAACAGCTCTTCGTCTTGTAGAAGTTTAACGTTTGCATTAATAAAGAGCAGGCAGAGAGTGTGCTGCAGTTCTCCCTTGATTTCATTCTCTTTTTCTGTTAGTATGAGGTACGTTGGCTGATAATAAGATTTTACGTCTGAGCTCCGATGTTGTCACAAGTAGTGCAGGTTTAATGATTCAATTTTTAGCAACATAAAATCTTCAGAAGAGATGGGATTTGCTTCAGATCTCATCTCTTCTTTGATGCTCTGAGTGTAACGAAATCATACTCGATTGCAGAGGACGCCTGCCTGGCTGATTTCAATAAGAGAGCGAGGGGGGGGGGGGGGGGGTTCTTTCCCAGCGGAGGATAAAGTGATAAAGTGATGAGTGATCAGCTGGAGGAGGTGGAGAGGGAGTTATATAAGCATGTGGGATGCAAGATGTTACCCAGTGCTGGGGTTACCGCCCACATGCTGGTGTGTGTGTGTGTGTGTGTGTGTGTGTGTGTGTGTGTGTGTGTGTGTGTGTGTGTGTGTGTGTGTGTGTGTGTGTGTGTGTGTGTGTGTGTGTGTGTGTGTGTGTGTGTGTGTGTGTGTGTGTGTGTGTGTGTGTGTGTGTGTGTGTGTGTGTGTGTGTGTGTGTGTGTGTGTGTGTGTGTGTGTGTGTGTGTGTGTGTGTGTGTGTTTCTGGATGCATATGTGAGAAAGAGAAAGTGTTAATACATGCTTTTGTTTATGCTTCTGTTTTTAAAATGACCATTATTGATACAAAAGCCAGACTATATATCAATCTTCTTTCTTTTATGGAAAAGCGTGAGTCTCGACAATGTCAAATGAAACATATTTACACTACATACTGCTCAATGTACTTTTATTTAGACCTGTGTGAGCATGTTTGGAAAAACATTGTATAACATAAGATTTCAGTTTATATAAAGAATGCACAGGTTAGTGAAGCTGCAGTACTGAGTGCAGCCACAAGAGGCTGCACAAGTACACATAACGCTCACACACTTACCTGTGGGCAACACATTGGATTTATCTCCACCAACACACAGTTTTAATGCGTCACATTTATTCAGAAGGCTTATTTACATCAGCAGTTCCTGGGCAGTTTAATGTTTAAAAAAAAACATTGAAGATATTCAAAACACGGTCAAAGAATCAGAGTGTGTGTAGTGTATTCACTCAAGTGGATCTTTATCTGTCGTGTGCGTGCGTGCGTGCGTGTGTGTGTGTGTGTGTGTGTGTGTGTGTGTGTGTGTGTGTGTGTGTGTGTGTGTGTGTGTGTGTGTGTGTGTGTGTGTGTGTGTGTGTGTGTGTGTGTGTGTGTGTGTGTGTGTGTGTGTGTGTGTGTGTGTGTGTGTGTGTGTGTGTGTGTGTGTGTGCGTGTGTTCTGCTGCGCCTCTGCAGCGCCTCTGCAGCAGTCACTGAAACAGGCTCTGGGGAACTGGAGAGGTCACTGCTGTACCTGAGCGAGGTGTGTTTGCGTGTGTGAACAGATATATTGTTGCAGGAGAATACAATAGAGTTATGTAAGGATGGACATATAGATGTAAGAGAAATTATGGGATGAAAAGAGGGACAGAAAATAGGTTGATGTGTCTTTTTAAGTAGACATTTATTACATGGAGCGTTTTATTATATAGGGATACAGTGCAGATACAGGCGTGGTTGTGCCCTTTTACTGGGACTTATATCCACACCTTTTAATCCTGCCCGTTGGACAGAGACTTTACACTTTATTCAAATGTGTTGTACACTGCATTCCTTCATGTTTGTGTGATAACTTTATTGCTGGCTTTTGTTTTAACCTCATAATAAGTTTGGCCTTCCTGTAGGTTTGTTTAATACCTGAACCACGGTCCCCAGATCTCAGGACTTGAGTCGCATTGCACAGATTTAATATCAGTGATAGAAATGATGGCTAAAACTTTAATACACTTTTTAATATATCCAAATGATCATTTCACATCTGTTTTATTGCAAAAGGAACTATGCCAACAATAGTTCAATATCCTAGAATAATGTGTACATAATTACATTTAGTCTAAACTTTTACTGATGGGACAGTTTTGACATTTCAGTAAAACGTTTATTTTTGTATTTTAGAGTTGGAATTAAAAGTCTTAAGATCTGAAATGAAAACACATCAAATGAAACATTCTATCTTTAAATTATTCAACTAACATTAAAAAGATTTAAGAAGTCATTATTAGAAATGAATGAGTACTGTAATGTTCACATACTGCTGTAATTGGATTTTTTTAAATGATGCTAACATTAAAACTAATGACAGTCTGCTGGATGTACTTAGCCAAATTGCATTCACCTATATTGCTACCTTTGACAGTGGCAATGGCAATTAATAGTTAGTTAATTTATGCAGTTAACTATGAGAAATGTAGTGGTTACTATTGTACAAATGAGAATCTTCTTGCTTTCCCTCAAATCCGACGACACTAACGAAGTTCTGTTCATGGCAGCAGTTTTGAACGTCTCTGTCTTCAGGGAGCTGCTGTTTGAGCTGCTTTGTGCCCTTAATTTCCCCCTGAACCCAAACCAATTTAGAGGGCTGTGTCAAACTTGAGAATGTATTATTAATAAGACATTAAAAGTCTGTCAAGCTGCTTTTAATATCACGAGTCTCTTGGTAGAATCTGTCAGCTGTCGCAACAATAATGTCCTGCCATAATCTCTACTTCATAAAGCTTCAGGCCTCAAACTCGGCTGAGAGGAGGCTTGTTTGGGAACCTAGCTGGATCTGAATGACTTAAATTACTTTTTGAAATGTCATTGATTGACATGAACATTTAACTCCATTCACACTGGCTCCATTTATACTTTATACAGGCTGCACAGTTAATGAGAACAGTTTACAAAAATGTAATTAAGATTTCCATAAAATTCCTAAAATAAGTTTTCATTAACTTTCCTTTTTCACTAGTAATTTAAAGTCTTTAAAATGATAACAGTTTTAGCCAGACAAAGAACAGAAATCCTTTTATTTGTTCCACAGCAAGGAAATAATTGTTAAAGCAAAGTGAACTAACATATTTAATAAAGAGGTTGGCAAAAATCAAGTAGACATCCAAGGTATACAAATGTGCTGGTTATCCAAAATATTAATAAAACTAGAAAGAAAGTGAAGTAGCAGCCACTATTAAGATGAATGATTTAGAAAAAGTATTGTTATTTGACAACAGTTGTAAGAGCCATTTAGGCACAATTATGGTTTGGTGAGCCAATTGAATATTCTTTAATTTAACTTAAATACGCTGAATAACTATGAATTATTATTATACTGTTTTTGTAATGTTTTATCTTGCTTATGAACAGCTCTAGTTTTATGTTTTGTTATTATTTATAGAAAGCAAACTGTAGTAGCGTGCTCAGGTATAAAGGACGCTACCAGCGTGACACAGCAGGAAGTCTATAGAGAAAGTTGGAAAAAGTTTTTGACCACACATATCCGTACGACTGGGATTTGGTTTGTTTATATGTTTAAATGCCGTGCAAAGGTTGCATGTCGGCATTGGGCCACCAGCTGATCCATTGAACCTCCTAATGAAGCACTTGAATGGAACGAGCAAGGTATTTGGATTTCTTGAACATACGCGAGTCAATACTCCTCCTAGACTAAGTGGCCTTTGAACATTCCTTTGTTGGACAATTGGCCACTAATAACAGTGTTGTTACACTGTTAAGTTGTGAGGGTTGTGAGGGTATATTCAGCAGTAAAGACATGTGCTGCATATTAATGACATTGACATTTACAACAAGGATAGTGAAAGTATACTTAAGTAAATATTATACAGTGGGGCAAAAAAGTATTTAGTCATCCACCAATTGTGCAAGTTCTCCCACTTAAAAAGATGAGAGGCTTGTAATGTTAATCCTAGGAATACCTCAACTATGAGAGACAAAATGAGAAGAAAGAAAATCCAGAAAATCACATTGTCTGATTTTTAAAGAATTTATTTGCAAATTATGGTGGAAAATAAGTATTTGGTCACCTACAAACAAACAATATTTCTGGCTCTCACAGACTTGTAACTTCTTCTTTAAGAGCCTCCTCTGTCCTCCACTTGTTAACTGTATTAATGGCACCTGTTTGAACTCGTTATCAGTATAAAAGACACCTGTCCACAACCTCAAACAGTCACACTCCAAACTCCACTATGGCCAAGACCAAAGAGCTGTCAAAGGACACCAGAAACAACATTGTAGACCTGCACCAGGCTGAGAAGACTGAATCTGCAATAGGTAAGCAGCTTGGTGTGAAGAAATCAACTGTTGGAGCAATTATTAGAAAATGGAAGACATACAAGACCACTGATAATCTCCCTCGATCTGGGGCTCCACGCAAGATCTCACCCCGTGGGGTCAAAATGATCACAAGAACGGTGAGCAAAAATCCCAGAATCACACGGTGGGACCTAGTCAATGACCTGCAGAGAGCTGGGACCAAAGTAACAAAGGCTACCATCAGTAACACACTACGCCGCCAGGGACTCAAATCCTGCAGTGCCAGACGTGTCCCCCTGCTTAAGCCAGTACATGTCCTGGCCCGTCGGAAGTTTGCTAGAGAGCATTTAGATGATCCAGAAGAGGATTGGGAGAATGTCATATGGTCAGATGAAACCAAAATATAACTTTTTGGTAAAAACTCAACTAGACGTGTTTGGAGGAGAAAGAATGCTGAGTTGCATCCAAAGAACACCATACCTACTGTGAAACATGGGGGTGAAAACATCATGCTTTGGGACTGTTTATCTGCAAAGGGACCAGGACGACTGATCCGTGTAAAGGAAGAATGAATGGGGCCATGTATCGTGAGATTTTGAGTGACAACCTCCTTCCATCAGCAAGGGCATTGAAGATGAAACGTGGCTGGGTCTTTCAGCATGACAATGATCCCAAACACACCGCCCGGGCAACGAAGGAGTGGCTTCGTAAGAAACATTTCAAGGTCCTGGAGTGGCCTAGCCAGTCTCCAGATCTCAACCCCATAGAAAATCTTTGGAGGGAGTTGAAAGTCCGTGTTGCCCAGCGACAGCCCCAAAACATAACTGCTCTAGAGGAGATCTGCATGGAGGAATGGGCCAAAATACCAGCAACAGTGTGTGAAAACCTTGTAAAGACTTACAGAAAACATTTGACCTCTGTCATTGCCAACAAAGGGTATAAAACAAAGTATTGAGATGAACTTTTGTTATTGACCAAATACTTATTTTCCACCATAATTTGCAAATAAATTCTTTAAAAATCAGACAATGAGATTTTCTGGATTTTTTTTTTCTCATTTTGTTTCTCATAGCTGAGGTATACATAGGATGAAAATTACAGGCTTCTCTCATCTTTTTAAGTGGGAGAACTTGCACAATTGGGGGCTGACTAAATACTTTTTTGCCCCACTGTAAATAGAAAAAGTAAATACATTAAAGAGGAACATTAAAGGTGGGGTAGGTAATTTTGGAGAAACCAGCTCCAGTGCGCTAGAATTTGAAAATACACAACCGGAAAAAATCTGCCACTTCCTTACAGAGCCCCTCCTCCAACACACACGAACGCACACATGACCGATGAGGGCACGAGATAAGTTTGTGCACAGATGGAAGGCTGACAGGCAGGTAGGCCATCCAGTTACTTTAGCCGGGCCGGCTCAGATGATTGGTCGTGCTTTTTACAGTACCACGGCTTCCACAGATGACATGTTTTTATGGATTTCTTAAGATATTCATTGCTATCGGGATGTGAAGAGCATTCCATGGAATATAACAAAAAGTGTATCTCGAGCCGGTTTCTCAAACTTACCTACCCCACCTTTAACCACCTGATAAGGCTTGTTTTGCCAAAAATACGCTTTTTACATTTGTATTTGTAATAGTTTAGTGGTCTGTTTCTTTAACCAACAGGAGGTAAATGAACTCCTCATATACATATTCCTCCCCCTGCAGTGCGGTGAGCTGCTCACATCACGTATCAGTCCACACGGTGGAGCTGCTGCCTCTCTCTGCAGCCAGACCTCGTTCTGAGGAGCAAAAAGTACAAAACAACTGCGTCAAAGCTGTAAATTGCTCTCATTTCAAGTGAGTCCTCAGAGAGCGCAGAGTGAAGCAATTAGAAATGGATTTCGTTTTGGAAAGCCACGTTGACGGCGGTGGAGTGCAGATCGTTTCTGGTCCTCTAGGATCAATTCCCCTAATGTTCTCCAGATGAGTGGACCCTCATATCACAGAAGAGGGGCCTTCAAATGTGTGTGTGTGTGTGTGTGTGTGTGTGTGTGTGTGTGTGTGTGTGTGTGTGTGTGTGTGTGTGTGTGTGTGTGTGTGTGTGTGTGTGTGTGTGTGTGTGTGTGTGTGTGTGTGTGTGTGTGTGTGTGTGTGTGTGTGTGTGTGTGTGTGTGTGTGTGTGTGTGTGAGAAAATCGTCCTGTGACACTCTTGATTTTGCCATAGTGATTTATGTCAAAGTTAAGATGGTTAATATATAAATGAACCAGATGATTTGGGCTTATAGGGGTCATATCACACAATGTAATGTTCATCGTGTTAAATCCTGCCAGTACAGCGCTGCTGTGAAAAAGTTCTGATAATTCATTTGAAACATTGCCGGCAATAGTCTTATTCAATACTTCACAACCTTATTGTCTAATATCGTGTAAATCACTTTTTACTTGAAACACCTTAACACTTAAACTTTTTATACATAAAAAAGTTTAAGTATTTAAATATCAAATTATTAATAGTTATAATTCATTTAATTTGAATCATCACATTATTAGACCATAATTAAGGACACTTCTATAGCAGTAATATTTATTTACTCATAGTCGGAAGAAGTATTTTGATTATGCTTAAGTGAAAACTCAAGGTCAAGGTTTTACATACCTAGGTAAACTGCAACAAATAGAGTATGACAATTACAGGTATATGTAGTCAAATCTAAAGTGTGTCACCCTGAAATGTAGTGAACTTGGAGTATGAATTATCAAAAATAGAAATACTCAAAGTACAAGGGCCTAAATATTGTACTAGCGTAGTACTTAGTTACTTTTCACCACTGTATTTCCTGTCTTTTCGATCCTTGCGTAACCTTTTCTTTGCTTCTTCATATGTTGCATGTGAAGGCCTGTCAGTGTGTGTGTGTGTGTGTGTGTGTGTGTGTGTGTGTGTGTGTGTGTGTGTGTGTGTGTGTGTGTGTGTGTGTGTGTGTGTGTGTGTGTGTGTGTGTGTGTGTGTGTGTGTGTACGTGTGTGTGATTCACCTGCACGACCTGACTTGTCCTTGCATTCCCCACTATTATAACAACATGTCGGTTTAGGAGGTATTCACACTCAATTCTGGGAATGTGTTCTGAAAACCCAAAAATGACTAACACTGCGTGTGTGTGTGTGTGTGTGTGTGTGTGTGTGTGTGTGTGTGTGTGTGTGTCTGTGCGCGGGTCCAAAATAAATTGAGGACAGTCATGAGAGTTCAGCCTCTCAGCTACTGCTTGTACTCCGTTGCCATGACGGCTACTAGTTACCATAGAGACTAGAGATATGTGCACTTGGTATAAATGAAATGTGTTTATGTGTGTGTACTGGATTGCCTTTTCCAAATACCTTTATTTGTGTGTGGGTGCGTGCATGTGTGTTTTTGTGTGTGTTCCTGTGCTTATCACCTTCTTTGTCACCTCTCCAAATGCACAGATTGTCTCACATCCCAGCACCAGATGGTTCCTGCCTTCGTTAGACACTGCAGGATTAAACTCTATACATCATACCATCAGACCTACACACACACTCATACACACACTTCCCTTAGTTAGTCTACTTGATGCACTGATTAATGTGTTTTCTCACCAAATTAGGCGTTAACATGTGAGAGGTATGCAGGTATCGCAGCTGTAACACAATCCTGTGCTGCACATTTTCAGAGTGTTTCACTGTGCAGAATAGATACAGTACTCGTACAGTACGTGTTAGAAGCAGTGAGTAGTAGTTTTGGTGTGGGAGTATTCGCCTCAGGACTGCAGTGTACTTCACCGTCCTTGCCTGCTGATATCGCTCTACTGAAGCCTTATTTGGCGATTGTACTTCCTGTTGTAGCTCTCTCCGTGCTGGAGATAGTGTGGGAGGTATCGGGAGATAATGTGTGTGACCCCGGAGCACACCTTGAACCTGTGGCCCGGTACTGCTGCACATCATCAAGATCTGTTTCCTGAAGATGGACTGATAATGTTTTGTATTTAAATGTATATGAAATTAGGAGTTTGGCTCATGGTTTACATCAAATATCAGCTTCCTTCTTCGTTTCAGTAATACCGGAACATAATACTTACAGTCACTTAAGCAATAACCTTTACAGATATTATGCAATAGTGGCTTTTGAGGAGGTTAATTAAGATTAACTGGCCTTTAAAAACAAATGTTATGAGTTCAATATATATTGGCTGCCAACGCTCAAGACATTTGAGTGGTTTTCCTTTAAATGTCCCATGTCATGCTTTTCCGGTTATTACCCGTCGCCTTGTGTGTTATGTAGCTTTTATGCATGTAAACGGTCTGCAGAGTCACAAACCCTCATAGTACACCCTGTAGCGAGTAAAACTCTAACACAGAAAAGACCTGTCTATGCTGCCCCAGAACGCCTCGTTGGAGATTTCTTTTTCCATTTTCTTTCCCCTGAGTATAGTGACGTGACCATACCCAGGTCCAAATGGACCAATCCGTGGAGCTCCTCACACACACACACTCACTCAGCCTTATCTTTTCTCAGCCGCGGCTCCATGGATCTCCACTCGCAGTTCGCCAGACACTCACGTGTGTGTGCTCAGGCTGAGTTCCGCGGTGTCTCGCTGACCCCACACAGCAACCAGGAAACGACATCAGTAATACATCTCACACTGTCCGCTCCTCGAGCCTCAAAGGGCGGGGCAGCGAGCCCCGCAGCGTCCCGCCAACAGGGCACCCAGGCCCCACGCAGCATTCTCATCTGTTTGTCATTACTGGTGTCCTTTTCTGGTTGCTAACAAACGTCATTGTAACACATAGCACACATCAGAGCACAGTGGGCTCATAGGGAGGGAGGGCGGGGGGCAAGAGCTCCAACAAGCCGTGTAGGACAGAGAGTGAATACACATACGATACAGAGATGCTGCATGAGAAACCAATGTGAGTTTGGAACATTGAACAATGTAAATCTATTCTAGTAGACCTCAACAATGGAACTATGATCAGTAGAAATGGCAATGGGACCTTTAAATGTTTAAAACGCTGTTTTTAAGGTCAACAATACATTTTGAAGCCTATTCATGACGCCAGCTACTACAATTTCCTGGCAACTGGCTGAAAGTGTGATGTAAATCTTTTGATGTGATCAAACCCTCCTAAAGCAGCTACTAAACAGGCTTTGAGATGTAGAAATTTGAGTGCATTTGTGAATTATTACAAATACCAAAGGTATGAATTAATATCTACATAGTGGTTGAATGCTGTTTCTAGGAGAGGAGGCAGTAAGCATGAGTCATGCACTATCTTTAGGTTTTTTTCTGGATCACATAAGTAGACTTGTAAAAGACAGAAATAGGCAGAATGACGTTGAGTGTTGTGGGTTGGATTTCACGGATGCAAATATATACTCTCATACATAAACATATACACAGTGTGGTCCCATTTGTGTCCTGTTTTCACTTCAATGATCTTTCAACAGCGGCCGTGAGTTGGTCAGGTTTCAAATACGTTTAATTTCTTCCCCTGATTAGGGTGGTTTTGGGGCGAGAATATCCTGCACGTCAGGGCTCGAGCTTAAGGACGTCCCGTCGTCCCGGGGCCGAAAAAAATAGTGTCAGGGAGGATAAAAAATAATTTTGGGACGAATTTGGGACGAGAGTTCAAATAAAGATATCCTGCTAACTCTACTACAAACGCAGATGAAAATGAAATCGACTGCACGTTGTGTGTAGCACACAGTTATTAAACCTCCTTGTCAACATAAACACACAAAACATTTAGCAACCCGCGAAACACACACACACACACACACACACACACACACACACACACACACACACACACACACACACACACACACACACACACACACACACACACACACACACACACACACACAGTACGTAAACTGTGCCCATGGCTGTCAGCCAGCCGCACAGCTGGCTGTGCCCGCGAATTCCTGGTCCGCAAATTCGCGGGTCTATCTACAGTAGGCTATGTACTGAGTGTGTGTATTTCGCGGGTTGAGTGATGTAAAAATGACAATGGTATCCCGTGGAGGAATTCTGAAATGTTTTACCGTTACATCACAAAAACGCACAGCAGAACCAGACCCTGGAGCGCCGGCCTCTTTATTTACTTACTCCTCTTCATAATAAGGCTGAGATGAGAACCCTCCATCGTATTTAGTCCTTAGCAATATGCTGCGCCTCTCCCCATGTATGGATGGGTACCGAGCCCCGGTATTAAATGGGCTCCGCCCGGGCCGGAATTATTAAAGACAGTGGTAACGTTAAGCTCCGACGTTATCTGACTTTTTATCGGTACTGCAGACATTTAAAAAATATATGTCATATGTAGTCTTGCTACATAAACATTATATCGCAGTTTTAGTTTATCCAACTCCGTTTCTAATATGCAATAAGACTACAACATGCGTCTATGATGTATTTTCGAGCTTTCCAATCCAGACGAGATCTCTCTCTCCCGTCTGTGTGCGAGGGGGCGGGGCAGTTTGTAAAGGTCTCCTGACTGTGTTACAGACTGTCCTCCTAGTGGTTACTCTGGGTTCTGTCTTCAGGACAGAGTGTTGGATTTTTTTGTTAATTGGATGGGACTTGATTTGATTCAATATTAGAGTAATTTTCTCGTTTGTGTGTTTGTTTAAATATATTTGGCCTTTGTTCATGTGATTGACTGATTTACTCAAATAAAAAGGTTGATGAATTATCATCTAATGATTTGTATGATGTTTTATTTATGTTAAAGGTCACTTTGAATGATTTTAACTAATGATAAGTAGTAGAAAAACTAATATTTTAAATTCGAGACGGTCCACATTAATTTCGGGACGGCTTAGATTGTATTTCGGGACGGTTCCGGGAGGATGGTGAAAAAAGTTAGTCGAGAGCCCTGCTGCACGTACTGGTGTTACGCAAGCTGCCCCATTGACGATGTTTTCTGAAGAACATGAAGCCTTGAGGAACATTGCAAAAGAGAAATTAGGATCAGATAAAGGGGACTTCCTCTGCTCTGACCTATGTTCTACCAAAAGTCCAAACTTGTCTGCAGCTGTGGTGAAGACAGATTATCAGACCCTGAAATGAAGGAGTTGTTCTTAACGTCAAAAGGGGTCCTGAAACTAAAAGTCCAATTCATTTTCTACAAACACAATGTAAGGTGACTTTCAGTTGGAGCGTTTCCAGGCTTGGATGGGTTTCAAGCTCCATAACTCTCAGTTTAATCATCAATACAAAGGATGAGCAGCTGCGTCAGACAATATGTGGTTCTTTGATAAGATATTACAGGTACAAGCTTGTGTACATAGAAATGTGAGGAGAGGAATCAGCTCTTCCTGAGATCATTCTGAAAGCTGAATCACATTTGGTGATTTGGTCTATTTTGAATTAATTCAATGACTATGGTGATTTGTTTTGTGCCAAATTGCATTGTTTCTCCATAGCAACATCGGCGAACGATGAAATGTGCTTTTTATTTTTCAAGCATTGCGCATACCAATCTGACTCACACTACAAACCCCGCTGACGATCAGTGATGAGGTATTTAAAGAAATAGTTTGACATAGGAAATATGCTCATTTATTTTTTTGAAGGACGAAGCTTAGATTAAAATAAAGATTGAAATCAGCTAGCTGTAAAAAATGTAAATATCTATTTACATTAATGATAAAAAGCCTGTTAATAGTTTACGTTTGGAACTTAATTGTGACTACTTACTGTTTGAAACGTCTCTACTCAATGCTTTACGCAAACAAACACATTTACTCTCCTTGTGAACCAGCATGAGCTTGTCTCCGTATGGGCCCAGCGTCTCCATAGTGACGAGATGGAGAGGAGGAGGGGGGGAGGGGGTAATGTAAACTGGGTAGAGGGAGAGCAGAGGGAGAGCAGAGAGAGAGAGAGAGAGAGAGAGAGAGCTCAGGCAGAGACATGTAGGAGATGTAGTCTGGATGCCGCAAGCTGAAGAAAGAGGAGGAGTTGTTGAGCGCTGGAAATCTGCAGAGTGCGAGTGAGAGGGGGAGACAAAAGCTGGTGGTGAGGAGGCGAGGAGTAAAGCTAGGAGGAAAAACACAAGAGAAGAAGAAGAGAAGGAAACGCACTTGTTTTGGACGGTAACAAATAGCAACAGCAAGAAGAGAAGCGTGTGAGAAAATAAAACAGAAGGACACAGAGGAGCAAACTGAAGAAGACGTTTCATTTGGAATAAGTCCACCTGAAGAGAGGTAGGTGCTGAAACACAGGACAGGAGTGATGAAGAAACAGTGATATTTGTTTAAACTAGGAAGAGAAATGGATACGATGTTAAGCGGAGATTCTCTTGTTCCTCCCTTGCTGTTTTATTCATACATCTTTCATCCTCGGCGATGCTGAGGTGATTACAGCATCTGAATGGCTTTCACGCTGCACAATCTACACCGCTGACTAAGCACATTCACTGGATGTGTGACTGCGTGCGCTCGGGCTAAATGTTTCTGAGTCCTCGAGCCACCTGAGAGAACGGGCTCTGTGTCGATGCAATAAAGCATCAATCGTGCTTTGGAAAAACTTCAGTTATAACAAGAACGCAAGTCATATCTCTCCTTCTGGTCACTGATGATGAATGCTTATACATTCAAATCATCTTACCTTCCTCAGTAGCGTAAGAGTTAATAGACAGGACTTTATTCAACTAAAAGTAAACTAAATCCCTGCCAAAATTCCACCTTGTTCGCTTATTTGTACGTGTCACAAGACTTTCTAGGAGGATATTTAAATCAAGAATGAGGTTTCATTTGTAGATTAATTGTGTACTTCCAAATTGAGTCAAGTGAAGCAAGGGAAAAAAAGCAAAAGCTATTACTACCACAGTTAAACCCACTTAAATCCAATTACCGCCCCATTTTGTGTCTTATCCTATTTGCATGCACTTACATACTCTTAGACAGTGAGAGAAGTGAAATCTGGGACAAGGAAGTGTATAGTGGCTTTACGGAGGGATGTTGTTAGTTTGTCAGTCTGTGCCGTTAACATAAGGACATTTTTGGGTTTAATTCACAATGTATGAGGGAAAGTGTATTACTGAGCACAGGGAGGGTTATCTGCTGTTATATGACCACTGCTTTCAGGTTTAGACCTACTTTTTGTTTAAAATGATATTCATGTTAATATTACTGAAAGAAACAACAGTGCTTACCAGATGATTTACCCTCCGCCCCAGTTTAAGCTACCTGACTTCATCCTAACTTGCACAAAATTCACTGGAATCCAGGAGCCAAACAGACAATAGAATGAATCAATATGTGATAGCCTGTTCGGACTTGTATTGGAAACAAGGCAACAGCTATAGAGCAAAACTAAAAAGGAAAGTAGGTGAGGAGCTTGTGGGAGGCAAATAGAGGGAGAGAGCAAGACAGGTCCCAGCAGGACGACGGGAGGGAAGTATTTGTCTTCACCCGCTGCTGAAGAACAGCCAGGACACACAAAGATCGAGCTGGAAATCCTGCCAAATCAATCATATTCATGTCTCCTGTCCGTCACATCGTCACACAGCAATAGATTCCCCTTCAGTGACATGTCATGGACAAAGGCTGGAGTATTGACTCTTAAGGGTTTCAATTCTACACATTTGCTGGTTTTCTGCTGAGATTGTTGACGTATTACTCCGGGATGAACCATGTCACAGAACAGGAACACACATGTTTGTTTTACCCCAAACGTTTGTATTCATTGGCAGGTCAAGTGAGGCTGCTGAGGCTTACAAATGGCTGTGTGAATGTGTGCTTCATGTGTGTATAAAAGTGACATCTTGAATAACCTCAAAACAAGAAGGACAAGGCATCTTTCTTTAGTTTTGGTCTATATATAGCAGCACAGCTGTGACCTCACACACTGGTAATAATATGTGGCTACTTTTACTCTGCTGCTTTGATGTGGACTGAATCAGATGTTTTGGGTTACTGATACACATGAGGAGCTCTCTGAAACATATACGTTTTTTACGTTCTCTTTCTCTAGTAATTATTTGCCCAACACAATTACCGGGTGCAACTGATAGATACTGTAAGCTTAATGGGATAATTACGGTTGGCTAGCTAATTAATGACAAGGTTAAAGTAAATAGTAAGAGAGGTGCTCTTGCTTAGCCTACTACTTCTTCTTTATTACCTCACTGGGCATAATGAAGGCATACACAGCATGGTCACGTCCAGAGCGGTCTCTCCGGAGAGAGTCCACAGATGGCTGCTACAAGCATCCTGTTAACCTGAGCGTGTTCCTGTAGTCGCCTTTTTATGAGTACATGTATTGTATGTTCCGCATCTCCCTGACTCTGACCACGATCAGCTGCTTCTGTGAGCCCTACAACGACAACACATAAACATAACTCCCCTGGGCTGTCTCTCTATTGCTAGTTCAACCTTAACCATGTGCAGTCGTTTGGACATCGTACATTCTGCACGTGTCACACACACACACAGCTGTATACACATTATTTGAGCCACAGTAAAAATTAAGAAATGTTGCCTTAGTGATCAACAAATTGTATTTTTCATTTAGCTTATCTTCTGGTTCTTTAAAACTGTTACCATTTTTTAAACATAAATCCATTGTGTTCTTTATTTTCATTGTTGTTCCTTCCATGAAATATAAAACTCTCCATTCTTACACTTGCATATTCGCATTTGAAAGATCCCGGAGGTGGATAAAGTCTTTGAAGAACCCACACCCAGTATATTACTTGTATAAAATAACAGTGATGTAGACACACGTACACACAAACACACACAGATGTTCACAGAACCAGTGCATTAGTGGAGCTTCTCTGCAGTGTGAAAATCGGTTCCCTCTTGGGGCTTTGAAGTATTTATTAACCCAGAAAAATCTCACACACCAGGTCCTCTCATCATATCGGCTATTCAATTCATGAGCTGCTCTGTGTGTGGCAGTGTGTGTTTGTGTGTGCAGGAGAATATATTTGAGAGATCTTGCTTCAACCTTGAACCTGCAGCACTTGGTGATGTTTTCACACACACACACACACACACACACACACACACACACACACACACACACACACACACACACACACACACACACACACACACACACACACTCTCAAAGCACCTCTGCTTCCAGTCATACTTACAGTTCTCTTGCTATTAATGGAGATATATCTGTCTCCATGTAGGCGGGTTTTTTCACAACCTGCTCTGATTGGCTGCTTCTTTTGTCCGCACCGAAACCAGCCTTCCTATTGGCCTCTGATGGATATCATTTTCAACAAATCACCCCTAGCTGCTATTCCCCTCCACTATCTGGTTACTAGGCAACCAGTGGTCTCTGGCTTCCCTCCAACCCCCCCAAAATGGTGTGTGTGTGTGTGTGTGTGTGTGTGTGTGTGTGTGTGTGTGTGTGTGTGTGTGTGTGTGTGTGTGTGTGTGTGTGTGTGTGTGTGTGTGTGTGTGTGTGTGTGTGTGTGTGTGTGTGTGTGTGTGTGTGTGTGTGTGTGTGTGTGTGTGTGTGTACTTATATTGTCAGTAACAGTATATGGCTGTATGAAGGCGTGGCTGTGGACGGATGGATGAAGTTGAAACCTGGACTTGATCAAAACCCGGCTCTCAGTCGATGCTTTCTGAGGGTGTGTGTGTGTGTGTGTGTATGTGTGTGTGTGTGTGTAGTCTATTGAGAGACGAGGCACATTGATTCTCATCATCTCTTCTGAAATGCTCCACCTCCAAACAACGCACACACACATTAAGTGAGGGATGGAGCGATGAAGAAGGAGGCTGGCTGTAATAAAGTATTCAGGGTTAGAGAAACTTCAATAACCGGGGTGGAAAGTGAGTCAAGCATTGATGCTGAAAATGTCTGAGCTTTCACTCTCAGCGTGAGCTCTGTGCACATTATCCATCTCATCAATGCTTTTTCAGAACAAACTCTGTTTAATTTGCATAGTGGAAGCTAGTCTCTTTCATGTCCCATCAGCATCAGATTTAGGACCAAAGCCTAGGCATGATTATTGGCTAATGTTTATTCTTACATTTACATTTAAAAAAAAAAACCTCCTGTGACTGTTGCTAATATGCTTCTTAATGCACTTATTAACACACCTTAGACATTTTGACAAGCCAGCCACTAAATGCAGTTCAATTGCCTGGCAACCTGTTTTATCTGAGTAGTGAAGGTGTGGGAGGCAGATTGTGTTACCTTTAGACAGTATTACCAGTCTGTATGTAAGCTGAGTTTTCAGCGTATTATCAGTGTGGTATCAATCTTCTCATCTACCTATGATCAACAAGAGAATAATTCTGCCTTCACATGGAGTCATGCAGACGGCAGACAGCAAACTGGATATCATTTTAGTAGATGAGAGCAGGAAAGTAAAACTCTGTAATGCCGGCAGAGAACGGGCAACAGTACTGGTAAATGGAATCGTCAAAGTACTTACGATCTTTCTCATCCACCGTGAAGGAACTTACAACAGGATATGGCATAGCTCCCTCAAAAGGGAAAAAACATTGGTGTCCTGAGTGTGAAGCTAATATTCTGGAATAATCGGTTAGAGTATTTCTTACTATTGGTCATTCTTTAAGTGTAATTTAATTTTGGTCCTTTTTAGCCTTACCTAATAATGAGAAATATTCCATTGGACCCGACCTTGATGTTCTCGATGTCCGCCACAGCTCTATATACTGGGCCTCTAAGATAGCACTGACACAGGCTATTTGCTGATCAATATCACCATTCAGTTAGCCTGTAATGTATTCTGACCCTGGCAATTTAAGAAACCTTACGCCATTGATTCTTTGATCTGGAACAATTGATGAAGGATTCTTCCAAGGGTTAAACGCCAACCACGCCATTATCAGACCACACCTGAGGGGCTTTCAGGAGTCTGCTGATATCCCAGAGGTCAGGGGGATCGGTCACATGGACATGAGCCTGGAGGAGGTAGATACACAGCCAGAGCTAACAAACAAAGATCGACCAATCACATGCAGTTGCCAAGACAGAGGAGAAGAAGCTCTTAATGTGCGGCTGCAAAGCCTCGTCTTTTATTAGGCCCAATCATTGAAACACTATTTATTCTTTTCAGCCTCTCCTCATCTGGATAGTGAGAGGGGAGGGGAAGTAAGGACAGAGTGGGAGAGGCAAGCAGATGAGATGAGAGGTAATTTGAGTTCAAGGGAATCAGAATATGAACAGAAAGTGAAAAAGGATAGGAGGGCAGTGAAAGGGATATTTAGGCGAGTCAATGTAAATGAAACAGCAGCAGTGAGACTGATGAGAGTGTTTTCAGTCCCCTCTTTCTCTATCATTACAACTATTTGCTAGCTGGATCACAGACACTGGTTGGACTGTCGGCCCCTCGCTGGGTTTCTGCTCCAGTGAGCCCACCAGCTTCACCTCCCCTCCAGTAGCACACAGAGAAAAGGCTTTTTGTGTCCAGTGTCCTGAATGAGAGAGTGATCCATGTCCCCAATCTCTGACGCTTCCCCTCCTTTGTCCCACTGGTTTGTTTGCAGAATATGTCTTTTAGTCAGCATTATTCCGACATCACTCTTGTGTTTAACAAGGTCAGTTTGTTCTTGGGCTTTTCCCTGGAAGTTTATACATAGTTTGTTAAGCCCGGCCGCTCAATCAAGGATTGGATTTGTGAAAAAATCTAAATTCTACTGGGAGATGTTTTGGTTTTGCATATTCTATGGCTTCTTAATAAATGAAAGGTAGAACCGTTCACGTGCATACACAGATATTTAGTTTGCAAGTAATCAGATTATTATTCAGATTATTGTAGTAAAGTGTCAGAAGGCAATAGAGAGGAGATGGCTGCGAGAAAAACTCCGTCGTCCGTATGTGTGGCGGCTAATCCGTTAATCAAGCCCGTTCAATCTGGGCTAAAGGGACTTTTAACAGGATTAGGGCATTGATGGACACACACATAACTCACAAAAGCAGCAGCCCACGAACCAAATCACTTCATACTACGTTAATAAAATCAAGAACAGAGGGTAAGTAAGCCTCCTCTAGCCACTCAGCTCAATACTGTTGAACACAAAGAGAGGAAGAGAGACACGCGCTCTGTGAGGTGATTTGAATGTAGTTGAGTTTAAATGAATGTGTGGTTAGTGTGATGGGAATGGATAGGAAGAGAGGAAGAGGGCTGCAGGTATCTCAACACTTCTCCTGTTAGTGAATGCAGCTGCTGTGAATATCATTTAAATGCAAATGTGCCGATACTGCAGTGAAGCATAACAGAGCGAGTCTGTGTTTTAACAATAATAATGTTGGGTTGCATTCAGGGATAACAATATCATCTTCTTCCCCACGCAGAGAAATGTGTGTGTGTGTGTGTGTGTGTGTGTGTGTGTGTGTGTGTGTGTGTGTGTGTGTGTGTGTGTGTGTGTGTGTGTGTGTGTGTGTGTGTGTGTGTGTGTGTGTGTGTGTGTGTGTGTGTGTGTGTGTGTGTGTGTGTGTGTGTGTGTGTGTGTGTGTGTGTGTGTGTGTGTGTGTGTGTGTGTGTGTGACACACGTGCATGACACACGTGCATGTGTATATATTTTTTTTGGGATGAGTGTGTGTGTGGGTGACTGCTTTTGCGGCTCTGTGTTGCCATGGTGAAGGTTGAACTTCAGGCTGAGGTTGAGGCAGCTACTGTAGTTGAAGTAGATGCTGTTGCATAAGAACAAGACACACACACACACACACACACACACACACACACACACACACAGACAGGCGATGAGCAGCTTAGCGAGGCCTTCACTGTCCATGCTGAGTGTGTGTGCGTGGATCTGTGTGTGAAGAAACAGCAGCGTGAGGACTGTTGTCACGCCACATCCCCTCCGGAGGAAAGAGAAAGAGAAGGAATATTTCATAACCTTTACTACTAAAGAAACTGAATTACTCAGCTCGGTTTGTGCTTTGTAGTTTAGTCCAGAGTCATGACCACTGCTTAGAACGGGTGGAATGAACTGATTTCAGCTGATGTGTAATCTAATATATACTATCTTAAGCATTTTTTGGGACAAATAACTTCATATTGTTATTGGGGCTGCATCTTGTTTTTGATATGGATTTATCTGCTGATGAATCTTTCTAATTTGTCACTATTGAGAAGCTGGACCTCACGTTAGCCTTCTGTTCTTTCAACAGCTTTATGGATAATCAGACAGAACATTCATGTAAAGCCCGACAACTCATCAATGGACACAATCAATTCAAATTATTGAAAAAACAACTCTTGAAACCAAAGAAGAATAAGACAAAGCCACTTGATCTTATATCTCCAAATTCATCTAATGTCATCTTCAGTCCAAAGACAGACAAATGGATGCAGTATTATGACTGACACTGTGTCCATAAAGAAGTGTAGGAGAGGAAGAGAAGATGACCAGAGAGGAGAGGGAGAGGAGGGGAAAGATGAGTGAATAGAAATGGTTGGAGGGAGCACAGGGCGTCCATAATCACCAATTAGTTCCACTAGCCGCTAGTCCCAGCTCTCCTCTCTGTTTCCCTTTGATCCGTCTAATTTTAACAATTAAATTACATTGTTTCCATGCAGGGAGGAACAGCGTAGGCTGTAGGTTAACCCGTTAGTATCTGCTATGTTATTATTTTACATCCCATAACTCAAACTGTCCTTTTTCCTTATTTACTATATGGCATACATTCAAATGTATGAATCCTACTAAGTAAAGTAAACAACACAAAGAAGTGCATTTTAGTGCGAGCTTGATACATTATATATCAGTTGTTTGCACGCCATTTGCATACATGCACTATTCATGAAGCTTTGGATTGGTTTATTTATGGTTTGTTCGTGTGTTTAAGGGTCATCCAACACCACTGCTCTCATTGTTAGTTTGTTACGTTTCTCCAGCAGATGTAGAGCAGTAATTGGTGCGGGAGATGTGTGTGTGTGTGTGTGTGTGTGTGTGTGTGTGTGTGTGTGTGTGTGTGTGTGTGTGTGTGTGTGTGTGTGTGTGTGTGTGTGTGTGTGTGTGTGTGTGTGTGTGTGTGTGTGTGTGTGTGTGTGTGTGTGTGTGTGTGTGTGTGTGTGTGTGTGTGTGTGTGTGTGTGTGTGTGTGTACGTGCGTAAGACTGTTGGGAGAATCATTAGACTTGCAGCAAAACCTCGCGTTGAGGCTAATTACCACCTTTTGCCCAAGAAGACACACACACACACACCTTCTCACATATCTCTCATTGGAAGACCTCCAGAGGCGGCCCCATGAAAGCAGGCAGCAGTGTGTTGTGTTCTGAAGTTGTTATGGGTGCCAGAAGGCATACACAATGCAAACAACATCTCTGCAGAAAGCTGCCATGTCCCAGCGCGTCTCTTTAGAAAACGCAGTAACTGGCACAGTCAGCGGGCGCCTGGCGACCACGGAAACAAAGACGCTTTCATTGGAGTCCAAGAGTATATTATGTGAGTTGTGTCTCTGTTTGGTGACTGTGTAATGAGCGCCTGAGGAAAATCATTAGACTACTACAAATCAGCTACAATCTCATATTTTTACATTTGCATTTCATGGTGCAAAAACTCTCAGTAAAATGTCCTCAACAAGTAGTCCTTACTTCACTGAAAGGTACAGTGAATAACTGTAGTCGCAGCAATTAATGAAATCCCTCCACTACTATCATTGTGTATGTGTCTCATACAGAATACTTGAGTCATGTTAGCCTGTGTTTTAAATGAAAGGCATGATACACACTGTGATCGTTCGTGTGTATCGTTCGTGTAACAGCGTGAACACAGCCGTCCGAGCCGTTTGAGTTATGTAATAATAATGACATGATTTACGCTCATGCTCCGGGGCATTTTACATCATTAAATATGCACTCATTAGCACTTCCCTGAGTGCTGTTTTTCTCTGTGAAAATTTTTTTCATAATAGCCGTAATATCCTCCATTTGAGGCTCGTGATCGCGATAATCTGCTACATTTTATGCAGTTTTTTTGCAAATGCTGATATAATCTTGTTATTATCCAGTCTGAAAACCTTTGGACTTTTTTCTTTCTATAAAAGCTGTTTTAAATTATGCAAATGTCAGTCAGAGTCATCATTTTCCCCCCAGCGCAGTGCCATAAGACGCAGCATTTCTCATGTTTGCAAGGAACACAAAAAACGGACATCCTAACTCCTTCTGAGTCAGAAATAGTGAAAAAAGTTCCCAAAGCCTTAGGTGATATCTTCAAAAAGCTTGTTTGTCCAACAAACTGTCCAAAGCCCCACGATCATAAGACAACAATGATATGACACTGAAAATATCCCAATAGTTTTTGTTCGCACTACACCCAAACTACACAATCATCATGTCTAATATCTTTGTTTTTTTTATTCAGGTATTGAAGATCAGTCTTATTGGACACAGAAAACGGATTCTTGCCTCATTGGGGGACCGGCTACACGAAGAGACCCCACAGAAACCTCCGCGGGCCGTCTCCCTCAGGGTGAGTGAGTCTCAGTGTGTGAGAGGAAGTATAAAACCCTCCGCAATATCCTAACCAATGTGGATTCCATTGATTATGAAACATCAGACAAAAGAAGGAATCAAAGGTCCAGAGGTTCTCAAAGCGTTGATGATTGAGCCTTCCCTGCAGATATTAACACCCAACTGGTTCCCAAAATCTCGGGCACAAAATGGCCGACTCACTGCAGTTTCCTCCCTGCCGGCTTCTCCTGGATTCTAACCACAAAGAAGCGGCTTCCCCTCTCCCATTGGAGCTACACTCTAACGTCCTTATAATAGAAAGTGCCCTTTGTGATGAGGAGCCAACGAGGCCCTCTGCTCCTCAGTGTTGGCCCCTCTATCCGGCTCCTCTCTGGACTCTGAATCAGCCCAAAACCGTCCACCTATTCTCATGTTCAACTGGGAACCGCAGTTATCTACTGAGACTAAAACGTGTGGCAAAATGAGCCACTGTTGTAATGATTGATCAATCTGCTAGTTGTTTAATACCTAATCTCACTTCATAGAAACACAATGACATACTATAGGAGAAATTAGCAAAAAGGATGGAGACTCAGGATGAGAACTGGATTGTAACTTCAGCTTCCACTGCCCATAACTAAATAAGGAAAAGGACCAGAAAAAGGTCTGTTCTAAAGAGACTCTTCTCATGTGTAATCAACTGAGAGTCAATCCCCTCTCTGTAGAAGTAGCTGACTTTATAATAACCTAAAACCGTCAAAAACATACAAGTTGTAATTCTTCTGGGAATTGAAGTCTCCTCTCAGGATGGAAACCCTCTTAAATGAACCTCATTTCCATAAAGCAGAGAGTGCTGAGCAGCATGGCAACACTGAGCTGGGAGGTCAAATGTGACACGGTGAATACAGTCGCCCTACTTATTGTACTTGCAGCAGTGACACACCACATTATGAAATGACGAATGAACCCTGTCTCGCCCTCTTCTCCCAGGAGCCCGGTGGGAACCACACTCCTCCCCAGCTCAGCCCGGCGGTGGGCCAGGCAGCGTACACAGCGGGGGTCCCGGGGGGGTCTCTGGACGTGCAGCACCTCATCATGCAGGCGGACGCGCGGCGCAGGCAGCGCAGCAACGACAACTACTTTGAGGATGTGCCGCGATCCAAGCTGGAGCGACAGATGGCCCAAGTCAGCATGGTGAGGAAGGGAGGAGGGAGGGAGAGGGGTGAAGGAAGGCAAGGGGAGAGTAATGGGGACTCGGGGAGAGTATTATGAATGGATGCAGCCAGAGATACAGGTCATCAGAGCCAGTTCTGTGCCCGGAGCTCCAAATTATTAAAATCAGCAGGGTTGCATGTTCCCTAATTGCCATAAACAGTGAAAATGTATTTCATTTTTTAAGCAATCCCGCAAACACCACTACAGTATGTTGCCAAAATGTGTATTCATCCACAGCTAAAAATAGTCCCAAACAAGTTTGCTGAAAACTGAAAAAGAAATAATATTATAATCTTCAAGATTTATGATTTCCTGATATTCTTTAAAATGTTGTCCTTGCTGGAGTCAAATCATAGAGATCAGAAAGTAAACCAAAATGTGATCAGTAATACTTCAAAGCAATTCAAAACTAATGAGCTTCCACTCAGTATCACATTTCTAATCAGGACGCTGGAATATATCTTAATCATAAATGAGGTGGCTCAGTAATTAAATGCAGGTCCTAATAGCTACAAGATGTGAGCCAAAGTGTTTTATTTGCCTGTTCTAAAGACAACATTAATACTCTAAAGCAGGCGGACCATCTGACACCAGCAGCTCAGAGCTCATTTGAAATGAAGGAAACATGAAAATTATGCCTGAAACTTACTTAACGCTATAAAATGATCAAATATGCAAAGCACAATACAGGGGCCAAAGAGCAGCAGTTTTTTTGGCACACTTAAAAACGCAATCAGACATAATCTACTATTTTATGAAATAAATAATTATCTCCAGGAGATTTGATAGATTTCAGAATAACCGTCTCAATTTTGCAGCCAATTTTATTATCATTCAAATGCGAAGATCTAACCAATCAGCAACAATTACTGTGACACACACACACACACACACACACACACACACACACACACACACACACACACACACACACACACACACACACACACACACAAGGCAGCAGCTGTGTTTTGATTCAGTATGATTGGGGTCTTTTAATGTCTCCGTGTGAATTATAGAGCATATCAATGCAGGATAACACACACTAATGTTTACTCCGCTGAATCCCTCAAGTGTATCCCCCTTTCTCGTAACAACACTCTGAGGAGCCACAGATGAGTATGTTTGAATAGAAAGATAACTGTTATAGAGAATAAGAAATATACCCCTGACATGTCTAGGATTGCCCTCTGGATCTTCCCTCTCTCCCTTACCATGGTCCTTAAGGTAGCACGTTAAACACTTAGAGGAACTGGAGATATCCAGCTGAGTCTGTGAGCTTTCCCTGTGTGAGAAAATCATGTTGTATGTTAACACTGGTGAGGTTTAGTACAGATTTGGTCAATGCCAGTTTCATAAGCTGTATCCTCGAGCTGTTTATCCAACATCTCCACATCTGATTACACGATGTCACCTCAACATCTTTCTGACGGGGATTACACACAAAAGCAAGCAGATAAAGAGAGACACATAAACACGCTCTGGCACAGGATATGTGCATACCTCCTCATCTAGATTCATTTACCAAGGAATGAAAGCCCTTAACACCTCGCTGTTATCCACTGACATTTGAGAAGTATGCAGATAGGATTAAGGTATTTCCTCTGGTTAAAAGGTGAGCTCTCAGTGGGAGAAAAAGCGCTGAGCAGGAGCAAAGAGTCTTAAACTGAGTTAAAGCATGAAAACAAGTCGAGCATAATTCTTCCAACTTGAATTTCCTCTTGGATGTTCTCTGAAGCATGTTCCTGTTCGTCAGGAAAGCTGTTACATTAAACACGTTCACCGGGCCAGAAAGAGATGTCAACAGTGGACCCAGTAATCTTCTGTGATCCTGTGTGTGTGCTGACATGCTGTTGGTTCTCGTTGCAGGCAGGTGAATGGTGCGAGCCAATCACGTTGCGCCCTCCTAACGAGGCCACCTCGTCCACCCCGGTGCAGTACTGGCAGCATCACCCCGAGAAGCTCATCTTCCAGTCCTGCGACTACGAAGCCTACGTGAGTCCTTCACTTCCATTCACTCCAGTGTGAATATTCAGTTCAGTAGATGCACTGCATTTTCAGTTCCTATTTATTTACAGATAATTTCTGGATTAAGTGATTGATTGGTCTTTAAAAATACAGACAATCTTCCCAAATACAAGTTGATTTATTAAAATCAAAACAAGCCAAAATATAAAAGAGTATTGTTTACCGCAGACAATTTTAGGCGTTTTTGTAATATAATAAATGTAATCATCATCCTAATAGTTGACATTTTGTTGTGATAGACCTACTGTATATCAGTTCACTTCTAAAGTTATATAATGATAACAGTGACCAATGACCCTCAACTTCACCTTTCAGTCAATACGGCACTTAGTTATTCTCAGCACTTTGGTAAATGTAGACCTTTGCCGGTTACATAAGGTTGTTATATATCCACGTCACCAAGTAACAGCCTTGCGTCTCTGATTAGTTATATGCTCAGCACCCAGACTGAGATGATTACTTACTTGGAGCAGTGCAGAAATGCAATTTTGGGAGCCATTGGCTCTGCGAAACATCCAGAGGGAATGTAATCTCAGACACTCGATCTGATTGGTTCGGAGGCACTGTGGAGAAGGCAGGGAGATGTGAGCCAGACGATTAAGTAAGAGAGAGCAGAAGAAGGAGAAGAAAAAAAGATGGATAGAAAGAAATCGGGAAGAAAACGACACATTATAGTATGTCGAAAAGAAAGTCATAGTATGTCAGAAATAACAGAAAAAAAGTAATAGTATAGTATGCCGAAGAAAAGTCATAGTATAGTAAGTCATAATACAGTATGTCGGAAAAAAAAAGTCACAGTTTAGTATGTCAGGAATATCAGAAAAAAAAGTCATAGTATGCTGAATACTCCTTTATTTGTCTCACCTCAGAAGATTGATACAACAGCGTGATCCCATTGAGTGTTTTGGACGGGTGATGGAGAAGGCATGACGGGTGGGCCACCAGGGGAAAATATAGAGGGGCTTTCATGAGGCTATTTATGACAAGATTTTTAACACTGGCTGTCCCCGGCAACAGGCCCCAGAAAGTGAGATGAATGAGCGGGAGACACACCAGAGGGGGAGGAGGAGTGCTCACTGGGAATATTGGCAAGATGGAGGGAGATAGAGTAAAAAAGAATACAATACATGTATAAGACAATAATGAGAGGGAAAGAGAGAATAGGGGAGTGTATTTCTGTTTTAGTGTATAGAGAAAGAGATGGTTAAACCCAGAAGAACAGAATAAAGCATCAGCACTGTTCACATTTAATCCCAGGCTCTAAATAATCAAAACCCAACCCCCCCTCCCAGCACCTCCTCAGATGGCATGATAACTTTGTTATGTTCGCTTCACAACCACAACCTGAAAGCATTATCTGAAGTTAATACAAATCAGTTTCCAGTAAGACCCTGCAGACATTCAAACTGAATGACCACATCATGAGCAGCGCATGTTAGAGCAACATTGAATTTACAGTACACAAAAATGGGAAATGAAAATCCCAAAAGAATAGGTTGTAGCTTTGTTTATGACACATTCACAGTTGTAGAAGTAAACCAAGAAGACGAACATTGTACCAGCTGTGTATAAGATTGGTTGTTTAAGAATGTATTCCTTATCACATGACAGATCAATCCCCTGAGGTAGATATACATTTTGTTCCTTGATTTTGGAGTGATTTCCTGCAGGGTCACAGATGGAGCTGTAAATATTCCTCTTGTAATCCACTAAAAGCCTTGTTAGGATCACACTCTCAGGAATAAGGTCTCTTGCTTAAGTGTGAAGGGCACTGAGGTGGTGGATGTCTCGCACATTAAGTGCTCTAATGTCGCCATAAACATTGTCCTGTAAAACACCGCCACCATTAGCTGCCTCTTTATTAAATCAGATGCTACAGTACGTGTTCAGCATTTCTGACCGCAGTGTGGAGCCTAACTAAAGGCTGTAAACATGGAACTAATAAATGACTCAACACATAACAAATAACAGTTTATTTGGCAAAGAGAAGTACTATAAACTAAATCAATTTACATTTATTGGAAAGATGTGTACATTTATTCAATTAAAACAAGAAAAACAAAAGTACAGACAACCAGTTTGACGTCTTAAAAAATGCCTTTATTGTGTAACAATGTTGTTTTGAAGGTATTGAGACCCCAAGATCGTAACACTCTATATTCCCTGTGTGTGTTGGTGTGTGTCCACAGTACCTGGGCTCCATGCTGGTGAAGGAGCTGAGAGGGACGGAGTCCACACAGGACGCTTGTGCCAAGATGAGGGTAAGACACGGCCTGACAGACACTGCTCCTACTGTTGCTAGGGAAGATCCTACTACTACTGAGATCTGGAAACACAGCCACATAGCTTAAAAGCTGTCTGAATGATATGCCAAAACTAAAACACAAGTTGTACTACATTAAACCTAAATGCATGTGGCCGTATTATAAACAAACACTTGTTCTTAAATCTGGGACAGGCTCAAATAAGGAGTGCCCTCACACTAGAATAAACGTACCTATCATGAAAGTGGATTAGGTGTATTGAGGGATTTCTTTTTAATATCCTTGCCCCTCACCTTATCTCCTTCTCATTCTGCTGCCCCTCTTCATCCTCTCCTGAACGTCTGTCTCCTCCTCATCACATCTTTTCTTCCTGCTTCCTCACTCTTCCCGTGTCTAACTGTAACACCGTCTCCCTCTCTCCCTCTCTCTCTCTCTCTCTCTCTCTCTCTCGCTGCTGCAGTGTGAAGAATGATTTTAATATTCATGAGCAAAGCTTTCTGTTCCTCTCCCCTCCTTCATTCTGTCTCTATATTTATGTTGCCACATTGGAGGGAATCTTCTTTTCTTCTACTCCTCTCCATCCCCAGTGACACACATCTGCTGAAGCCCAGGCAGTAATTAAGAGCAGTGAGATGCACATCATATCACTCCGTTATTTTCCTCCGTGCAAAAACCTCTTCTTTACTTGCTCTCTGGATCCCAGCGTTCCTCCTTTCATCTGTACCTGCATCTTTTAGCTGTGAAGGTAGATGTGGATGTTGAAAACTCTCGCTGGGTTTCTGCCAGCGCTCAGCCTTGATCCTGACGAGGCCGAGCCAAGGAAGGAAGGAAGGAAGGAGCGCAACAATGGAAAGAAGCAGATAAAGAAAGGAGAGCAGTAGATTTGACAAAGAGGAGAAATCAGGGACGGAGTGTGACAGTCACATGGATACTGAGGAGATAACAAGTGATTCTGAAGAGTCTCATCGCACGTTGATGTCTTTGAATGTATGAAATCTGTTGGCAGGTAGAATGACAGCTTGCAGGGTGACACAGACGTTTCTGTAAATCACACCATTCTCCGCAGCACCTCACTGAATCATGAACTGAAATATGGCTAATGAGACACGTTGAAGAGCCAATATGTAATTAAAAAGGAGGAGGAGGGATATACAGTAGGAGTCCAATGTGTCTGAAAAGCTAATAGACTTATTGTATTTGCAGCGCTAATGTCGATGTTGTTTAGAAATGTAATTTGGAGTGTCTGACAACCTCTGGAGATTATTTGAATGGACTCTGAAAATAAATGAGAAATCATCAATGCACTGTTTGATTAGCTCATCTATTAAAAACATTGATCACATTGAATCTGAAAGGTTATTAAATTAAGAGGAGATCAAACTTAACTCATTAATTTGGAACTAATTACACATTTCCAATATGGTTAAAGGTCCCATGTCATGCTTTTCCGGTTATTACCCGTCCCCTTGTGTGTTATGAAGCTTGTTCTGCATGTAAACGGTCTGCAGGGTCCCAAACCCCCAAAGTACACCCTGTAGCGAGTACAACTCTAACACAGAAAATACCTCCTGCCCCAAAACGCCTCGTTGGAGATTTCTCTTTTTCCGTTGTTTTCTCCCTGGGTCGTGGTGACGTAAGGGTCAAAGTGACGTAACGGCTACGTGGATTGGTCCATTGATTTGATTTGGACCAATCCGTGGACTTCCTCACACACACACACACACACACACACACACACACACACACGCACACGCACACGCACACGCACACACACAGATCTTTTCTCAACCTGAACGGAGCCTGAGACAGTGAGACACGGCGAAACCCAGCCCAAACTCAGCCTGAGCACACACAAACCCACAGCCAGGCTACGAGTGTGTGTGTGTGTGTGTGTGCTCAGGCTGAGTCCAGGCTGAGCTTCGCCGTGTCCCGCAGACCCCACGCAGCAACCAGGAAACGACCCCAGTGATCCAGCTCACACTGCCTGCAGCAGCGAGCCCTGCAACACGGCACCCAGACCCCACGCAGCATTCTCATCTGTTTGTCATTACTGGTGTCATTTTCTGGTTGCTAACACCATTGTAACACATAAACACTGATGTTCCGCTGTAACGGTGGTGGACTCATCAGAACAGAGTGGGCGAGCTGACCAATCGGAGCACACTGGGCTCATAGGAGGCAGGAGCTCCAACAAGCCGTGTAGGACAGAGAGTGAATACACATACTATACAGAGATGCTGTATGAGAAACCAATGTGATTTTGGAGAATTGTACAATGTAAATGTATTTTAGTAGACCTCAACAATGGAATTATGATCAGTAGAAATGGCCAAGACATGGGACCTTTAAAAGTGTAATACTCCAACTGATGCCTGTGTAATCTTTTGTCTATTGAAAGCTTCAAATGTCATCTCTGATGTTTTTTGTCTTCTTTGCTTCTTATGAACTCGAAGAAGTCCACAGAGCAGATGAAGAAGGTGCCGACCATCGTCCTCTCCGTGTCCTACAAAGGAGTGAAGTTCATCGACGCCACAAATAAGGTAACACTTCCTTGCTGCGCCGCCTCCTGTAAATAACACGTGAAAGGTCAGGCTTTCCGGCACGAGCATGACTGACATTCAGAGGTGTCAGAAAGCACTGCAGGCCTGAGGTCTGCTTCTGGTGCAGCCTGACTGACATATATGGTGTAAAACATCTATAAGCTGTAAAAGAGGGCAAAACACAACAGGCAATAATCAGTTTGGAATGGACGAGCAGGAAATCAATCACAACCTACTCACTTCTTAAATCCTTTATGAAATGATTAGAAACAGGGGTGATATGGCACTTTATAAATTACAATGGACTTTACTAGATCAACTCTCAAGGTAATTCATTCCACTGTTCATCATCACCTCTTTTTTCTATCCATAGTTACATTTGATCGTTTTTCAGCATCAGCGCTAGTTCCTGTCAAAAGAGAAATGAAAGTTAGTAAACCGGTTTCTCAGTAAAAAACTACATTTCAATACTGTTTACTTTAACCAAAAAGCAATGTGTTCAAATTAACAAATTTCATTAAAGTGTTTTTGTGCCCCTCGTAAGCCTGTGGAAGTGAAATACCATCGGGATGATTATTTACAATCAGCCTAATTGAATAACAACACAGCAAAGTACACACAAAATAAGAGTAACAAGTCTTTCTGAACAGTCATGTGATTACCAACATTGGTCAGCATGTCTAACTTTAAACACTAAAACAGTTTCTAATATGTGAGTGTGTAATGAGTGTGGGTTGTTCTCTTAGTTTTAGTATTATGTGAAAGCAGTTTACGGCATTTAGACCTGGCTAATCATTTCACTCTTAAGGAGTCAATTATTCCTATCATTTAGTGATTCTCTGCACAAGTCTAACCCCCCCCCCCCCCCCCCCCCCCCCAGGTGGGTAATAACGGCACAGTGAGGAACAGATTTAAGATATTATAAGGAGCTTGTATTTATTTAAGCCTCAGCTTTCCAAAATCACAGACCCAGCAGAAAATGAGTCCAATTTGCATATAATCAGTACATTTTACTACTCAGGCAACACTGCACAGAGCACAGACTAGAGTAGGTTGGTTATAATACAAAAGGAACAGTGGCATTAGCTGGAATCACCTCTCTGGGTCATTTTGTTAGAAGTAAATCTTCCATATTCATTCTCCTTATCTGATCTGCTGTCCCTGTGTAAACAAACGTAAACAACCAATAGGCTGGTCTTTTTAAAGGTAAATATAATACGATCCAGTATAACAAAGAACTTGTGTTTTTCTTGCTTTGATGTTGTTTGATTTACAGCACTGAGAATTAACGCAGCACAAAGACAGCAGTGTGACATTACCAGAGAGCAAATTCAAACTCAACGTCTCCAGAAAACAGTCAAACCAACATGTAGCTTTTGGTTTTGGGATGTGTGAAATGGGATCTGTTTTTCCATGAAGTGTCTCACAGGAGATAATAAAAACCTTTCCCGGCCCCTCCTTCCTTTCCTGCAGAACATCATCGCAGAACATGAGATCCGTAACATCTCGTGTGCGGCTCAGGATCCAGAGGACCTGTCTACATTTGCCTACATCACCAAAGACCTCAAGTCCAGTCACCACTACTGCCACGTCTTCACTGCTTTTGATGTGGTTAGTACTGACACTGTCAAGAATCACATGCACGGTGCCTGCACTTCACACTGCGTTCTCACACTGTGCTTTTGTCTTTATCGTCTGGTCAGAACTTGGCGTATGAGATCATCCTGACCCTGGGCCAGGCCTTCGAGGTGGCCTACCAGCTGGCCCTGCAGGCGAGGAAGAGCGGCCACGGCTCCTCCACGCTGCCCGAGAGCTTCGATACCAAGCCCAGTAAACCTGTCCCCAAACCTCGAATCAACATCCGCAAATCTGTAAGCACCGCCGTCGCACAGCCGCACTGTGTGAAGGGAGAATCCATCCTAAACACCTGCAACATTGTAAAGTGGTTGAGATTTGAAACTAGATGTTGTGCCTTTTTTTAAGTTCCCAGCAGAGAACTTGGTAACATCTCTATGAACTGGATCCTCTATATCTTAAAGCTGTTATATAATTAACTTTAAGATCTACTTGATTGTTTATGAAAGAAGAATTGTGTTATAGGATGGATTTCCACTTCTAATAACACCTTAACCCTGCCTTCAATCAAATCTAACCATCATCCCATCAACTCTGTCCCTTTACACTGCAATCTGTCCATAACTCTCCCCCTGTACTCTGATTGGTTCATGTCTGTCATCCCCGCTCACCGCCGTGTGTTTGGTTGGATTATCCTGGACTGCTTGTGTTTTGTTTGTGAGTGTCGGCCCAGCAGACACTGTGGCAGAGGTTTAGGTGGATATTTGATCTGTTAAGCGTCCGCTCGGTCTCCTCGTCCCTGCAGTCTCTTCCACACGGCGCTGATTGATGAGGCCAGTTTTCATAGCGCTCTGGGGAGGCTTGCTTGGCTCGCCTCGCTGTGTGTGTGTGTGTGTGTGTGTGTGTGTGTGTGTGTGTGTGTGTGTGTGTGTGTGTGTGTGTGTGTGTGTGTGTGTGTGTGTGTGTGTGTGTGTGTGTGTGTGTGTGTGTGTGTGTGTGTGTGTGTGTGTGTGTGTGTGTGTGTGTGTGTGTGTGTGTGTGTGTGTGTGTGTGTGTGTGTGTGTGTGTGTGTGTGTGTGTGTGTGTGTGAGAAGATAAAGGATCCTCATGTGGAAGATTCCCACATACTGCAGCCTTGCATCGAGGATTAAATATTGACATTTCAGTCCATCAGAATCTCATAAAAAAAGCTGGGGTCTCTGATAGTGTGTTTTATGTTATCTCATTGGCAGTCCTGCAAAGCTGCAATGCACATTTCCCAGTTCAGTTTGATTTAAAAAAGGTGACTGTGGGCTGAGGTCATTCATCTATATTTTGGCATTAACTTCCTTGTTTTTAGAAAAAAACTGTCTGGTATTTCTTTATTTAACAACAAAAAGAGGACCCATGTACAAGAACCTAGCTATCTCACGGTTTGAGTGGTACAAAAATGCACAGGGTTCCTTTAACGGTGATTTAATCTTCGCCCTAGATTTATGATACTTGTGTTCCTCATCATCATTCCTCTGTGTGTGCAAACGTGTTTGGCCTTTCTTCATGCCTCCACCAACCGCAGCGTCACAAAGTCTATCTGAAAACCTGTCAACCTCCCATTAACCCCGACACAGCATTAAAATAGCCCGCTAACACACTTCCACAGCAGCAGACACGCATCAGCTGGCACAGCAGCACATGTGTGTCTAAAGCGCCCGTATAGAGTTACTGCTATATCAGTGTGCTGCAGACCAAACGTAAGTACTTACATACTGTGAGTCATGGAAGAGATGGTGATGGAGCTTCGGAGGCTTGGTCTCACTTTCTAAAGTTAGAGTGAGACGCTGAGGAAAGACAAGAGGAGGAGAAAAGATTAAAAAAAGACATGTGTGTGTTTGCGGTCCTCCTGTGATTTGTTGCAGGGCTTGTGTGTGGTCTTGTGCTTACAGAGATGATAAACAATGGCATGTATGCACACAACCTGCTGAGTCGGCAACCGTTACATTAACCATTAATTTCATTTCCTTTCTCTGTATGTGGTGTGTAGTTAATGGCTTGTGGTGTGCAGCAGAGATGCTGCAGGATTCACTTAATATTCCTGCCACCTGCGAGCTATAATCTCCATCCTGCCCCCCCCCCCCAGTGTGCTATAAAATACCGTGTCTATGTTTTTCTGCCCACAAGTATCTTTTTCTCCACACCCTCCCTTTTCATTTGTCGTTGTTAGTTGTCTGAGCGTATCTGCTTGTAGATCTCCCACAACATCCACTTAACTTGCCCTCATGAGTGTGACCGCGTCTGATGTGACTATTGTCTGTGATCAGCATTGGCATGTTACTGTAATCGGAGTGTAGCTTCAAAACAAGACTGAAATACACGACCCTAACCCTGTATGAGTGAGATTTGCAATATTAAGTATCCCAGTGAAGTGAAAATAGCTTGTTTCCATGCAGACAGTTCATTTTGTTAGTGGTCTTGGAATCATACATTACACTTCCTGAAAATGAAATCCAACCACAAGCTATCTCGCCTCATCTGCAGAATTGTTCATGACTTTGGAGAAAAACGTTTTGAATATGCGCCTGGCTTGTGTATATGTTTTTGCCGAGTGATGTTTTATTCGTCTTGCTGGGAGTGTTTTTGTCCTGCAGGAGTTGCTTTTTTAATGTGGCCTAGTCTGCTCCTGCTTTAGTTTTACTGTATTGCAGTAATGCTGCTGTCCCACGCTGTTGCCAGGACGATGACTTTGCTGCCATGTTGTTGCCATGGTTTTGGAGTGTTGTTGCCATGCAGATGCCCTGTGCCTTTGACGTGCTGCTTTGTTGTTTTTCGGTGTTGGTGTTGCTGAGCAGGCCCACTTTGACTTGTATATGACCTCTGCCCCTGTAGGTCATCATGTCCCCCGTCAGCCGCTGGTCACTGGGTCACATTTACACCCCTCACCGGCCTCCTCTCCACCCTCCTCTTCCTCCCCCTCGACTCTTCCATCTTCCTCACAAAGCTCAGTCACAGGTCCTCCACGCTTTTCCTTCTCTTATTCTTTATTCCCACATGATTTTTTTTTTAAGTCAAGGAGAAAGCGCCTTCTGTAAGTGCTTCCATTTTCTTCTATCGCTTTGAGTCGACTCACTCTGCATCCTTGTGTGGTCTGTTTGCATTGAGTGTTGTCCGTCGCATTATTTATTTACTACCTCCCCCTCTTTATCAGCAGCAGAACTCGAATAGGGCCTCAGTCAGTTTCTATATTCCCCAAGCACCAAGTCAACCCCTTCATGGGAAAACACTGCCTTCCTAAAGATGGTCAATGTTTAAATAAGTGTTTAAAAATATACTTATTAACAGACTCCATTCAAACCTCCATTAAATGGGCTGGGAATGAGCTGTTTTAATATGAGTGTTTTCCTAGTGATCTGCTGATGTTGCTTGCTCATCCACATCTCCTTGCACACAAGGCAGTTTCCTTTTTAAAGGCTCATTCGAAGAAGACTGCAGTACCAGAGCGTACAGTGTGTTAAGAACTGAGTCAAAGGAGCTAAGTGCAGTAGACTCCAATTAAAATATGGCTTGTTTTTGCATCAGCTTGATAATTGAAGTTGATGTCCTTTGAAGGTTTGCAGAGTCAAATCCCAAAGTGTGATTTCCCTGCTGCATTCCTACCAGTACTTACATTCCAACCCTCAGCAGAAAACCCAGGGCGGTTGATGAATTTGAGACTAATCCTGGCGATGCTATGAACGATTCTACACTAAGCGTGGTGGTGTTGAGTTGCAGTGAGATCAAAGGTGTGTTTGTTCCTTAATCCTGTAACCCCAATAACAAGATGGGGTCTTTCTGTGGTTGTCCGAGTCTCTGTGAGTGAGGGAGAGAATAGCAACTCGATCAATACTATAGTTAGTGCCCGTTTTGTATCCGTAGCAGTGTGTTGAGACAAGATAAGAGACACATGGCTCTGTTAGTGCTATGCAGAACTCTGAGATTAACCCTGTTTGCTCCAGAAGTAGATCTTTAATGCTCATTTATAACATATCAACGTTATATACATTAAATATATTGCTTAAAGACACATTTAGTCTTCCTCTATCAAAAGTGCCGCTCTCACATACGAGTCTGCCCTCTCCCCAAATCAGCTGAAGACGTACAAAAAGATTGGAAGAAAAACACCCTCAGCAACAAAACCTAGCCTGGACGCTTGATTGGTTGCTGAGGGTTATTTTTGAAAGCAATGTACATTGTTTGGTTGGTTTCCTAGCGCTGAAGCCACAATAGCTTCACTGTGGCAGCGGCAGGCAACTGCTAGGATGTACGTAAAGCACATGGTAATTCAATTATTATTATTATTATTATTAAGAATTTCTCTTTTGAGACTGTGAGCTTTCTGTCTATGATCTTTGTTCTGCTTTCTCATTTGTAATCTGTATCTCAGCTCCCTCTCACATTTCAGTGTTTTTCCTCCATTACACAACTTTGTAAGCAGCACATCCTCCATTTCATCCCTTCTATCGTTCCCAATCTGAATTCGGTGACAATTAGCATTAAATTGTCTCGTTATATGGTCTCTTCAGTTTGCAAAATCTCAAACAGTAACAGCTGTTTGCATTGAAAATGTGTCCGTATCCAAACAGTAATGTGGAGTATTTAGAATATGCAGGTTGTTGCAAAGACTGGCACTTTTTCCAACTTCTCTCCTTTTCCTTCTCTATGTGCATCAGATGGAGCAGCCGTCCATGGACCAGAAGGGCCACGCCAACGTGCCGTGGATTGTGGAGCCGGGTCAGGAGGCCAAGAGAGGAGTCAACACCAAGTACGAGACCACTATTTTCTAACATACACCCGCCTTGTCCACTCCTGTGTGTGTGTGCCTTTCAGAGGTTGCCCTGTACTGGGGCCCCGCCCCGGAGTTGGGCACGAGCGACGCACGCCGCCGCGTCACCTCACCGGCTGAAACATTTAAAAACGAAACATCCTGCCCCGCCCCCGTTAGCCAAGCCTGTCCACTGCATGATGACGTTTGGCGCTGCGCTGTCTCTTCTTCTTTCTTTTGTTTCTGCTCTCCCCCTCTGTGGCCCCAGCCTCTTCCTCCTGCCTGCAGGGCTGGCGCATGACCTTTGAACCCAGGGCTGTGGTGCACTTCTCTGTCTCCACCTGTAGGGTGAATGGTCAGTTCAGTTTTTCCACTTCTTGTTTGTGAATCAGTCAGCGTCCAACCAGTGGGTTGTTCTGCTTTCAGCTTCTTGTTTTTCTTACTTCCTGTTGATGGGTGCAACCGTTTGGCTTCGTCTCTCCACTTTTTTCTCTTTTGACTGCCTCCATCCCTCGCTTTTCTCTGCATTTCAGCCCCTTTGTCCAACTGCCCCTGACAACTTGAATGAGATTTGTTACCAGAATACTGCTAAGAGCTGTGACAGTGTTGTAGCTGACATGAGGAGGGTTGACACTTTTAAACATTGTTTAATCAAAGAGGAGAGGTGATGTAGCACAGTCTAGCTTTGACTCAAACTGGTTCATCCAGCAGGCTACTAGAATGTATTACAACTTTTTGATTCTTTATATCAGATTATTTTTGAAAATACTAACAACCAACTTTAGACTTCTCCTTTGGCTTTTATAGCACATGTGTGTGTGTTTGTTCAGAATTATTTTAACTATATTTTATGTGGGGGGAGGGGATCTTGTATGTAAAAGGTTTAGCATGAGGCTTGTGAGACACATGGTGGCCATTTTGGATTTGCTGAGCAGGGGGGCCGGTGGAGAGGCGGGGTGTGAGAGCTTTCTCGATAAGTGATGTCATCTCATTTGCAGGGCAATGCCGGACGCTCATGTCTATTACAGTGGAATGCAAAGAATGTAGCCAGCCCTAAACACGGACCTTGTCACACATACAATGCAAAATTGACTACAAAGGACTACAAACATGGATGCTACTCCACAGTGTTTAAGGTTGACTACAACATTCCTCCACATGATGCTTGACACAGTAAACATAAGACAGACATTTACACACTAACAGACGACGGTCTGCTCTGAATGTACACTTATTTGAACGCCGCCTCAACTTTCTTCAGCGGGATGTTTAATGCGCTCGCCTTTGAGGCGTGACCTGTGAACTTTTTGGCGGTCACAGCGTCTCCATGGAAACTAAGTATGTTTACAGGGCAACTGTTGCTAACAGACAATGGACTCGCTAAAGGCACCACTGGGCATGTGTCAGTGTAAGAATGGGCATGGGTTTGAGGACGTCTGGCTGGCTCTTTTGGTCTTTTTATTTTCTTTAAAGTCAGAAAATAATACAGAGATATATGCACAATTGTGTAAATGTGATTGGACTAGCTGCAACACGCTAGAGATGCAACAGGTTTGTCCTATAACGGATATTTAACCTATGTGAACAAAACAGCATCTAGCGTTTAAAAAAAAAAAAAAGTATTCTATTTGTATTGCCCGACATTTTAATGTTTAATATGAGAGTATTATATTACCATGATGATTATGATTATTCTTGTGCAATTCTTGTCTACTGTTGTCTTAATGTTACATTATTTTTCTATGATATGATGAGATGAAACATTGGGCTTGAGAATGATGGCCATCCTTTAAAAATCTGAAACTATATGATCATATTGTACACAGAGAGTGAATGTTGCAGGTGGCTAGCTAACTTGTCAGGTCAACCCTCATTTCTCATGGGGCTCTACTTATCTAGCAGATGTACTATTTTAAACGCAGTATTACTGTTTTATTTGGATGAGACATCATCCAATTATAAGATGTACATAGATATTTTGCCAACTCATTGTTCATACATGTAATGTAAAAGAGAAATGAATAAAGAATGGGCAGTACATGGCACTGGAAACAAGGTACCACAATAAAGGTTGGGAACTAGAATATAAGAAGAGGAGGTAAAGTGTATTTTGAGCGCAAATGGGTTATTTGGTTACATCACTGCTGACCAACTTATGTACATATGCTTGGGCTTCCAGCACAATGATTTTTGTAATTTTGGCCATTATTTATATCCTTGTAAAGCACATGGAATAAAATATGACTTGTAACAACCATAACTCATCCTTGCATAAGGTGTCATAAGTTATTGCTTTCACTACATGAAGATATTCTACAGTTTCACTTCCATTGTTAAGGTATTTGAGCACATTTAATGACTACAACTACTAAAAGATAACTACAGTGTAATACTTCTTGTCCTGTTTTTGTTCGTTTGGCAATTATAAAAAAGGTAAATGCAGAAAATCTGGGAACAACATTTAGAGATGCAACAACACTGACAAATATATGTTTCCCCAGATTATTGGCAGTACACAGCCCTAATTAATTTAAATAGTTAAACATTGTTATATGTAGGGGAAAGTTGGATCAGTGCATACTTCTTAATTAGCATTTGAAATCTAGGTACTAATCCTTTATTGAACACACAATCTGGGTTCAACTACAGAAGGTCAAGGTTGGACCAGGATGTTTACAACATGTTTGATTAAAGTGTTTCTGTTAACCTTCAACCTGAGTATGTTTTGAACCTGCCTGATTGCTTGTCTTTTGCATTGTTTCCTTGGAATATTGTTTTATCTTATTATAAATGGCTGATATTATGTAACTAACTTAATCGAAGCCAGTTCAAATCAAACTAACTTACAGAGAATAGGGATGTGAGTGTCATTTACCTCATGCTGAATGTAGTAGCAGGCTGTGATGGATGACACTTCCCCCCCCCCCCCCCCCCCGTCATTAGTGACGTATAAAGAGTGTTAATTGTTGTAAAACACCTATAGTCCAGCAGCAAGTCCTCACAAAAGGCTTTAGTTTTCGAGATACCCCTACCCGAGGTAGAACAAATGACAACAATTATTTTTCTTATCTTTAGGGTCTCCCATTAATGAAATTGATTGTTATCAAATGTTATTTTGGGGGAAAAAACATTTTTTGGGTTGTTCTTTAGAACTACCCCAATCCCTGAAAAAGAGCCAAATTAGACCAGGCCGAATGTGGGAAAGGTGACAAAAAAGCCCATAACTTGAGAATGAAAACTCTTTTCCTCTTCAGTTTTACTGAGGTATGAACCAGGTGGCTGTCCTACATCACTAAATAGTCAGACAATTATTTAACAAAAGAAATACTGAATTATAGTCCTGTAAACTTAGCTTTAGTTTAGACGGAAATTGTACTTTTGGTGATAGGAACATAGGACTCAATCACTTTTCTCTCATTTATCAGAAAAACAGAAATCCCAAAAAAATATACCATTACTGAATTGTCTAGGGTGCTATTGAACACTAACCAGTAGTTGTATGGAAATATCTGGTACAGTTCTATTGTAAATGAGATTTCTTTAGACATAGGCCTACCTCTTCTCTGAGACAGTCAAATTCCGAATGGGGGATAAGTGGCATAATAGCCTATAAGTTAAGAATGCTCACTCTGATGGTCATTATATTTGGAGAGGGAAATACCAGGTGGCTGAACTACATCACCAAATAGTCAGAATAAGAGTAACCCAATACAATAAAGTGTATTAGTTCTAAATTGCAAGCCTCTAAAACATAGGTGTAAATAGTACAGGTTTTATTGAAACTGGAACCTTAATTCAAAGTACAGTATACAATTCATCAAATAATTCAGTGAGAGGTCAGGTATATAGATACTAGAATATAATGTTAAATGTCAGGTTCCTCAGAAACGTTAGGGGAAACATTTTGACATTCTGCACAGCAGGTGCAGAACCCTGTACAGGGAAGGCCAAAAGAGAGGCACTGGCACTTTTCACTCTCTCCACACTTTGCATCTTTGCAATGCAAGTGAGGAATGTCTCTCACTTCTGTAGGTGCTGGGGGTTTGTAAATAGCACTGGTTGAATGTCCCCATCTCTGACAATCCACCCCTTGCCAACAGGACTCCATGGACAGGAGTTTTGGGGAACAGGAGCACTGGACTACTAGGGTATAAATTGCATTGTAAGTGGCACTCTGTTTAGATAATGTTGCTCGAGTTTAATTGTACTCTTCGTAATGTTGCTTGATCCAAAATGCGAACATGCTCTTGGTTTTCAAAGTGATTTAGTGTTGAATATTCATACAACTCTGTGATACATCAGCCACAAAAGGAATTACAATTGAAACTAAATATCCCTCCCTGTAATCATTTCCAATAGTTTTTGTCAAAAAATCAATAATCCGCCAAAGACCTTAGAACTGATTATTGGTGATGACCAGATAATTAGTAAAGCTTTTTTGATACTCACAGCTATTGTTGTGTGACTAAATACAGCAACACATCACATATAGACAGCTCAGAGATACATCGACTCTGAAAGAGGTCTTAACCCACTTAATCAACCGATTGACATTAATACATGCAGTAAAGATGGAGCAGTTGCTATGTTACCATGGTGACCTAAATCCATCAAAGCAGCCCACATAATCATCTATGTAATGTTAAAATAACAAAATACACATTTACACTGCAACAATAGATAGGCAGCAAGCCAATGCCAGCAGCCATCTGATGATTGAAAGACTTATGCTAATGTGTCAACAAACTTAATGCAATGGTACATGTTATTTTACTGGACTTGGGGGGGAAATAAATTATGAAAATGTGGGTAAGACCCCAGGCCACATTGAGGTTTTAATTTCAGACAAATTCAGCAAAAATATAATATTATTCTAACTAAAAATGCCACACTTGACACTCTTAGCATGTTAGCTATTGCTTTCCCATAAAGCTCAGTAATGAGATATTTCTCTGAACAAACACAAAGAGTCTGGCAGGGTTTGGATCTGGAGCCCCTCTGGCTGGCCCACCACACGGCCCGCCTGGATTTCACTGACAGAACTCACAGCCAGAAAATAAACACAGTTCACTGTCACTACTCTGAAAGGATCTACAGGAGAAAAGGCAAAGGTAAGTGTCTCTCTGGTGGAGCTGTTTGTATGATGTAGCTGCAACCAGTTATATCAAATCATTTCATAAGCATAAGTTCAATCTTTAAATAAAAAATATATTATTGCAACCTAAATTGTATTACAGTTATATTTGATGTGCGCTTAGAAAATTAAAGGCAGTTTTGACATTCAATTAATTATTAACCACAAATGCCAAACATTTGCTTGCTGTAGATTCTTAATTGTGACTATTTGTATTTGTTGCTTTTCTCTCTTTTATATATTTGTAAACTGAATATATTTAAGGTTTGGAATGTTTGTCAGACAAATAAGGACATTTTAAAGACGTCACTTTGAACTCTGGTAACTCGTGATAATGAATAATTGATCATCACTTTCTGCCCGACAGTCAGGTAGTGATTTCAGGTTTATTGTTAACCATTATCGTTGAAAGTTAAAATGAGAAACATCAGTGGCAGCAGATCATAAGAACAGCCTAACTATGTCAAATACATACTTATCAGAAAGTCATATCACAGCCGCAGGCTCTGAACCTGAATTAGCCTTCCACATACTGGCCACAGTATTTCTGGGTGTAAAATCTGAATCTTTGAGTTTAGGTCCTTAAATTGCAAGCTAAACCTAAATATTTGGTAAGAAAAGGAATGACATAAGATAAGTTGATAACTGTTAAGGTTAATGCTGTCAGAAATACAGCAGCAAGTACATTCAAGTATTTTCCACATATCTGAACTGCAGAGTTTACTGTATAACACTCTCAGATTATCACCAAAGGTCATTTGATTACAAACCAACCATTCACTGTCCAAAACAAATGTGTGAAGGTAAGGATGAGAGACTGTGGCTGAGGGTCTATTCAAACACAGTGGGCTGACATTTCCACTGAAAGGCTGAACAAGCATTTGTCCTGAGCGATAAACCTCTGGATGAAAAGGCTCACAATCTACAGTTAAAATCTGAAGCAACAGGAGCCGGCTGTTTTCTGAGATTAGAGCAGAAAACACTGCCGCTGCGGCACATCGGCCTTCTGAAGGTTTACTGCCAATCGGCTATTTGGTGCATCCTGGTAAAGACTAACAAAACATGTTGTTGTTTGTAAAGAGCAGACCACTGCGGGACGTGAGTGGGAGGTATTATAAGACATTCTTTCTGGAAGATTAGACTAGGAGTGGAGAGATGCTGTATTTAGGCTCCACAAAGCTCCAGCATCTACTGCTGGCAGAGATGGAGGTGAAGGACTTAACCGAGAACAAAACAGGACAATGAGGAAAGAATAGTGAAGGATGAGGAACACGTGGAGAAGAACACTGGATTTCTGACTGAAAATGACGGTTATCCAAAAATCCTTCATTATCAGACAGTCATGTGTAAAACAGGAAGAGTACTAGCTTTGTTTTTCGGTCTCCGTGAGACTGTGGGAGTGGGCCAAGGTTCCAGATGGTGTGTACTGCCCACGGCTAACAGATAAATGAGACGACTATGTAAAAGTGCTCATGTAACAAGCACAATATTATCTGGCATTCATTCAATATGGCCGGCTTCAACCAGAGAACTAATGACCCCATGGGGGGGAAATGCAGGTCTGTGATCACATTAAGATTCAAATCCTCACAGTTGACCTTTTATAGACACTCAAATCCACATTTATATGTCTATAACACTCAAACAAGGCAAAGGAAGAGGGTGAAAAAGATCTGTGTGAAAGTATTTGACATAAAGACAGTTTGCTGCATTTGCTGACTGGCAGAACACAAAACACATTTTCTGCACCTGCTGGCAGATGTGGTGCAACAGCTCCCACATTATCATAACATACTGAAACTCTCCCATATGGAAGTGACTTGCCAGAAAGTGGGCGATAGAGGAATAAACTGCCTCTGCAAAATACTTGAACAAAAGGAGAGCACACACAGATACAAACCGTGCTGTGCTCTGCTTGGCTGATGAAGCTGGACACGGGGAGGAGAGCTGGCCAAACTCTATCTCTTGAATACACCAGGGGGAGAGCACACACACTCATTTCACAGGAGGAGACTCTGGCAGACTTTATCTCTGTAGAGTACAAAGAAACAAGTTGGACAAATCAACTCTGCACTATCCTCCAAAAGTAACATTCACAAACACCCCAAAAGTGTTTCTGCCTGTTTTCCTAAGAGAGGCTGGGTGAGTCTGGAAAACATGATGCATTGCATTAGTGCTGCACGATTTGGAAGAAATAACTAATAGAGATGATTTTGACTGATATTGCCATTGCGATATCACAGTATTGATCCTTTCTGTGTACTGTACTGAAAGCTAAACTCATCAAAGATACAATTCTATTTTTCTGACCAGCTATTTATTAGTGGATGGACGCTGAACTTACAAACAGCTTGGTTGAGTTGGCTAAACACACATCATTAGATTAGTCTGGTATTAAGTCTCGTAGATAGAATTTTAAGATGACGTCTTCAAATGCAACAGTCCAAAACTAAAGTATTTTCATATGCTTCAAAACATGTAAAGTGTGTATACTATTCATATTTGAAACGCTGCAACCTGGGAATGTCAATGAATCAAAAAAGTAGCCGATACATATTCTGCTGGTCAACTAATGTATGTATTTGTTTAGATGACATCATTATGGGAATAAATCATTTAGTTGTGTTTATTACTCAATAACATATATCCGATAATGTTACAAATAAATAAAATAAAGGTAGCCCTTAAGTTAAAGAGCAACTTCCAGGTGAGAGAGCAGCGAAGGGGGGGAGGGAGATGTAATACGGTTTCCTGAAAAACGTTACCTAATGCAACTCCACACTACCTTCGGAGCTGTACCGGAGGGGAGAGAGAGAGCAGGGAAGGGGCAGTTATCTTGGTGAGTGATCGGCGTTAGCTACAGAATGTTAGCTAACGTCACATCACAACATTGTAAAGTTAGCTATCATATATCAGGCTATAACTAAAGTAGCATTGATAATATAAACACAATACTGCACCATGATTACAAATGGTGAAATCCAATGTAAAACTTCCGAAAAATACCAGCTCACTAAAACACAACCGCTCAACTCAACGCAACTACTAACTATACCCGCGGTCAGAGAGCAGAGATGTTTACCCTTCGTGATGTAATATGACGCGTTGACGTATGACCTTAAAAAAAGCCCTTTAAGAGCAGAGCTCAAAATTGCTCCTTTCCCTCTGAATTCCTGCCCTTATGTCTCGTAAAACATATCAAATCCTGCATTCACTTTTTTAATTTTAATTTTCAAGCAAGTTTAAACATAAATGTAGAAAATAGCAATGAATATCTGAAGTGCTTTGACAGAAAATCCATAAAAAAATGTCATCTGTGGAACCCGTAATACTGTAAAAACTACAAATGTATCTCGTGCCCTCATTGGGCGTGCCGTCATTGGGCGTGCATTGCAGCAGTATGACTCGCCAGCAACAGTCGGCCACTTTCACCATGGCAGTTAGGTTCAACATCGTCTACTGGTCGCAAAAGAAAAAATGTAACGGAGCAAATTAAGAACAATAAGAAAGTGGAAACTAGGAGAAGTCAAACCAGAGTCAATATCAGAGTTGCTTTGGCTGTGTAGTATTGCTAACCTAGATGTGTTTAGCTTTGCCTGATATACGTTACTGCAGCCTGCTCTCGCGGAGGAGGTGCTCTGTAAGGAAGTCTGAAGGAAGGGGCGGATTCTTTTTGGCTGTGTACTTTCACATTTTAGTGCACTCGAGCCGGTTTCTGAAACTTACCTACCCCAGCTTTAAGCATAAATGTGGAAAAAAAAACCTGCAAGTTGCTCTTTAATGCTCAACCTGGGAGGAAAGATAAATAAAATGTTGTATAAAAGTCTCAGAGCGTCTTCAGAGAAAATCTGTTCACAGCCCAGCCCCATGACTCTAGACTTTCCATAACAGCAACCGGCACTCAGGGATGATTGGAAACAACAGCAGATCGCATCAAGTTTGTATTCACTGAATTTGGACAGTTGCATAGGGAATCAGCATCTAACGGAATTTAAATCTATGTTTGTTTGCTTGAGTCGGCTGAAAGTGCCAAATAGGCAGAGGATCAGCACGTAGGTTAAGTGCTACAGCAAAACGAGATTTGACAGCACAGCAGAAAGGCCCAGAGCAAGTCTTTTATATAACGAAAATGTGCCACATTTTGTGCAGCTGAATGCAGAGAGAGCAGAAAGGTAGGTGACGTTAAACTGTGTCAGAGATGCATGTTGCTCTACCCTGAAAAACACAACTGGCACGACTGCGATAAGAGCTGACGAGCTCTCGCTAACGTCCTGGCCGGCACATCTGAGCCGAGGTTGACGTCTCTTCCTTGAACAACATAAAGCGGAGATGACGCTGCTGGCTCTTAGCAAGCCGTCCCCCAGCAGTCTAAGCAACACGACAAGCAGGCACATAAAGCTGCTTATGTCCTTTCCAGTACACGAGAATCAGCATAGCAGAGATCACAAAATCATCGTTTACGCAATGAGGAATTAAGAAAAACACGAGCCGAGGGAAGATGAGAGGAATATCGAGCTTCACTAAGATGTTTATATAAAGAAACATTTTGACATTTAATCACAAAGTGGAGTTGGGCGGCCTTCTGCGACATCTATCCATTTATTTGCTTGCTTAACCATTTGTTAATTATGTTGTTTTTACCCCAAATTACAGAGCCTCAAACAGATACAGATATGGGGGCACAGTGTCTGTTTTTTCTACGCATGAACTGTATTATATTTTCCCCTTGTGTAAACCAAAAAGTTGCTTCCTCTAAAAAGCATAATTAAATGTTCATGTGTTACCGTCCAGGTTGGTAAACATCAGCATAGCGTGCCATCAAACCATGAAAGGGTTTTATAAATCCAAAACAAAATGTTACATATTTCGGTACTATAACTCAATTATCCTAGCTGGTCCACTGTTTTAGAATAACATGTCAAACATTCACAGCAATGTTACTCCACAAACACTTTGCCATACATACTAAGTTGTCCTTAAGGGGAATCGTTTTTAAGTTTAGGGAAATGTGTACTTTCTTACCAAGAGTTAGATAACATATAATAACCACCTGCCCTTTACTGTATATAGACCACCCTCGGAAGCCAGCCTCTTCGACTTAGGACCAGAGATGCGGGCATGGCTACACGACACCGAGTTGAACCTCTGACGTTCCACGAAAGAAAAAGAACATATTAGCATGCTAAGTAAGGAGTTTGAGTCGGATGTTATGAGCTTAGCTTAGCTTAAAGACAGGAAGCAGGAACAAAGGTTGCCTCGCACTCCCTGAAGGTCAAAAATACACCTACCAACACCTCACAAAATGTGTTTAATCTGTAAACAAAGAGAACAAAGCAGTTTGTAGTTTCAGACCCACATGTTTACATTGTGGTTCAGGTTGAAACAAACCAAATACAATGTGTTCATTATTAGAGCATGACATGGATCATCTGATTTAACATAACATAATCATACTCCCTGAAACTGTTGTTCTAAGATAAACTCAAATCAAGGCTAAGAGAGACCCTTATTTGCTGCTAAAAAACAAAAGGATGCTTTCATGGGTTGCTGAAACGTAGGTTTTTACACTAACCAGAACAATCTATCTTTACATCACTGAAGTTCCTACTGTATATCCAAACTCAGTGACACGTGAAGACGCTCTTTTAATTGAGCATCCTTTTGGGACAGGTTTCCTTGAACAGGCAGAGAGGAGCTTCTCCGAATGGAGACATGAATGCTTACATGTCATGACGAGAATAGAGAATCGAAGCTTTCATCCTACCTCTACTCTCCGAGGCAAAAACAGCATGAAGTGAAGTGTAGTTGCTGTGTGCATGCTGCTGCTTTTAGCAGCGCCACAAATGACTGAACAAATGTTTTAAAAAGATAACCAGATAGGTAGGTGCGTGCGTGCGTGCACACAAACACACTCCAACACTAAAGCCTTAGAACAAAAACATCCGACACCATCATTCATTTCATTAACGTCATATTTTATTCAGAAGGAAGAGGGAACATATTGGTATGAAGTTAACATGTGTATTGTCAAAGTTGAATGTACACACACACACACACACACACACACACACACACACACACACACACACACACACACACACACACACACACACACACACACACACACACACACACACACACACACACACACACACACACACACTTCCTGAGGCTGAATAGACTACAGCTCATCACTGTCTGTCTGCCTTCATGTCAGCACTAATTGTTGAAGACAACCCATGTTTAAAGCTCAATGATGCGAGAGAGCTGGCACAAGTAAACACAATAATGGCTTCCTAGCAAACACATGATGATACAGCGATCTGTTTGTAGCTGGGTCAAACTGAGACAACTACAAAGGTTTATAAAGGTTATCTTGGGACTATGATAAACTACGAGCATTCCGATGGTTATCACTCCCTGTGAATCATGTTCTGATTGACGGTTTTTCTTTCCTTTATTTTGTTTTGAATGTTGGATATCCTATCTGATGTGAGTACAGTAGGGCTGTGCATCATCCGAGACAATACTTGTATTGTTACCACGTCTTGTGTCTAATACTGAGATGTTTGATGATATCCATAATCTTGTTGATGACATTCTTTGGTCAAGCTGTTCCTGATTGAATTAAAATGTTGGCTATTTTGTTAAGGTAAACATTTCTTGGTTGAGGTTAGACATAAGGCTTAAAAAAAATAAAGATAATGAATTGATTATCCAAATCATAAAATAAAACACTCCAATTTATTTTCTAATTGTTGCAGCTCTTTTTTAGACAAGAATACCCAATTTAATATCTTCTCCTCTGGTTGAATTAAATAAATACTAGTAAAATCTATTATTGCTTGCTATTGATCCTCATGCCCACCATATTAGGGATTTAGTCATATCATTCAATAAGAATATTTGTATCTAAAGGGCATTACAAAATAATTGATATATTTTTGGGTGGTGTGGTACAGTCACTAGTATGAGCCTTTGATGAGTAATTATACCCAATAGCTTTATTCCAAAGTAACAATCCCTCACTGATGTAAACTCCTATGTAACACAATAGACCATTCAAAAGGTCACTTAATAAATATAGCCGACACAGCAGATCAAAGCAGCGTCGACACCCGATACCATGAAAACAAGACGGTGTGCAGAGACTCTTTAGGTTCACAATACTTGGTAATAATTAAAGACACAAGTACAAATCTGCCCCACAACAAAACAGCTGCTCCCCCAAAGCTGTAGATCAAATAAGCCCACCACCAAGACTCAAAACAAGCTCCATTGAAAATGTAGAAGACACAAACAGAAGCTTGGCTACATTGATTCAAGCTTTCTAAATACCTAAATGTCCCATGACAATAAGCGCACCATGAGGTTCATCAGTTTTACAGGCCAACTATATGTAATCATGAGATATTTAACAAAAATAAAATCATTTTAAGCACAAAACACAGGTTTAGACATATAACTGTATAACACACTGTCATATTTATATATTTTATAAGGCTGAATCTACAATCCCTGTGTGGTCCGTTAACTATTGTTTTACAAATTCTCCGTTGTCAATTGTTTTGAAAATCAGTGGTATTCAACTAGTTTTCCTCCACAACATTTAGGGTTTACTTTGTTTCATAAAAAGGGGGGAGCATTATATAATACGAAGTTCTGAAAGGATTATGATTTTAGTAAGAAGCTCAAACTGTGTTATACAAGTAATAGTTCTTAAAAGATCTGAAGAAGGAATATTTGGTTTAATATGCACCGAGGGGTCATGTGCATTTTTTAGGTTTACTGTATGTGATGATGTGATTTTCTTTTTGAAATGCATGATAAAGATTTTGGAATAACACATTTTTTCTGACTGTATTTGACTAATCTTTTGATATGTTATGATAATAACTAACAGCGGCCTGTAGAGACTTGAAGATCATCTGCTTTTAGATTTACAGTGTTTTGATCCACCCCACGAAAGCTTTTTATATAACAACTATGATGGAGAAGTTAAAGAGCTCACATTTGATATTAAAGGCTCTTCAGCTCTTCCTAACAAGAGACATGCCTTATAGTTGCATCTTGGGACTTTTTAATCTGATAAGTACAGTATGCATGTACTACCCATAATACTTCTAAAATATAACTCGCTCCACTCAGCCTTAAGAGGCTTTCAAACTGCAGCTGAACTTTAGGTGGTCTACACTTCTTCCCCTGTCAATAATCTTGTTCACGGATGGAAGACAAGATTAAAGCAGTAGTGTGTGTGTGTGTGTGTGTGTGTGTGTGTGTGTGTGTGTGTGTGTGTGTGTGTGTGTGTGTGTGTGTGTGTGTGTGTGTGTGTGTGTGTGTGTGTGTGTGTGTGTGTGTGTGTGTGTGTGTGTGTGTGTGTGTGTGTGTGTGTGTGTGTGTGTGTGTGTGTGTGTGTGTGTGTGTGTACCTTACTCCATCCTAATAACTGCTGCTGTGAAGATTTGGATGACTCCAGCCTCATTACTCTTGATCATTTCTGAGCTGTGGTACTGAGTGACAGACCCTGTGTGATTGAAGAGGCAGCAGCTAAACAATGGAGACAAATTGGTTGTCAAGCAAGACAGTTTGATTGTCCTTCCAAAGGGTATTGTATAATGTGAGATTGTAGGCTTAAGTAGGAGTGTTAGTTAGTGTCACTATTATTAGGCTTTTTGTGTTTTCCCCTTTCCTGCAGTGTGTTATAGGTTTTAGTGCATGTTACTGATCTGCAAAGGCTAACATCCCAAAGTTCTCCCCAGAGGGAGTTCGTCTCTCAAAAAAGACCCCTCTAATATTGGGAATGATTTCGCAATTAGAGTATCAGTCAAAATAATCGCAATAATAGTTTATTTTTCCCAATAAAAAAGACCCCTTTATTACACATTTGACTTTAATTCTTGTAGCCTCTTTTTTTCATTCATTCATGCCTTCCAGCTGGACAGATGAAGGAGAAGTAAGCCATCTCCTCCCCCTCTCCCCTCCTGTAGTGTGTTAGTGGTCGAAGTGAGACACAGGTGACCACAGCATCTGCTCTTCCTGGACCCTGTTCCACTCCAATCCCAATCCTCTATCTGGCATCCTGACCGGTTTACATTGCAATAACTACAATCTACATTTTTGATATTCCTCCATGCCTCCTGCCTGTGTGATGTAGCCATGGCTGTGTTCCCTACATCAGCCCAAACCATCTGTGCAGATGGGTGAGGGAAGGTGAAGCAGCTCAGGAAAAGTGGGATGCTGCCCAACGTGGAACAACTTCTGGCTCTCAGCCCTCTGGCTCCACAAGGGGAAGCAATAAAGGTGGAGCCCAGCCGAGCAACAGCTGACAGGAAAAAGACCCGATGTTTGGCCAAGGTCAGTAGAAAACACACACCCGTACACTACACACACACACACACATCCACGTGGGGTGAGGATGTAACAGCATAACAGGGTCAAAAGACACAGGGGAATGATAGTGTGGTGACCCAATACTCGAGGGGTGTCAGAGAGCAGACGGATAACACTGAGCAGTGTAATAAGGCAGCAGCAGGCTGTTACCAGGTGGAGATCACACTCACACATAAACACACACATGTTCAAACACACACACACATATACCCACACACACACGCACGCACACACACACACGATAATGTATTTTTCACTGTGCCTGCTTCATTCAGTTTTCTCTCTTGCTAAACGTTGCAAAACCTCTAGTGTCAGCTGATATTAGCTTATTGCAGATATAGTATCTACATTGGGCAACACGTACAAATAAATGCAAATGCCAAAGATATGTATGCAGTATTTTTTAGTTTTGTTTAGTTTTACTTAGAGTATTTCCCTTAAAGCATTTTCAAAGGGCTGTTTCCTTGAGCTGTTTTATAAATGTATAATTATTTATAATATTATTTTGTTGCTATTTTGGACTTTTCACAGACAAAACCATTCATCAATTTATTGGGATGGGATATTTAAACAGTGATACAAAATCAATGTAAAAACAGCCTAATCATTTATAGCCTTTTATTTCATTTCTTAAAAAACATCGAGCTTGTTGATACCACAAACAGTCACACAATACTTCCATCGAGCACAAACTAACAACTCACACCTCTCTCTCCTGAAGACATACATGTGCGATTGTATTAAGCTCACCTTATCTAACTTTAAAAGAAAGTGTGCATTTGTGTGTTGGCGTTTTTGGCTGGCTACCTGAAAATCTGCAAGCAAGATTTGCTTCGCAGAGCTGCCTGCAAGCTTGAGAAATAGTGACTTTTGAAAGATTAATGAGAGGAAGAGAAAAACAAAAACAAAATGAAAGTCTTAGATGGCAGACGGAGAGCCGGAGGGGAGTTTAGTTCTTTTGAAAGACAGAAACCTTTTTAAATCTCCTGGGAGTCCACGTGAAGTGCAGACCTCTCACTGGGAAACTAGAAAGGTTTAAATATCAGCCTCCCATTAGCCTACCGATAAATCAGGCTAATTAGCCTATTAGGCCTCTGAACTTTACATTCTAAATTACTTTTCTAAGCACATGCTGTTATCCAATCTGCAATCTGAATGTCCAAAACAATCTCCTGATGGTATCTTTCTCCATGACTTTATTTTCAGTTTTTGCTTTAATCACCAACACAATTACATATTATTGAATCCACCAGGGCTTACCGTCCTTCCTCTGCCATCACTCATACAGGACAAAAGTCATTAAAATCCTCATTAATCTGAAACCAAAGAACACAGTGTAACCCTCTTGAGGGATTGAAAACATGTAGCTGGCACTCAGCAGTGCAGCAGGATAATGTTTCTTTAATAACGCAGACAATATTCAGGAGTTCAAAGGACAAAGCTTCCACTCACTTTTACTCCTGGTCATGCCAGTGTGAATTAGTGCTTCCAGTGTTACAGACATCAGAGACTGCAAGAGGGAGGTCCCGGCCGCGCTGCAGCAGAGCGGGGAAGCTGGAGTCAGGAGTGTGTAGACACATAGACAGCCAGATAGCTGTAATTACTTCAGCAGCAGACAAAGATTAATTAAACAGGAGAGTACAGAATTAATGAGGTTAGCGTGCACCTCAACCACATTTAAAAAAGTTCACACCATTCCCGTGGAGACTGCAGGCTGTGTGGAGATGCACACAAAGAAGACCAAACAACTCGTGGAATTCAATATTTCCCCATTTTCCATTTTGAAAAAGCCACAAGAGACAGAGATGTTTTTATACAAACATGCAGTCTGGGGAGTAAGGTGTTTCTGAAGCATACAAATCCAGGTGAATTTGCTGTTTAGAACCAGATGCTTTAAACTAATCCTCCTCTTAAAGCTAAGTTAATTACACATGAAAGCAAAGGGATCATAGGTGTTTATCTGAAATAGGCAAAGAAGTGTACACGGGTGTAATTGCAAAAAAGATGAGATCAGCATGAGCTCATTCTATCCTCACTAAGGCCCATGGTTAACTGCATACTAAAATCAGACAGCTAAGCTTTCTTACCTCTTATGCAAATGTGAGTAATCATAGCTGAAAATGACTAAAACTTCCACTAAATAAATCACGTTTCATGCATTATCCATTCCACCACATACGAAAGACATCACTCAAATGTGGAATAATGTTTTCATTCATCTTTTAAACACACTTTACAATCATGGAAACATCAAGGTGTCCCTGAGAATACATAGGATTGAGCAGCAGAAATACTGGTTGCCTTTTACATCACCCAAAAACGTACAGTATAGAAATAGAAATCTCTGAAGTCTAACTGACAGCTGGCCAACGTAGCATTAACATGTCATATGCTTGCTCCAAGTCCTGCACCACAATTGGAATACTTCCCAAATCTGATTGGCAGCCATGATGCTCTGCAGCGCCCAGAATGTCTTTAGACCCCGAGACAAATGGTTTCAAGTTTTCTGTCAGAGGATAAGGAGGTGACGTTGTCCTGTTTTGGCCAGATAAAAAGGCCTCCCTTTGTGTGGAGGGGCTGTCGTTATTCTAAATCTATATAAAGGACAGATTTACCACAAGTATTCAGAGCTGGTCCTTAACGAAAAAACAGCGGGTGAGATCATGACAGCCATAGTTTATTTTACCCAGGGAAAGGGATTGGTACAATGTGGGTTCATTGTGTTTCTGTGGCTTGTTTTTCAAATGTTTCCCGACAGTGTTTCATGTCCTACTCCTAGGTTTACAATTACCCAATGTGTCAGTATTTATTTTACAGATCTATAATTTCCCATGGGTTGAGTTCACAGAAACATTTTAGCTGCATTAGTTATAGTTAAAAAAATGTTAATCCATGTCCACGGTAATTTGTTTAAATGTGTTGTTTTGTATAACAAAAATATAAGATATTGAGTTTAGTATGGTATCAAAACGAGGGACGCAGGAAACCTCCATATTAGTAATAAACTCTACTGATACTATACTTAATGAGGTAACTTCGACGGTCACCTTCCACGGTAACCCTCTACACACATCTGTCATCACAAATAAATCTAATTCATTAGGCACTGCACTGATGGGTCACACTGGAGCTTTATCGATCACTCCTGTAAAACACCACTCAGCTGAGAATTGGATCACAACCTTCACGCAGCGATAGGAGTTTACACAAAGTCAACTGATGGATGAGGTGACAGCGAGGTGTTGAAAACATACATCGGCTAAATTGCCTCAGAAAATGTGAACAACTCATGTCGTCATGGAGCCCGTGTGTAAATCAGTAGAGTGATGTCAGTATGTGGAAGAAAAACTGCACCTGTTGTGTCTAATTTTCTCAAAGGGGAAGTTATATATTCAGCCACCATTTAGATGTCATCACCAGAAGCAGCTCAAGGATATTTAGTCTACTGTGGTTAGTTATTTGGAGAGGGCAAAATGTGTACTGCAATAACATCTATTCATTAAGTTGCTTGGAGATCAGGTTAAACATATATATGTTATTTTGGAAATTGCATGTTTCCCACCTAAGAGGCAATATTTCAAATGATAATTTAAGCTTGATAAAGAGGCGACTTGTCTGCAGCAACTCCCTAAATCAAGCTTGTTTTAATTTATAATTAAGGTAATGTTAACTTTTCAATGTTTCAGAAAACACACCAGTGGTCACAGCTCCTCTGGATTAATAACACTAATTCATATATTGAGAGGAAGACCTACTTGACCTGTTAGCACAAGTTCTGTAACTACAGATTTGCAAAGAAAACAGGTCCACCCAACAATACAATCCACTTCACTTCTGCAATATCTCCGGCTGAGGACATAACGTCTTCAACAACCACAGATTAACACAAAGGAGACCTAACCATCAATACAGGCAGCCAATAAAGAATTTGCCCACACTATCACACATGAAATGCCCAGTGCAAACACACATCACACAAATAGATTGTTGCACAGTAATCATTACAAAGGACAACGTACTGTATTAAGCACCTATAAGAACCATTATGCTTAAATTGTTTTTTTTAGTAAGATAACACACTTGATACAGAATCATAACACATACCTCTTTTCCATGAAAATCTATTATTGGTTTGCTACATGTCCCATGTCATGCTTTTCCGGTTATTACCCGTCCCCTTGTGTGTTATGAAGGTTTTTCTGCATGTAAACGGTGTGCAGAGTCAAAACCCTTAAAGAGCAACTTCCAGGTTAAAGACACCAGTGAATAAATGTGTAGGAAAATGATGAATACACTAGATTTTCAAAAAAATATACAGAAATATAGACTACAGTGACATCTGGCGTCGTTTTAGTAAAACATTTTCACTTCCGCATAAAAAAGCTTCGGCACGTGACCTCCAGCATGTGACGTAACATGGGGGAAACAAGAGGGAGAGCGGCCGGTGTAACGTATTAATAAACATGGATCCCAATGCTAGTTTCGACACAGAAGACACAGAAGAAGTTGAACATGAATATTCAAATGCATATGACGGACCACAACCTTATAATTATGAGCCTGCTAGGCGTCCAAGAGACCAGGAGCAGCCAAGGATTAGAAGAAATAACGGCCATCGGAGAGAAATTGAGCTGTGGTGTGAGGAGAACCAGTGGAGAACTGGGCAGCTATCTTGGTGAGTGACCGGCGTTAGCTACAGAATGTTAGCTAAAGTCACATCACAACATTGTGAAGTTAGCTATCATATATCAGGCTATAACTAACGTAGCATTAATAATATAGTAACGTTACTGGCAGGACTGTTGATACTGATCCATAACAGAAACTAATGCGCAAGTATCAGCCGTATCTCGCGTTACCTAATGCAACTCCACACTACGGTGCTGTGTACCGGAGGAGAGACGCGAGATACGGCTGATACTTTGACGATCTGGCGGAGAAAGGTTGTGGAGCCTCCGTTGATATGCCGTTGTAAATGGCTTGATGGAAAGCAGGTGTGTAGTCGGGGAGAGTGCACAGCTGATTGCAGCAGGTGAGTGGAGGTTGAGCCGGGAGCCAGCAGTGACAGCCACCACTAGCTCCGGTCCTTTTTACGGTGGACTCGATGTCCTGACAGGCTGGTATTTGTGCAACCTGCACAAACATAATACTGCACCATGATTACAAAGTGTGAAATACAATGTAAAACTACCGAAAAATACTAGCTCACTAAAACACAACCTCTCAACTCAACGCAACTACTAACTATACCCGCGGTCAGAGAGCGGAGATGTTTATCCTTTGTGATGTGATATGACGCGTTTGATGTATGACCTTTAAAAAAAGCAGTTTTTAAGAGCAGAGCTCAAAATTGCTCCTTTCCCTCTGAATTCCTGCACTTATGTCTCGTAAAACATATCAAATCCTACATTCACTTTTTTAATTTTAATTTTCAAGCAAGTTTAAGCATAAATGTAGAAAGAAAAAAAACCTGCAAGATGCTCTTTAAAGTACACCCTGTAGCGAGTACAACTCTAACACAGAAAATATGAAAAAGAAAACGTCATCATCCATTTGATTCTTCCGGGTACGTGCTTACAAAAGCACGTATCCGGAACTAAATGGGCCAATCCGTGGAGCCTTTACGTTACGTCAGCGGGGCCGTTACGTTATGTCCGCGGAGCCGTTACGTTAAACCCCCGCTGATTGGTCCAAATTGACCAATACACACACACACTCAGTGCATGCAGCTCTGATGATCTCTCCTCCCTTGCTGCAGGCTGATAACAGACAGTTGGGATCGCGGTGAAAGTCTCTCTGCAGACCCATTCTCACAGCGTTTATCAACCTATAAACCTTTTTCTTACTCAATATCAAGCCACACTTATTGTTTTTATTTCGGCTGTGACTTTGTGTGTGTTCAGGTTGAGTTTGGCTGTGTTTGGCTGTGTATCCTAAACAAGGAAATCACACCTCCACGGAGCTCAGCGCGATTCGTACCGACAAATCAGAGCACACTGGGCTCACAGGGAGGGGGGGGAGAAGCTGCCGTTTAATGGAGAAAGTGAATACTGCTGAGTACACATACTTTACAGAGATGCTGTATGCGAAACCAATGTGAGTTTGGAAAATTGCATAGTATTTTTCTATTTTAGTATACCTCAACAATGGAATTATGATCAGTGGAAATGGCCATGACATGGGTCCTTTAAAACTCATTCACTGTAACGTTACATTATTTGATACCTCCAAGTCCCGAAGAATAGCATTAACTTTGTACTTAAATAACATAACAGAGCAACAGGTCTTACCTTAAACCGAGTGTTGGTTCTGGTCTTCCTCTGTGCAGAAGCCCCATCACATAAGGAAACACACCGAGTTATAGTTCATCTTATTCTTATGATAGTTCATTTTTCTGGCCACAAATGCAAACTTGGAGACGGGGCGCTCACAGGTGAACTCGCGGGACTTGATCGAAACTAGCATAAAAACAAACTTTAAATATCAGTTGCCGTTGTCCTTAACATTGGTGCTTTCGTCATTTTTTTTGCTGTAGTTTTCGTTTTTCTTTTTCTTATGTATTTGTTCAAGAAGAATTGAAAATGGTTAGCCCATGCCGTTTCTTCCAAAAAATGTTGGTTAAACCACCATCAGTACACAACCGGAAGTAGTGTTTTGTTCATAACGCAGTGTTTGTGCAGAAACGCCCCCTGGTGGTGGGGAATGAAATACAGAATAGCACAATAACTCAATATTATTCTTATTTCATGCAGTTTCTGCAAAAACCAGGGCATAAATAAATACCGTAACCTTACATTCATATACAATTTTTAGGGAGCTAAATGCGAGTAATTGAAGATGTCAGTTGAGAATATGTATGGTAGATACAACAAGAATGACTTTTCACCAGTTTCAAGATCAGCAGTTAAAATACCGGAGATTGACAGGTAAGACAATCAAGAGATAAACATATAATCTTCATCATTATAGCTTGTATAGTTTAATCTTTAACACATTACACTCAACAGTATCAATGAATCCTGAGCAGACATCAATTTTTTGGCCATTCAGTTAGAGACCTCAGCACTGTAAGGTTACTGATTGAGTTTATGCCGACTTTAAAGCACCAATCAGGAAGAGCACAACGTGAAAATGACATGAGCAATGTTCAGACATGTTTAAATGCATCCTGTCTTTTATAATTGTCTTGTCTTTATATGCTTACAACTCCTATTGGACCTCCAGTCTGTATCATCCATACAGAAATGAATACGTTTGATAGTTTACAGCATGTCAATGGACACTTTCCTCTGTCACACACTCATCCTTATTGTCAAATCAAAGTAAGGATTCATTTTTGATTTGCCTGAACAAAGCCACATGAGTAAAAGCCTCATTTAAGATTGTAACTCTTGCTTCAAAGTGCTCACAACAGGAAAGGCTCAGTAGTTGGACAAAATGCAGATAAAGATGTGTGAAGAAAGTGGTATAGAGTTACAAATCACCAGTATAAAACTAAACATTCAGCAATTGATAAAGCACAAAATGCGGCTTTTAACATCAGTGTGAAAATTGATTATAAATAATAAATCACATGCTGCATTTTTCTGATTTAAGTTTAAAAGTAAAAAAAAGTTCTGATGTACAAATGGACTTACAGACTTCAGTGGAAAATGCCTGATCATTAAAACTTTATCTAACTATAAATGTTTAATGCTTATCAAAGTGCACCGGAAGTTTTATTGATGCTGGTGGATTGAGAAGGCAAAACCCATGTACACAAAACGCACATACCCAACAGTACCTACACTTTTCAATTCAGACTAAGGCAAGTAGATAAAATGCCCAAAACGGTGTATAGTAAAGTGAAAAGGTCAAAAACATCACAGCGTTAACGACTCAAATGAACTTAATGACATAGCTTATAACGATCACATACAGCGAAGCATAAAAATCTCTCAAATGACATGAAGTTATGTTCAGCCTTAAAGCACTATGGATTTAAATGTATTATTCACATTGATGCAAGAATCACGTATCTTCAACTCTTGATTATCATTAGACATAGATGATATAAAAGATTGTTCGAAAAGACCTGATCGTCACAAATGCTACATGCTGCTTTTCAATGCACTTTTCCTTGTGCTCATTTTTTTTGTATTTGTACCCACTGTATTTGTGTAGAGTAGGAATCTGAAGACTGTCTGAGCTTTCATGGTGCACCTACGCTCCCAACAATGTATTTTCGCTGAAGCAGTTTGATTCTAAGCTGTTGTAAATTGGTAAAGTCAAGGTAGCAGAGGCAGATGTAAACCTGTATTGCTCCATTGAAATGCCGAAGAAATAATGCAGTGGGAAAATGTAAACGTAGCATCTGAGAAGTGTGTGGTTCTAGCCCCCTCAGTTTAGCCCCCTGAAAGTGTATAGGCATGGTAAATGTGGTGTTTGTAGTGTTATGTTCCTTTCTTTTTTTGGTCCATTGAAGCAGTGTCACACCACCCTTTGAAGGATGTAGAGGATGCCGATGCTGTCGATGGTGACGAAGGTGGAGAAGTCGGAGGAGACGTGGATCCTCTTCAGCGCTGTTCCCCTCGGAAAGAAGGTCTGCAGAGCCTTGCCTTTCTCCACATCCCACCACTGGACAAAAAGAGAGAAAGAAAGACGGTTGAAATGCTTTGGACTTCAAACAGACCTCACAGTTGCAGACAATCTTGGACTGAAAAATAATCAAGAACCGTGTTAATTAGTGAGCTTTAGAGGTGTTGATAGGTGGATTTTGTTACTGTTTCCAGTATTTATGCTAAGCTAACGGCACCCAGCTGCAGCTTCATAGTAACCTTCATGTGTAAATGTGTCTCAGTTTTCAGCATTTCTCTCAGAACTCTTTAATAATCTTTGATCCAAACACCATGACAACCTCCTAACCTATTAGGCTCTCTTCTCCTCCTTCTCTGCTTCGATCTCTCTGGCAAAAAGCACTTTCTTTCAAGATAAGATACAATCTTCCTATTCCAATCCCAAAAAACGATTTTCCATCTTTTCCACCCTCTTGGACCTCCCCAAAGCCCCTTCCCCCTCCTCCCTTCTGTCAAGCGACTTTGTTAACCACTTTGAAAAAAAGGTTGATGATATTCGCTCTTCTTTTTCTGACTCACCTTTACTCACTGCTGGGTCACCAGACCCACCGTTCACCCACACACTAACCTCCTTCTCCCCTCTCTCTCCAAGTGAGGTTCTTACCCTCATTACCTCTGCCCGTCCTACCACCTGTCCTCTGGACCCTATCCCTTCAAACCTCCTTCAGACTATCGCTCCTGATATTCTACAGTTTCTCACCCATTTCATCAACACTTCTCTAACTTCTGTTCACTTTCCAAACAGTCTCAAGGTGGCAAGAGTAAACCCTCTCCTAAAGAAACCCACTCTCAACCCGTCTGATGTTATAAACTACAGGCCTGTCTCTCTCCTCCCGTTCCTGTCTAAAACACTTGAACTTGCTGTCTTTAAACAATTCTCCTGTTATCTCCATCAGAACAACCTTCTGGATCCGCACCAGTCTGGTTTCAAGGCAGGTCACTCCACAGAAACTGCTCTCCTTGCTGTCTCTGAGGAACTGCACACGGCTAAAGCAGCCTCCCTCCATCAGATCCTCCTTCGCACTCTCCAAACATTTTGAGTTTCAGGCACTGCACTTTCCCTCCTCACCTCATACATCAAAGACCGTACCTACAGGGTAACTTGGAGAGGGTCCGAGTCCGACCCTTGTCAATTAACCACAGGGGTCCATCAGGGCTCTGTTCTTGGTCCCCTCCTCTTCTCCTTGTACACAAACTCGCTCGGATCAGTCATTAGCCCGCATGGTTTTTCATACCACTGCTACGCTGACAACACCCAATTAATTCTGTCCTTTCCCCACTCAGAGACCCAGGTCGTCGCACGCATCTCTGCTTGTCTAGCTGACATCTCTCAGTGGATGTCTGCTCATCACCTCAAGCTCAACCTTGACAAGACTGAACTGCTTTTCCTTCCGGGAAAAGATTGTCCCACTCTTGACCTAACAATCAATATCGGCACCTCTATTGTTTCCCCGACTCAGACTGCAAGGAATCTGGGTGTGACCCTAGATAACAAACTGTCCTTCACTGCAAACATTGCTGTAACAACCCGCTGCTGCAGATACACTCTTTACAACATCAGGAGGATACGTTCCTTCCTGACCCAGAAAGCAACGCAGGTTCTGGTCCAGGCTCTCGTCATCTTACGCCTAGACTACTGCAACTCCCTCCTGGCTGGTCTACCTGCATGTGCCATCCGACCTCTGCAGCTCATCCAGAATGCAGCGGCTCGTCTGGTCTTCGACCTTCCAAAATGTTCCGACACCACTCCGCTCCTCCGCTCCCTTCACTGGCTTCCAGTAATTGCTAGAATCCACTTCAAAACAATGGTACTTGCGTACCATGCTGCGAATGGATCTGGCCCTTCCTACATCCAGGACATGGTTAAACCGTACACCCTAGCACGTGCACTCCGCTCTGCATTTTCCAAACAGCTCGCTGCGAGGGGGGCCCAAGTTCCCATCAGCAAAAACACGTGGGTTTGCTATCCTGGCTCCAAAATGGTGGAATGAGCTCCTCATTGAAATCAGGACAGCAGATAGCTTGCACATCTTCCGGTGCAGACTGAAAACTCATACTCTTTGAGCGATAGAATTACAAACAAAGAACTGCTAACAAAGCACTTGTATAATAATAAAGGACTGGCTTATCTAAAGCCAGTTGAGTAGCACTTGAAATGTTTGGCTCTATGAAACCTAATGTACTTATATGATTCTGTTTTCTTCAAGGTTGTATTTTCCTGGTTGAATGTACTTATTGTAAGTCGCTTTGGATGAAAGCGTCAGCTAAATGCAATGTACTGTAATAGTAATAATAATAATCTATGAAGGTGTGTTGTTGGCAATAGGCTTTTTTCGTAATCAGAACTTTGAGACATTTTTGCTGCCAAAGAAACCATAATGAATTTAATGGTATTATATTACCAGACTGAAACTCACACAAACACTCTTCCTCGGGCTCCTTCAACACACACACACACACACACACACACACACACACACACACACACACACACACACACACACACACACACACACACACACACACACACACACACACACACACACACACACACACACACACACCAGCTTTTCTGAGTGATTCCGTTTAATCTCGGTTTAAAGTTGACATTTACCATTGAAGCTCCATCTCACTGGGATGAGTCATGAAAGGCACATCAACTCCCATCATGTATACTCTGCCACGTGTGTGTGTGTGTGTGTGTGTGTGTGTGTGTGTGTGTGTGTGTGTGTACATTCAACTTTGACAATAGACATGTTAACTTCATACCAATATGTTTCCTCTTCCTTCTGAATAAAATATGACGTTAATGAAATCAATAGGTTGAAGCTTATGATGGTGTCGGATGTTTTTGTCCTAAGGCTTTAGTGTTGGAGTGTGTGTGTGTGTGTTTGTGTGTGTGCAAAATAAACCAGGCCAACTCTGCAGGCTCTCGACAGACAGGCGGACAGACACAAGAGGTGGTGGCAACAGATGTCTAGTTTAAAGAACAATCCGCGCGCACGCACGCGCGCACACACGCACACACACACACACAGAAAATGGCTCAGTTTATTTCTGTTGCTGGCTGCAGGCAGTTGGCCATACTTCTGCTGATTGGACTTTCTCCACAGCAAGCCACACACACACACACACACACACACACACACACACACACACACACACACACACACACACACACACACACACACACACACACACACACACACACACACACACACACACACACACACACACACACACACACACACACACACACACACACATTTACAGACATCGCACACACATGCTCACACAAATAAATACACCTAAATGAAGCTGGTAACTAATAATGGAAAGGCTTCACACTGACTTTGCCATCTTTGAATTTTGTAATAAGAAGGTAGACATCTTAAATGATAGGAGTACAAAAATGAACCTGGAATAAAGGCTACCGTAACATATTATGTGCAAAATGTTGGACTCCAAGAAAAACAATGCTGCTCCAGCTGGGAAAAGTAATAAAGGAAAACCAATAGATCTCTGAAATGACACTCAGTATGTCATAGTTTGCTGTGCAATATCAAACCCATTTACTCATGAGGCAAACATAAAATGTGTTCCTACATAATGATATCTAATTGGTGGTTGAATATTAAGTGGTTCTAATTTAAAAGTCTCTTGGATAAACGTGTTTCTATAGTATTTACCATTTGTAAAAATTATTAACACTGTTTTCCTTTTCGCTAACTCCTTGTAATCAACATTACGCTTGCATCAATCTTCATCAATGCCAGAGAAATGTGAGATGTTTTCAGGTATCGGACCAGCTGTATAATGAACAAATAAAAGGTCAAGTCTGACTAAATATAAAAATACCCCATTATCTGTGACAGACTTTGGCTTTTCGTTGATTTGACTTCCGCACACAGGTCAACAATAAACCCGTATAAATGTTATGTTTAAGAAAGAGAGCTGTAAGAGTCAGACAGTCTGACCCATAGCTATAAATAATTCACTGTGCAAAGAGTACTCTCCTCATATCTCTGGCATTTCATCTAGGATCAATGAGGAACATTTTAAAGCTTAAAAAAAAATACTATAATTTGGAAAGAAGATTAAATTAACAGTAGGATGCTGAATCTGTGTTGTGTTTAATGTAACATCAGAGGGGTGCTGTGTAATTTCCTGCTGTCTTCGAGGCTAAACGTGACCTTTAGTCGAACCAATTAATCTCAACATGGTTCATAAATAAGAAACATTAAGACTGAATCACATGGCTTAACACTGTTATGATTAATCATTGCTTTGTGTGCTAACAATCCTCTGAAGATTACTGGACCACATGAGGTCTTTGATGGTGAGAAACAGAAGGAAAACAACTGCAGTCTTCATTTAAGTAAACAGTTACAGCTTCTTGTATTTTGTCTCAGGCTTTAACACAGATTTACAGACACACCTGATCGGGGGGGTTTGTTCCTTTTTTCCTATATATTTGAAAACTCTTCTTGTTTCCCTGACATTGTAACGTGTTTCTGATCCACCAACTGCTGGACTGAAATAAAGAAATCCTGACAAATCTCAGTGGTTTCATTCATACAAGTTTTAAACACTTGTTAAATACACATGGTCTTTGTGAGTGTGTGGTTGATGTGCGAAACGTTTAAAGAAAAGCGCTTTTTTCCCCGGCGCCTAAACTATCAACTGTTGGAATCCCTATTTATGGACAACTATAACGTCCAAGAGCGTCCACTTCTGAAATGACTGTGAAAATATGGACATTTTCCAGTTGACTTGTGTGAGAAGGTCAAGTTCAATCTGATTATTACACATAATCAGTTCAGGATGATTGTTCCACCATTGATGATTGACCATTTGGAGAAAAAAAAGTATTATGTTTTATGTTAAATCGTGCGGAAACCCCTCACAGCTGACACCGACAACAACAACAATGGCCGATTGTGCTCCAGCTTCCTCAGTGCCTCTTCAGAAGACCAGATTCCCAGTAGGTAGCTGGTCTCTTCAGTGGACCACTGCTGCTTGTTAAGTTTCTCCATCGTTGTGTACAAACTGGATAAAACGCGGGCTTTGTGTTGTTGTTCAAGAGTTGATCCCGCCTCTGCCCGTGCCCCCGCCTCGACGTAAGCGTGACGTATGTGGTGCTTTTGCTCTGGCCGGACAATTTTTTGGTGCTCGAAATGAACCGGATTCCGGAGCTAAGAGGCTGCTCCGCTGCGGTGTGAACAGGAAAACCCGGTGCTTTTCAAGCTCCAGCTCCGAACCGGCCCTGAAACACCATTGGTGTGAATGAGGTATCAGACTCACGGAGGCCTTAGGGGAGGGAGTTCCAGAGCTTCGGGGCTGCCACAGAGAAGGCTCTATCCCCGAAACTCCGGAGTTTGGCCTTGGGGATGGAAATGTATGGTTCTTTTGGTCTTTGTAAAAGACAAATGAATGTCCTGTCCTGATGTGGTTGATGACACAGGTTGCAACATGTACTTTGTTTTTGTACCGATTATTCAATATACTGTAGATTACATTTGGATTGTTTTGAGAAAGGGGGAGATGTGTGGCTGGATGAAGAAAGAGAGACAGATACAGATGATATGGATAGAGAGGTAAAACAAGGATAGAAAGGAGGCAAAGAGACACTTGGTTAAAGTGTCATTTGATCTAAATAGAAGAAAAGATGGCTGCTGGCTGCTGAAACACTGACAGCTCAGACAAAGAAATAATATTAGAGGCTTGCACACACACACGCCTATGTATAAAAACAGAAACAGACAGACTGAGAGGAGGGAGAGAACAAGTGGAGTCGAAGAACAACACCCAATCCAAAGACAAACAAAAGCAACAGACGAATGATGAAACGCCGAGACGAAACTGAAAAGAAAAAAGGGGACAAAACACTCAATTTCTCCAACTGGCTATATAAAAAGGATTAGGAGAAGAATACATGTTTTAACGCTTCAGCTGGCTCGATGGAGGGACAGAAAGTGTGAAGATGCTGCTGCCTGAGACGGAAAAAAGGCCGAAAAATCACTATGTTGAATCTTTTACAGCAGGGAAGACTATACTCGTACAAGCGTGATATGAAGGAGTGGAGTGAATAGTGCAATTTCTTTGATTTAAGATAAAGAAAAGCGAGAGGTAAAAGATACATGCACACAAAGGAGCACTAAACAAAGCGGCAAATTGAGATTAAAGATGGTGTAAACACAAAAACACATTCATCATAACGATGGTGACACAGAAGATAGGTCTGTTTCCAGAAGGTTTCCTGCTCTCTTATGGGAAATGGCAGCAGTGTTTTGTGCGTGACACAGAGTGCTCATATTGTCAGAGCAGATGGCTGAAGTGCTGATATCAACACCATCATCATTGATTTATGGGGAAGCTAGTGTTGCGCATGGATGCTAAAATGACTTTACAGTAAGTGTGTTTCTGCGTTATGGTTGCCATTGAGAGGAGAATACCCCTGGGCGTGTTTACTGTGTGGTGTTGTGTGGTTGTCCTCTTCACAGTGGGTTGAAAACGTTTCTAAACATTCAGCACATCGTCCTCGCTTCCTCCCGGGCAGAGGCAGCTGAAATTAACTTAAAGAAGGTTTGGAAAATGGGTTTACGGCAATTTTGGGCTCTACGTTACGTGAATACTGATGCAAGGCACGCGCAGGCTGCAGTTAGGGTGAAAATATGTTGCATTTTCATTAGTGTATATTGTAAAATGAATCAGGCGAATGCAGGTGATGTTATAATTCAACGGACATTTGAACAAAAATAACTTTTACTGGCTGAATTCACAATCACACTATGAGTAAGGGGGGAAGATTTTAGGGTTGGATTTCACAATTTATTTGACAGTGAAAACTGACAGAATTAGAAAAAAAGTATTAATAGAGTTTAAATCGCTATAATCTAAAAATGTGCAATAATAAATAAATTGGGCACAATAACAGCCAAAGCTAAAAATATATATATATATAATAAATTAGAAAAAGTACATGAAAAAACGATCAGCAAAGGATTTCTAAATATAGTTCAACACCAGCGGACAAAAACAAGATGAAAGAGATAGAAGATAATACTAAAATAGCATCAAATATGTCATGACAGAGATGTATCATTTAAACATACATCTATTGTTCAGTTTTGGAAGTAGTGTGCGGCGGTGCTGTTGATTTGTCTTATTTTATACTGACAACTGTTTCTAATATTTAGTACCCTCAACATAATACAATATTAGCAGTACAACAGCACCACAAACCGCATTTGAAAAAACTATTTTTTGAAAAGCTTTTGATTCAAAGATGTTGATTCGGCTTAAGGGTCTGAAACTCAATCGTACATTGTATTAAAGAATATTGATTATGTGACATAGAAGGGAAACTAATAAAGAGGCCAGAAGTAGGAGGTGGAGAGTACACTGAACAATTTGAAACGTTGACTTTGAGTGTAACGAGTGATCAGATTTGTTGGAAAACGTGATCCTAGACAACAAGAGGTGATTCTGTGTTCGTACCTAGCCACGCTGTTCTGATTATCTTCCTCTCATGCACACGGAGAGTGAGAATAACCCTGATTCACTGCAGCTTCCAGCACTAAATCTGCTCCGACCGGCGCTCTCCGTTAGCGCTCCTGAAGCTAAATAGGTCCGCTCATCATGGCTTGCTGAGGGAGAGTCGGCAGCCATTACATAACGGAGATACCTGTCCGTGTGTGCTCTCGTGGAACGCTGAGGTGTGAGCGAGTGCACAGAAGCGTCTTTCAAAAAAGGGGTGGAGGAGGAGTAATTTATCTTCCTCCGACATAAATAGCACAGATACAGAGTCTAGGGGGAATAGGAGCAGCTTCTACACTTTATGAAACATCATAAAGGCTCTACAGCTAGCAGCAGGAGCACAATGGATGGAGATGAAGGTGGGGGGAGGGGGGTTAAAGACAGAGGGGGACCAGCTGGGGTAGATACAGACCTTTTTGCAAGGCCACCTCCGTTTCAGACAGAAAACTAGGGATTAAGTGTGTGTGTGTGTGTGTGTGTGTGTGTGTGTGTGTGTGTGTGTGTGTGTGTGTGTGTGTGTGTGTGTGTGTGTGTGTGTGTGTGTGTGTGTGTGTGTGTGTGTGTGTGTGTGTGTGTGTGTGTGTGTGTGTGTGTGTGTGTGTGTGTGTGTGTGTGTGACCAGGCCAAGAGTCTCGCAGAGAGGGAAACAGTACGACACCGAGGTTGAATTATTAATTCAAGGTTCTTCCAATGAAATATTGATGCTCAGGCAATCCTCTACACATCTCTCCTCACACACCTGCTTTCTTTCTGCACTTTCCTACATGCTTGTTTCCACCGGCAACACTCTTGCATTACAGATGTGAAAGGAAAAAAGATGCATCGAAGGGAGCAGGAAAGAAGATTTTACATCCTTGGATTAAACAGGCTGTTACTATTTCCATGTATTTTTCTTTCTCTCACACTTGAGGGCACACAGAGGAAGGGAGAGGCAGATCCATGAAAAGAAAACATGATAGAAGGAAAATAAGAGGCACCAAAAGAGAAATGCTGGAGGGGGAAAATGGAGCTGGAATAAAGAGATATCTAAATATATAGATGATGTGAGTGTGAAACAGACTAAGGTGATGCAGAGAGAGAAGAACAGAGTAGAGCTTTTCTCACCAGCAATTTCCCCTGAACCATGGACAGGTTCATCACTGTATAGAATATAGTCATAATATCACTTGGCTATCAAACGATGATGCAAAGTGCTCTCAGACCATGGGAAGTGGTCTAAAAGCAGTTTAAGGCAACCTAGTGATTTAGTTTGCAGTCGATTGTACCATGAAAGGTATAATGCACAGCGAGCAGCTCACTATGTGAAATGAACCCCATCTGGATACCGCAGATCTTGAATCACACTAAACATGGTTATTTACTAAAGAAATCAATCATTTGACTTTTTATTTTGTATTGATTTTTAAATAAATTGTATTGCTTCCTTTAAAAATATCAGCTTCCATAGAAGCGCTCTGTTATTGCAAAATAACACACTTTAGTTATTAATGAACTAATCAGAGCCGTATTCAACATAGCTGTGGAATAAAATGCATTTGATTAGTTTGTTTTAAGAGAGACTTTTCCCCATAGATATTCAAAATGAATGCAGAATGCCGCTACTTCCAGATTTTGGATTTCCATATACACATTTGTAACTCTTGTTTTATTTGTGGATGATAACACTTTTGTTTCTCACCAGTTTCGAGACCTATCACTTCTCATACAAACTATTTTCTGGCAACAGCTGCAAATTCATTTCTGATGAGAACAGCTGTAAGCAAGGCGAGGACAAAGGTTGAGATTGAAATCCATGAATGCAGGGTGGAAACAGCAGAAAAAGACTGTGAATAAAGTTAAGAAAACAAGACAAAAGGACAAGGAGTTTAAGGTAAAAAAAAGTAAAGTAGGAAAGGCGACTCAAAGAAATATAGTTGGATGAAGTCATGAAGCGTGTGCGCATCTATAGTTTACAGAGCATTCATCCTCTACTGTATCTCTGATCCTCCATCTCCTCTCTGCCCCAGTTCGCCTCGCTGTGATTCGCTCACGCAAAGGCCTTATTCTCCAGCCAGAGACACAACTAACCCCGGCTTAATGAGCAACGCAGGGGAAACAACTGCCTCCTGGAGACACATAAATATTTCACCAGCTTGTGTTTAAACCCCAAGCCTGACAACAAGAGCACGGAAACCAGGCCACGTTCCAAACTTAACTCTTTCAAAGTTCTTCACTTTGTCTCGTGTGGAAGAGAATCACCGTCACACGGAAAATATATCTAGTCCGGATGCATTTTGACCACATGAGCAAGAAAAATCGAACAATGAGGGGAAAGATTAATGCACTTTCAGGAAGTGTTTTGCATTCGATGTGTGTGTAGGTATTTTTAGAGGCAGGTCTACGCTGGAGCAGCACTGCAGGGAGCTTACTTCTGAAACAGCGTGACGGATGAAAAGCGTTGAATGGAATCAAAAGTGGGAAAACTGCCTGAACCAACGCGGTGGCCTGTTCCTCTTCCTCATTTGCATACACGTCCCCTTAGAAACAGCTGTCATCAAAATGAGTTATTTCCATCTACGGAGCCATTCCAAAGGAGGCGGGGGCGCAAATTCCAAGGTAGAAAGCCAAGGACTGCAACTAGCCCTGTTAACTAACATACAGCAGCATTATCTCCCAAGAGGAGGGTCTTTATGCTGCAAATGCAAAGGCTGCTGGGAGATCAGATGGGAGGTTAATGAACCCCGGGAGGGAAATCAGTCATTTATGTGTCCAGGAAGTCTTCTTCAAAGCAGCGCGGAAACTTGAAAAGACAACAAAACAAGAAATTCAGTTGTTGAAGAACAGCTATTAATAAAGAATATCAGAAGACTATTTATAAAGCGTCATGTGTTCACAAAGACAAGCTCTGCAGGAATCATTCATCGCTACAGGACTGGACGTTTCAAAAACTCTCCTGCAGGCAATTTGTGGACAGCACATTAGCTTTGAAGGGATAAACAAATATATATAAAAACACTCACAGTCAGCCATACTGTAAATCTGAGACACAGCAATGAAAGGTGAGGCGTGCTGTGAGTCCATTTCAGTCAGAAGATGGGACAGTTTTACAGTGTAGCTGAATTAAAAACCTGCTGCACCATTTCCCACAGAGCGTTCAGGTCCGAATGTGCGAGTGTTGAAGTAAACGCTTGTTTAACAGTTTGACATACAGTTGGAGCAGTAGAAGTGAAAGATTGATGGTAACTATGAAGTCTAAAAGTGGCTTTCCTCTATGTGGAGACTGACTTTGTAAGTTATTACCAACTTAATTGTACATTAAGATGAATGTACTGCATGGTAGGTGTTTAAGTGTTAGAAGGTTTTCTTTTGCCATATCTCTTTCAACATACAGTAGTGGGAGTAAATACAACTCTGATTGAATTCTGCAAAGAAGTTGGGGTCCTACATTTCTAAGATGCAATGTCATCTAAAAACCATTTAGGGATGTTAACTTTTCAAATGTTGTTCTCTCCCAGGTTATTATTTCTTTTGTTGTTTCTAATTTCAGCCTTTTCCACACTTCAGAAATCTGCTATTTGAAACATAAAACTCAATGCAGATTCTCGATCCATGTTCTGGCGCTATCATAAAACTGGGATATTTTCTAAAATAAAAAAAGGCTGTGTGACCTGAACATCTTGTACTTCTAGGCACTCCAGGTCGGTTGGAATATGACAGCAGTGGAAGATAATGGCTTCCTGGCGGCTTCACGTTTGATTCTTCTCAAATCTTTGTCCCTTAATTTGAGTATTTTTTCTCAATATGTTTCTAGCAGCCCTGTTGATAATTTGCAACAAAACGTTTGAAGGTTCTGTGATCACGCCACAATATCTTAGCAATTTCGAGAGTGTTGCATCCCCCTGAAAGACACTTCACAGTTCTTGACTTTTCAGAGTCAGTGAAATCTCTTTTTTAGCCTATTTTGCATGAGACAAAAGAGCTGCCTAATAATTATGCTCACCTTGATAGAGGGTGTTGATGTCCTTAGGCCAGACCCTCTCTCATTACACATACTCATCACCTGATATGCTTCAATCCAATACACATTCAAGTTTATACAGCTTGGAGTTGGAAAATATGCGTACAAATTATGATCTGGTCACAATACTCACTAATAATTGTGCACACAGTGTATTTGTGACTTTGTACGGGGGAAAGTGGGGGAAAGATAACTACCCGGAGAAAGACGAATGAACTCTTGGACTGACTGATGTTCAGCCTCGAGAGAAAAGCATCAAGGTCTTTGACAGTGAGTGAGAATGGAGACACATTTGCTTATGGCTAAGTCCATCTTATTATACAATAATCTAGACTGCTAGATACCACATCCATCCCTCAGAGAGTCCTTTTCGCTCATTTTCCAACTGCTCGCTGATACGCAACTGTTTCTCAATCTTTGACACATTCCCGATCCATCACATGTCTCTTTAGGGAAGGTCAGCGCAACCTTCGCTCCATCATTTCATCACATCTCCCTGCCCTTCTCCCCCCCCCACCCGCTTCGCTTTGAGCCATGCTGAGAGTAACGACCGGCTGTAACACTTCATTAGGCGCGGAGGCCTCGTAAAGATGCGCGTAACGATGAAGGCTGAGGAAGCAGTAGAAACTGACACTCTATGGGTGAAAGGAGCAGTCCAAAATGACTTTACTCTGACCTACTGTACAAAGTAAGCTTCATTTTGGTGTGAAAATCGGAAAAGATTGTGAGTGAGGGGAGGGAGGGCAGATTTAAACAGAAGGTCACAGACAAAGAAATTGACAGCAAATAAATAACAAATGAAGGTGTGAAACAGGGAGATAAGTCGAGGGGAGAACAGAGGAAGAGCAGGTCTGATGGGAAGTCGGAGATGGAATAATAGAGAATGAAAGCGAGGGGAGATAAGGTGAAATTGTGTTTCTCCCATTCTCCTCCCTAACCGGCTCGGCTGATAAGTGATGTCTGACAACACTAGTGGCAGGGGAGAACTGTCACCTTAAACACTCCCATCCATCTGGGGAGACTGTGTGTGGAAGAGAGTGTGTACTACAAATGTCAGTATGTGACATGCAAGTGAATAAGAGTAGAAGCTGTGTGTGGCTTCAGACCTGTGTCAGTGAAGAGTGGACCATTTACATGCACTCAAATCTTTATAACACCCTACAAAGGGCCTTTTTCGTTCAAGTCTTGGAAGCAGAAGCACAACAACAGATCTGATTTGCTACATGAATATCTTTCATCCCGTCTGTGAATGCTACTGCACATCGGCAGAAATATGAGATCAACAGCAGCTTTGTTCATATGATAAAGATGCTATGCTGTATATCCACATTAAGTGGACAACTATCGATCTACGGTTTCAACGTTGTATCCCTTTGCTTTTTAAGAAATCTACCATGCTAAGTTTTTAAAGAAAATATGTCTTTAGGGTGACTTGCAAAATCTGTCCAGGGACTACAGATGAAAAATAGCCTCTTGGCTAACTCTGGGACATTTACAGAAATGTTGATTAATGTGCACTGTCCCTGTTAAAATAAAGGAATACATAAATAAAATAACCATTATTGGCGTTGAGCAAAAAATACTAGCATGCTGCTGCAAACTACAAAAGGGCATTGATATAAATGTAGCCTGCAAGCTCTATATAATCAATTGAACTCTGTAAAAGCCAGTTTACGATTGATGAGAGAAATCCATCTGAGATTCACAGGAGAGAGTTGCATTGATTTACTGATGTCCACGGAAGATTCCTTGATATTGCCACAAAATCGTACCATTTCCCGTCTTACTTTTGACAGTTAATGGCAGCTTTTCGCCAATAAACATGCAGTAAAAGAAAGTGACACTACAAATCACATTTAATGTTAACGACACACACGACTGTGTTTAAAGGCTGCAACGTTTTTGCGGTAAAATGTCCCCTCATGATTCCTCTCCTAAATTTGAGAGCTTTTACATTTTTCTTTTTTTTAAATCAATAAAGGCGTAATGGTTGCATCAGGGAGTCCAAACAAACTGGAATAGGAGGATTAAGAGGAGAGAACGGACACTGATGAGAAGGCTTCAGACAGCTGGCTTAGTGAAATGGACAAAGCTCGAGAGTACCAAGATATCGATGTATGCTAAACAAGGACAAGCCACTTCTCTGTCCACTCAGTTAATACACTTTCAAAATCCAAACTGTTTAAAGAAAAAGGTACAGATGGAAAGATCTGTGTCAATATCTGTAGTGTTTTTTGTTTCATCACAACTTGGTGTGAATTACTCTGGGCTTCAGGGCGTGTGTCAGGGTGAGCCTCTTCACACCCTCTTGGATCGTGACACTGACAGATTGCCTCCTTGCTGTTGGGAGAGTGTGTGTGTGTGTGTGTGTGTGTGTGTGTGTGTGTGTGTGTGTGTGTGTGTGTGTGTGTGTGTGTGTGTGTGTGTGTGTGTGTGTGTGTGTGTGTGTGTGTGTGTGTGTGTGTGTGTGTGTGTGTGTGTGTGTCAAGGCCAGGTGTGAGACAGGTACAGCATTTCCTGGCAGGAGGAGGAGCAGAAGGGAGGAGGACTGATGGGAGTAAGTGTAGGAAGTATGTAACAGCCTCGCACCACACCACTTCATCGGACACACACACACACACACACACACACACACACACCTGCTTGCAGGCATGTCAGCTTACAATTTTGCAACCAAATGCTCCAATAAAAGCCCACATGTTGTGTTTTGTTTGGTATTTGAAGTGAAGACCGTGTGATAGGAAGCATAAGAAATGTTAAACACTCAGGTACACACAACAGGGGATTGGACAAGCACATATACCCGTCACACAACCCGCTGCTTTTAATTACACACACACACCATTCACACAGACATACAGTGATAAAACATATCGAGAGGCAAAGACAGAAAAAGGATCTTGAGAGATGATTAAGGCAGGAGTACTGACAAAGACGTGTGAACAACCACAGGGAAAAATAGGAGAACATCGCGTCTACACGGGGACCCGCAGATAGAAAGAGGCAAACAATAAGGACTGCTCAAGTTGCATCATATCAACGCATCAACGTAGAGAGAACCATGGGAGACATCACCCGCTGTCACTTCTCCTGCTTCTTACGCCACCGATAACAACATCATCCTGTTTAGCAGCCACACACTGACTCATTCGGAAGAAAGGCTTCAGATGTTCAGAGCTGCGAGAGAGCATCTGATCGCTGAAACTCAATCACATCACGTTGACAATAACATGCCTCCTCTGCTCTCTTCTGTTTTGTTTTTTCCCCCAAGCTGATTATTTAGAGAACACAGTCACAGCTGTGAAGATTTGTGGGTACTTCAAATATACTATTGCAAGGAAAGATGTAGACGCCTTTTCTGAATGGTGTATTCCAAGGAAATGGAGGCATTTAAATGGATCTAGATGGCAATCAATACAATAATGAATGCAGTAATTACACAAACAATGCTTAAGGGGTGTTTTAATGTTAACATATAATCCAGATTATTTTAATTTAGCAGGTAATTGCAAATAAACAGATTACCACAATTGTCTTTATTCTTATTTATTTTTCTTATGTTTATGCAAAACAATCCATTGGCACTTAGAGCTATATGCTGTTCTGCTATCTAATGTGGGAATCCTCCATCTCACGTCACCAGAACATATTTACAGTTTTTCTCGATTGCTAACAAACAAAAATTATCCATAAAGCAAAATTATTTTAACTGACACTCAAAGAGCAAAACCTCGGCTCAAATCTCCAAAACTCTAAACACGTTTTCAGCTTTTCACACAATTTGCAAATCAACATGGCACTTTTTGCAAACCACTGAACACGTTTCTCCACGTAAAACACAGGGATCTGACATAAAGTCACGTGTTAGCAGTTTTAAAACACTGATATTCAAAAGGCCTCACACATGGACCAATGATCAAGAAACACGTTCCACCTGACCAAACACCTGATAGCATAATTGTTGGCTCATCAATCAGGATGTTAGCACTATAAAAAGACCACAGGTGAGTACTTTCTTACAGCAACAATGGAAGCGACCATGGAAGCAAGAGGAAGAGGAGGAGGAAGAGCTGGGCTGAGAGTGAGAGTGAGAGGAGGAGAGAGGTGGGGTGAGAGTGAGAGGAGGAAGAATGAGAGGTAGATGTAAAAATAATAATTATGCATTTTATTTATATAGCGCTTTTCACAACTCAAAGATGCTTTACAATATGAGGGAGGGTAGACAAACAAGGACAGGCAAACAAGTAAGTATAGTAAAATAAAAAAATAAAAAGGCAGTCAAGAGGAAGTTGATTGAGAGGGGGGGGGGCTTATGGTTAGACAGAGTTGAAAAGATGTGTTTTGAGGCGGGACTGAAAGTCTGTGAGGGACTCAGAGTCACGGAGATCTTGGGGGAGGGAATTCCAGAGCCTAGGAGCTGCCACTGAGAAGGCTCTGGCCCCAATGCTGCAGAGTGTGGATGTGGGAATGGATAGGAGTCCGGCTGCGGTGGATCTGAGGGACCGTGGGGGTTGATAAGGAGTGAGAAGGTTTGTGAGATAAGGGGGGGCCAAATGGTAGAGTGCTTTGTAGGTGAAGACCAGAATTTTGTAGTTGATGCGATGCGAGACAGGAAGACAGTGGAGGTCTTTTTGTAGATGTACAAAAACACCAATGTAGAGCTGGAGGGAGAGGATGTTCAGAGGGTTCAGCCTAATCTAAGCCGATTTACTGTAATCCGGACACTTAGACTTGAAAACAGGTTAGTTACCAGTTTGTAGCTCTGCATAATTCATGATATATCAGTGCTTATATCTGTTGTGTGAAACGTATTTACTTCATTACTTTAATTGAATTGTTGGCATACTATAACTGTACAAACATTCTGCACATTAGACTGTGGTAGACTTACTTTTATGCAACACAGACACTGAATATCAACATTTTAGAATATTTTTCAAGCTTTGAATTTTGTATTTGATATGACACTGAGATGTCTCCTTTATATGTTGTTATGGATAAGAACTTTTCAATATTCATAATATTTTGACACATTGTAAATCTAAATGTACTGATAAGTGGAAAACAAGGGAAAACCAAAAGATTAGACGTCCCTAAAACAGATTGCCAGGATTTGTTTAATACTTATTGCTTTTTCTTCTGTATGCAAAACAATCCATTGGAGCTTTGGAAAACCAAAAGATTTGACGTGATCTTATGTGAGAAACTCCCAGTGTGGTGAACGTTGGGATTTTAGCCTTTTCAGACCATTTACATGCACTCAAATCTATATAACACACTACAAAGGTCCACTTTAGTTCAAGTCTTGGAAGCAGAAGCACAACAATAGATCTGATTTGCTACATCAATATCTTTCATCCCGTCTGTGAATGCTACTGCACATCGGCAGAAATATGAGATCAACAGCAGCTTTGTTTATAGGATAAAGATGCTATGCTGTATATCCACATTAAGTATAATTGATCAGATTATGTAGTGGAAATGCATTCCTAAACACTAGTTTCTACTTCCCAAGAAGAAGAAAAAGTGTGTAGCGCTCAGCAAAGCCATTGTTCAGAGCTTTCATGGAAATTCAAGCCAAACGTCAATAGCAATCAGTCTATGATCCAAATGCACATTTAATACAATCCAACTAATCCTCCTATCCTCCTATTATCCTAGTCTCTCTCTTACACCAGCTGAGGATAAACACAAACCAAATGCCCCTGTGAGGAAGTCCAGATGATTGCTGAGCCTTTCTCCAAGAAGAAATAATTGGAACGGTTCGATAAAGACCTCAGTACATATTTGATTTGATCACACTGCTTCATGAACACCATTTCCTTTGTATTGTCAACCCAAAAACTCAGACACAAGGAACAGCTATGGGATGAGCAGGGATTTTTTATATTAACTTACTAATCAACACGTCTGTTTAAAGTTCTGTGCCCGAGTCTAATTGCCAAGATTTAGTTTCGAGACATTTGCTGTATATTGTCCCAGGCGATAATCATTAAAAGCAGATAGACAGTAAGATTATTATCCCCCTCCCTCACTCTGCAGGCTGTAATATCTGTCATGAGAGGTTGTCATTGTAGTTACAGTGACGGACAGAACGGCCTCTCATGGTTGTCCGGCCGACACGCGGTACGATTCATTAATCAAAGCTCGCGGCTCTGGGGGGGATCACCCTTTATGACAGGCAGCCATAATAATCCATCTCTGCTCCTCACACCCCCACGCTGATCCATCAAGTCAACACGCCTCGCTGGAGATAAGAGAGCGAGCAAAAACGTTGTGAAAGAGAGTAATGGAGTGATCTCTTAGCCGATTCCCAGAGTAATTATGACTGTCATGGTGATGTGAGAGGCTGATGAGCAGCCCCGTCTGTGAAGTATACTGATAAACAAATCATTTGGTCTGAGTGGAGTTTCATGTTAAGAGCAGCTTGGTTTGAAGTCTGTTAAAGTAAAAAAAAAGAAGGGTAAAACAGTTACCATTCTGTAATATAACTGCATAGACTTACTCCAACCGGTCAAGTTGCCCTTTGCATCCATTTCTGTCCAAAATGTCATCACCTCATTATTTAGACTGAAGTGTGAATTCTTGAGTTATTGCCAGAAACTCATTTTGTGAGTGACATTGACCGAATTCTTATCAGTTCTTCCTTGACTCACACTTGAACTATTTGCCCCAAATGTGAAAAATGCCCTAAAGCCGTTCCTGGGATATTGCATTCACGGAAAAAATAAAAGCTGTGATAAAAAGCAAAACAGAGGGGAAACACCACATGTAATCATTGGTCTCAATTTCTAAATACTATCTAATCAATTCACTTTGGAAAAATAAGATAAGGTCTCCCTTGTAGATGTTACATTAACTAACTAACTAACTAACTTAAGAGTCTAAATGTATATTTAGGGTGCACCTAACTCAACAAAAAGCAACCATTTCCTCAAATGTTATTCCTTGAGGTTTCATGAAATATTTGAGCTCAAAATACTTTTTTACTGCAATTACTTCCACATCTTTGCAGTAAATCTTTGTATATCCAATTTAAAACATTGTTGCCAGTCCTTTAAGTAGACAATCAGGAATTCAGCCAAACACGCTCCCTGCTACTTCTAAATCCGTTTGCTTTGCATTGATTCAAGTTCCACCTAACACTCCTCTCTGTAATAAAAGCAGTACATTCTAACCTTTAACTCTCTTTTCTCACATATGATGTCATGTCACCTCATCTTTCTTTTTAAGAACCTACAGGGGGCGTTTTCTCTGCATGTGTAACTCTAGCTAAGTATAATTTTGCTTTATCCTATAAAATATATTTTTTAAAAACAGAATAAAGTTAACAAGCTACTCTCATTATGTTCCAGCTTGTTTCCAGGCTTTATGTTCATGATAACATGAATCTGGTGTATTGTTGGCTATCCGTCTATAAAAAGCTGAACCACTGCCTTCAACATCTCTGTCGACCCACACAGGCAGGTACACACAAAGGCGCGCACACACACACACACACACACACACACACACACACACACACACACACACACACACACACACACACACACACACACACACACACACACACACACACACACACACACACACACACACACACACACACACACACACACACACACACACACACACACACACACACACACACACACACACACACACACACACACACACACACACACACACACACACACACACAGCATCAGGAGTAATCTGAGATATAAAGCCTCATCGATCAAACTGCTCTCCCTCGAGGATTACATCATTGCCCAGCAAATAGCCAATCAGAGCCCAGCTGAGACTGTCCGCTCTGTGACCCCATATCCTGTCAAAGTAAAGGCAGAAAGAAAGAGAGACACACACACAAACAAACAAACACACACACACACACACACGTCACAAAGAGGCATCGATATGACTCCCTCAGGTATTGAGTGTTTTTATGTGAACCTGCACCACTGCATTGCTTCTCTATATAAAGTAACAATGGTTCATGTTGGGGGAATTTTTCTGTTGTTTCTACAATAAATCACAATGACTAATTCTCCTTACTAATTCTCCCTCTCACATACACAAGGATATATTGTTGAAAAAGCAGAGGTGGCTTTATGTGTACAGTATATACTCAAGTTTAAGCGGGGCAGGAAGAGGCACACGGAGCGTTTAGGTGCCAACTTCCAGTCCGTTTCATAATGCAGTGCTAACATTCTGGTGAAGTAGATACAATACAGTCGTAAACTGAGAGGTCGTTGTTGAATAGTACTTTTAGTTTTGCCATTTAATACCAGATGTTGGTGAATAGTGAAAAAACTTTTTAAATGCTGTTAAAAAGATGATATATTTGTTTGCAGGCTGCTTGTCTAGGGGTCATCTAAACTGGATGGGAGCCATTTCCGAAAAAATCTCGAGAAAGAGTTTCACAAACAAAAATTAAAAAAGCAATTGTAACCAAAATGTAAATTGTATTTGCAATAATCAAAATGTCCAGGCTTCATATTATCTCCTATCACTCTTACCATTTTATTTTCTTTCATCTGCTTGTTGCTATTCTAATGAAGGCATAACATCGCAAATGACCTACATTTACAAAAAATGTAATACATATTGTTTTGCCCATTTGTATGTTTTTGATGTTGTTTGTGAGCATTGGATGACGCAATTGGGCACAGGGTATTTAGCTGACCTCACCGGCACAGGTGCGGGTGATTGAGTCTGTGTGAGCAAACCGTTTTCGACCGTGTTGCAAACACACGCTGTTGTAACAAGAGTGTCGTGGTCGTAAATTGGAGAGCGCACATGTATATCACAGTATCGATCCATGGTGATATCTGCCTACAAACTCCACCTCCACTTCCCAAAAGAAGTGTCTGAATGCAGAGTCCACGTACCTTGATGTATCCGCCAGTGGAGACCAGTAGAGAGTTGTCAGGGGAGAAGTGCAGGTCGGTCACCCAGCCTCCGTGCAGAGAGTCCATGGCGTCCTTACCGTCCCGGGAACAGATCCTCAGCAGAGAGCCGTCTTTGACACTCCAGAGCTGTGGTGGACATTATACACCAAGCATCAAATAAATATCACTTATAAATAACAAAGATGCCATACTCCGGTATCATTCAAATTGACTACCCTAATTAGTCATTTTGGGACAAAAATGTCCACTGCTAAAAACATTATCTTAAAATATTTTTTCCACCGCTTTTTTTGGTTCAATCTTTAAAGCAACTTCAGTCCTAATCAAAAATATCAAATATTGAATCATTTTCAGGATTTTAACCCTTTAAATTCCCTTTTGAAACATGAAATCACTGTTTGTTTTTAACAAAAAAACTGAGAAAATTAGTTATTTTCCATATAATACATTTATAGTCAGATTTAAAATGTACTACCCTGATTAGCCATTCAGGACAAAAATGTCCAGAGTGATACCGGAGGGTCAAAACACACAAGACGGCACCTACATCAATTTCATTGTAAGGGATAATTACATTTCTTTGGATTTATGCTAGCTTATGTCTATGTCTGTCAGGTCCCGTGATAACAAGTACAAGCCATATTTTATGAAGATCTAAAACATTTTTTGACAAAGCTCCGTCTCTAAAGGTCAAGACGAAGCTTCAAACTCAATAAAGCGGGAAATGAAGAGTGTTATACAGTGTTAATCTACCCGTGACGCCCTACATAATAATGAAACGATGGTTTGATCACTGCAGCGTCACATCATGTCGATTGCAGCTGTTATGCAACTGGTCACATGCCATGTCCATTTGACAATGACACATCACACGTACAGCTATATTTAACACTTGGCATGCTTTTTGTGCTGAATGACTCACATTTGTTTCCATAGAAACAGGGGTGAGATTTCAGTGTGCTTTATGTAATTGGATATGATGGAGTCGTCCATTCCTGGATAATGGGGCAGAGCAGCGAAGGCCACCACAGGGCGTTAACCCCTCGTTGGCTGCAGGATGAAGAATCTTCCTCTCACACAGCCACACTTTTCATTGACTGTAGATTTCCGAAGCCTCTTGGGTCCATGTTTGGCAGCCGGAGTCCTCTCTCCTTCACCTCCCACTGTCAGACATCTCCTCCTCTTCCAGCTCTCTTCATCCAGACTTCCTCACACAACCTGCACCTCCTCAATCTCTCGCTCCCCAGGCGGAGGAGGAGGAGCCCTGCCTCCATCCTTTCATCTCGCCCTCTTCTGTGCACACTGCAGCGATCATGATGCATTAGTAAGCACTTTCTCTAAATGAGTGATGAGTTGTAATTACGGGCTGATCTCTGGAAGACATGTCGACTGCTCTAATTGAATTTTTGTATGTTGCACGGCAAATTGGATGTTTTGCAACAGGCAACGTGTGTTTGAACTCACGTATGTATCCCGGGGCACACGGAAAAAACGTTGACTTTAGTTTAAATATATAACGTCAACAGATTTCACATAACTGTGTATTGAAAGCAATAAAAAGCACTTAATATTATTACTTTCAAAAAGCTTAAATGTGAAATCTGTTGACGTAATACATTTATTTAAAGTCAACCTTTCCGTTTTTTCAGTGCAAATGACCTTACTCTCCTCTAAAAGGTTCTGCTGCCCATTTTCTACACTTTCTTTTACTTAGACACTGACAGCAGAATCAGCTCGCTAATGGACCTGAATTCCTCGATCAGCAACCCTTAGTGGGAAATGCAAAGGTTAAGGAAATAATGAACCGTCGGAACACGCACCCGAATCTCTCCGTTGTCATCTCCCGTGGCGAGGCGCTGGCTGTCCCAGGAGAACCGGCAGCTCCGGACACAGTCCTGGTGGCCGCTCAGCATGTGGACGCACTGCCACGACTCACAGTGCCACAACTGGGAGGATAAAATAAAGCATTATGGAGACTGAAAAGAAGAAATAAATGACTATGTATACATTATGACTTGGGTTAGTGTAGAAATCTGCCTTTTTCACATTGCAATAGTTCAATATTAGCCTAAACATTTCTTATTTAAGAGGAAGGCATTTAGAAGCCGACTCAAATAACTGTTTCTGTTGTCTTTGAGTTATTTATACTGTTGGTTAAGTCTGATTATATAAATGAAGACAGCATTGTTGACCGGGGAATAACTGCCTTCACGACTTCATACCATTCACCTGTTTGCATCTCACATATTTACATATTATTACAATTAGCTGTATTTTATTTAAGTGTACAGTATTTTATTTTAAATTATATTTTTAGCTCATATTATTCTATTTTACATGCATATAATATGCTTCTCTTGCAATACTTTCACATTATTCTTAGTCAATCTTTTTTTTCCTTATTTTTTATTTTGTTTAATTATTTGATGTCTAATATACATATATATATGTTGTTGTTGGAGGATTTCCATTGCCATACTGTATGACAGTAACGCCTTTGAATCTTGATGATAATATGTTGTATTTCTTTAATCACCAGTCATCACTAATTAAAAAATCTAATGAAAGACAAATATTTGTGCGAAATTGGAGTTACTGTTGCTAGAACGCTGCATCACAATAATGAAACTGTTAATGAGTGCTTTCTCACTCTGTTGTTTTCTGTCTCTCACTTTCTTTTGAATTCCCTTCTTAGTGTTCTGTGTCTCTCTATATTCCTCCATTCTTCCTCTTCCACTCTCTCTCTGCCTTCCTTCCTGACCCTGGTCACATTCTGTGCCGCACAGAAAATAACACAGCTCATAATTAGACACTTCATTTGGCAGCGGGCTAACTGTCTGCACACAAAGTCCCATTCATGTGAAGGTCAGTAGGAAAAGAAAGGAGAAGAGGAAGCAGAGAAATAGAGGTTGAGGGAAAGGAACGGAGAAGCCTCCATCTTTTTTGTAGTGCTCAACAAAGACACCCGGTTTAGGTTTGACCTCTGGATCAATAGAGAGCAGGGACTCTCCACACACACACACACACACACACACACACACACACACACACACACACACACACACACACACACACACACACACACACACACACACACACACACACACACACACACACACACACACACACACACACACACACACACACACACACACACACACACACACACACACACACACACACACACACACACACACACACACACACACACACACTCCCGTGTGAAACTCGGTGACAGTGGCTCTGCATCTATGGGCTCAGAACAGTCTCATAATACACACATGCACACAGAAGGATTCACAATTGTATTTCCGGATCCACACTTGTGTTTTTCAATGCACACACAAATGTGTTCCGTTTCATATACGTGTAAATAAAATCCAAACACAGGAAAAAGTTTTACATGTATTTTTGATCCACACATATTTGTTTTCCGTTTAAAACCCCTGAACCTGCAAACACAAACTGCTCTCTGTGCACGGATCGCTGTGCATTCGTGTGTGGGTTTTTTGAGACTCCCCTGACGCTCACCCGATTCGTACTTGTAATTTATCTCATCTATAGCCAATCAGATGTCTCCTCCAGTCTAAGCCAATCCGGAAATACAAGTGTGAATCCTTTTGCGGATCATGAAATACAAGTGTGAATCCTTCTGTGTGCATGTGTGTATTATGAGACTGTTCTGAACCCATATACATCAAGCGCTCTGACAAATGAAAGGGAGCGACTTTGGATTGTTTTGAATACTGGACGTTCAGGAAGGGAAAGTAGTTACGTGTGGTTGAATATTGGACGGATGAGCTTAAATCTAGCTGTTAGCATGATCCAAGAAAAGGAAAAAAGAGAGAAAAAGAGAGTTTCAGTACAGTTCAACATTTACTGTGCTATCATTCCAGTTCTGAGGTCTTTACACTGGCTTCTTGTCAAAATACATAATGGTTTATAAAGCGCTGAATGGCTTAGGGCGGAAATATATTCCTGATCTCCTGCTACTTTACTAAACATGGAGAAGCATCGTTCAGTAATTATGCTCCCAATATCGGGGAAAATCTCCCAGAATCCTGCAGGTTTTAATTGCACTGTAACTGTTATTTGCGTATTTAAGACCTGTTTTATTCTATATTAGCTTGTTTCATGTTCATTTTATTCCCTTTGCTTTTTATTGACTGTTTCTAAATTACATTTTATAATGTGATTCCGCTGATTTCCTAATGCTCTTAATGTTTTTCATTTTTGTAAAGCCCTTTAATTGCCTTGTGTTGAAAGGTGCTTTTTAAATAAACTTGCCTTGCCTTGCCTAGTGTGAGAGTAGCTTGGGGAAAGTTTAAAAAAGACATCTCTAGCCCACTGAGTCATTCAAAGTCAGAGCAAAGTCAAGCACAGCAGTGTTGCTAAACTGGCAAAGAAATACATCCAGACATGGAAGTGGGTCTGATGCAGGCCAGACTAAACGATCACTGAACGTGGGTGTAGTTAGCCTACACCCACGTTCAGTGATCGTTTAGTCTGCCGCTAACTCACCAAGCCGCGGGCCATCTGGTGCTCGCTACTATCTAAGGACCCCCCCCTCCGTGGAGAGGAACGCAACCTCAGATATGGCCCGCAGTAGCGCGTCCCTGTACATGTGCTGTAAGTAATGAGTTGGGAAGGGGGGCTTCAGGGGGAGACGCCGATGTGTAATAGGTCACGTTGTTGGCGTCGGCGCAAACAAATATGTCTCATCCCATGGGTGTGTGTTTGAGTGTTGGACCTTAGCAGTCTTGTCAGCTGAAGTGGTGGCGAAGAGGCTGCCGTCTGGAGAGGCGTGGCAGGACAGGATGGCTCCCCGGTGGGCCTCGATGTCCTGCAGCTTCTCCCCCCCCTCTGTGTCCCACATCTTACAGTGAGCAGGAGAAAGAGAGGGGTTATTTTGGATTTTATTTTTCTGCAACTGTAAAATAATACGTGTGTGTATGAGCTTTACCTTCACAGTGCCGTCGTAGGACCAGGACAGCAGTCTGGTGTCGGAGGGAGAGGTGGAGAGCAGAGAGAAACATCTCACCTGCTCCTTGTGACCCTGCAGGACTTTGCACTCTCCAGACTGCCACCTCCACACCTGCAGGAGGAAAAATATACTTTAAAGAATACTTCTAACACATGGTGCTATTAACTTAAACACATTTTCCCCACTAACTGACTTTTTTGGGTAAATGACCCACAATCCATAGAATTCTAACAGGAGACTCACACGGTCACACTTCTGTCTACCAACTTTTTCCAGATAAGAAAGTCTGTGCTGTCCAGTTCCTCACAGCATTGGTTGTTACCTTTGAATTTTTTCCCTAGGCAACTTCCTCTGATGATGTATGACATGCATTTACCTCTGTGAGGGCTAAGTTTGAAAATTCACGTTAAAAGTCTCTGTATTGGATAGAACTTTTACAGAATCTAAGTTAGTTATTTTAAGATTAAACTTGTTGTTTTAAATTTTCATTCGAAGGTGAGAGGTCTGACGACTATTGATTTTAAAAGCTTGGGCTACTGAGGGAACATTTTGGTATTTTGTACAAACCCTCGTCTCATAATTATCTCCATTGGGACTAGTTTCACATTTTGACCTTGGTAATATTTTTATTTCCCAAAACTTGACTGTGGAGGTCCAAATAAACACAGTTAGAGAATAAATGTTACTTTAAAGCAGCCGCGGAGCCACGGAGCCACGGAGCCGCGGGGGGAACAGCCGCGGAGCCGCGGGGAGAGCAACTGCGCGGCTGAACTGCGCGGAAAACGCGGAGAGCTGAGGCCCTCTGGGCGGGGCCCCCTCGGCAAGGCGGGGCCCCATGCAGCCTGCGTGATTGGCCTCTAGGGAGGGGCGGCCCTGTCTGTCTGCCCTGCTTAGGTGTGCTCCGTGTGCTAATGCATCTCTGAAGTACCTTCACATCTCTGATTTTATGGCAGGCAGGTAAATAAGCAAAAAAAACGGAGCTCAGAACACTTCGAATCGCCCTCATCATCTTATCAATCACGACCTTGTGTGCAATTCTGCCTCTTTCCTCCTTCTGAATAGAACCTGTCACCGGCCCAAAGGTTAGAATCCATCACCGGCTGACATCACTGTCACCTGGATCTCTTTACATTCACTCTGCGTCTGCATTAACATCTAAATACACACTCCCGTTTCCTAGCTGATGTCAAACAGCATGAATCTGGATAGCTTCTGAATAAGAGGTGGACGGAGCGAGAATAGAGATGGCAAAGGCATGAATACGGAACAAGTGCTGCAGTGGACAGGTCTGTCAGCAAAAAGGAAAGATGAAGAAGAAGAAGGAGGAGGAGGAGGAGGAGGAGGAGGAGGGGAAATGGGCAACAGAGCATGAACAGTGGGGGTTGACAGACCATAACGGCCAGAAACACACACATATGCTCACACACAAACACTGATAGAAGCCGTTGAGAGAGAGGGAGGAAGGAAGAAAGGAGAGGAGACCAAAGAGAGGAAGAGGCAGACAGAGCAGTGTAACAGGTAGAGGAAGTGAAGGCACCACAGAGCACTGAGGGGAGTGATTCAGCAGAGTAGGCAGTTTTACTCAAGGTGAGGAATGGGGATGGACAGGGAGAACAATCGATAGAAGAGAAGAAAAATGGATGTACGTCGAGGGAGGAGGTGAAAGAACATGCCATGAATTAGGGAAGGAAAGAGGGTGAGGGTGATGGATGGGAGGAAACGGAAAAACCAAGAAGGAAGCGAGAGGAAGGAGCAACTGGTGGAGGAGAGGAGTTTAGATTTGATTAGATGTACTCTATTGATCCCAGTTTTTATTTATATTGCCAATTCTGCACAACCCTCTGAATATGTTGCACACAAGCTACCCTTCTAAATATCTGCACTGCTTTCAACTTTTCATAACAATACTACATATGAGTATGTTCTCATAATATACTGTACGTTGTTTTTTGGTATCTACTGTATATATTAAATGTAAATAATTGTAATGTTATAATAGTTTTACTTTTTTTTGTATAACTTTTTTTATTTGTGGTGTTTTTCTTACAATGTATCTTCTTTAACTGTGTGTATGTGTACCGGACTGTAAAATATGAGGCAGGTAATGCTTAAGTTACACAAAAACAGACACCCTACTATTTAATCTAGTTATTTACATTTATTTACAATTTCATGTTCACCAAGCTTCGTAACAAGTATCTACTGATATTTAGTTTGTGTGCTGTTATAGAGTTTAACCTGTAGATGTTGTTCTACACTTACATTGTCTGACGTTCTGGTTTGGGATAAGAGCGAAGAAGTCAAGGGATTGCCAGAACATTCCATACGTCGCTAACGTGTGTGACTTCTTGTCATTGTTCTCAGATGGGTAAACTCATGGGTAAACTGTCTAGAAATGCATAAATAATCAGTAAATGTTATAAAATGTTAACGGATCAACTCAGTAACAGTTTGGGAAAACTCGACACGGTTAATGAGCAATTAAATGCAATTTGAGTTATTTATGATAAGAATTGCCAACTCCGGTTAGCATGTTAGCATGTAGCTTAGCTCGCGATGCTAGCGCGAGTTAGCCGTTAGCTTGGTATTCTTTCCTATTGTAGCTGGTTAGCGATACACGGTCGTGACGCAATTATATAATGCCTTTCGTTGTAATTTAATGTGGGCTTCAGAGAAATGTTGGTAGATGAATAGAAGAGTTATCCAATGTTAATAGAGAAGTTTATTACCACATGAATTCATTACAAAAGTGGCCTAGCCATGCAGTAGTGTGTTGTATTCATGTAAAATGCTATTGTGGTTAACGAAGCACCTTGCTAAGGCTCATTGTAAATGTTTCATAAGTTATGAAGAACACTTATTGTGTTCTTGTTAATATGTGTAGCTTTATAAGGAATGAGTTTGTAATAGTTAACATGTGAATGACACACTCAGAGTATATGTAGTAACATGTAAGGTATATATGCACAATATACAGATAATTCACTTATTGTGTAAAGAAAAGGGAATATTACACATGTATTTAAGTTGATTTATTTCAATTCAGAGTTTATTGTTTTAATTAATTCTATATGTGCTTGAGAAACATAAAGAACTATGTTATTTTGAGAGATATAAATATATTTTAAGATTTCGAGTAAAGCAGAACATTCCATACGCTAATGTGTGTGACTTCTTGTCATTGTTCTCAGCCGTCTCAGATCCCAATCCTGAGACCGGTAACATTTTGGGGACTCGTCCGGTAACATTTTGGGGGCTCGTCCGGGATTGTGTAACGTTTAATTCTGCAAACACCTCCAATATTAACTGTTGTAATTGAAATGCAGCATGAGGCCATGGGGCATAAAGATAATGCCATTTTCCTTCATTGATAAAACCTGCAAACAGTTTACAGTGACACAAAGGGCAATGCAATTTGTAGTGAGAGTCTAGAAATCAAATGTCATTTACAATAGTAGTAGGAGCACGGATCCTTTCCAGATGTGACATTATCTACTTTGTATCCGGCTGTGTAGAGCAGAGCTCCATGATCAACCGTGCTCTCAGCCCCCAGTGCCAGCTTGCCCTGGTTTCTCACAGTGACCAGCCCGGGGACAGTCTCACATGCTGAGGTCACAAATTCCTCCACAATCCCATAGTGCATCACATCCCTCTGCTCCATCACCTTCCACAGGCCTGCAGACACCAGGCGCACAGGTGGGGCCAGGAGCTGGAGTGCAGCTTGTGCTTCCTCAAACTGTTCCAGTAGGCTGGTGAGATCGGGCGCTTTGATTCCAGTGAGTTCTCCCTGCGCTCTGGGTGGGTGAGGAGCTTGGTGTCTGGCAGGGTGTCGAAGGGAGACAGAGTTACATCGTCATCCTCCACACTGTCCAACATCTCCATCAGGGCCGACAGCAGGGTCTCTCTCTCCTCCTCCGCTCCACTCTTATCCTCTGATGCGACGGTGGAGTCTTCAAAAATGGCCAGGATTGAGTGATCCACGCAGGACTGAGCGTCCATCTCCACGGCTTCCATGTCACGTCTACTCAAGAGCAACTCATTGGGGTTGTTGCTGGTCAGAAAGTCGCTGTTCTCGGTGTTGTGCCGCATGTGGAACAAGCCCCTGCAGGAAGTGCGCCGGACTCCAACCAGCGTACAGACCGAGACATGTCAGTCCAGTTCAGATACTGCCTGGAAACCCAGTAACTTACCCTGATGTTCATTCACTCGTGATGTTAGCATTTAGCTTAGCTCGCGATGCTAGCGCGAGTTAGCCGTTAGCTTGGTATTCTTTCATATTTTAGCTGGTTAGCGATACACGGTCGTGACGCAATGATATAATGCCTTTCGTTGTAACTTAATGTGGGCTTCAGAGAAATGTTGGTAGATGAATAGAAGAGTTATCCAATGTTAATAGAGAAGTTTATTACCACATGAATTCATTACAGAAGTGGCCTAGCCATGCTAGTAGTGTGTTGTATTCATGTAAAATGCTATTGTGGTTAACGAAGCACCTTGCTAAGGCTCATTGTAAATGTTTCATAAGTTATGAAGAACACTTGTTAATATGTGTAGCTTTATAAGGAATGAGTTTGTAATAGTAAACATGTGAATGACACACTCAGAGTATGTGTAGTAACATGTAAGGTAAATATGCACAATATATAGATAATTCACTTAAGTTGATTTATTTCAATTCAGAGTTTATTGTTTTAATTAATTCTATATGTGCTTGAGAAACATAAAGAACTATGTTATTTTTGAGAGCTATAAATATATTTTAAGATTTCGAGTAAAGCAGAACATTCCATACGCTAACGTATGTGACTTCTTGTCATTGTTCTCAGCCGTCTCAGATCCCAATCCTGAGACCGGTAACATATGCACCACATACACCAAGGCAAATGACTTGTTTGTGAAAACATACTTGGCAATAAAGCTGTTTCTGATGCTGATTTGGGAATAAGAAAAATACATTTCCCAGCTCACCCTGATGGTGGTGTCCTCGGAGGATGTGATGAGGGTCTGGCCGTCTGGGCTGAAGCGGCAGTGCAGCACCGTCTTGGTGTGTCCCAGCAGAGTGGCCAGGAGCCTCCCAGAGGGCACCTCCAACACCTGGAGGAAGGAACAAGAGGTAACAGTCATCTGTGAGGCTTTGATTAAAATGTTAAAATCAGCATGCTAACACGCTGATATCATGTTTGACATGTTCACCAACTGAATTCAGTGTGGTAGATACAGGTGCAGTTACATTCCCCTGATCAGAGATTAACTTGTGTTATTTGTTATTTCTAATCACACTGTTCCTACATGTTTTTCTCTTATTTTATTTACCTATTATTTGTTATTATTAGGGATGTAACGATATACCGAATATCGCGGTATCGCGGTAAATAAATTTCCCAATACCGTCGTGAGACTGACAAAATCTACCGCGATTTTTAAAAAATAATAATTTTTAAAAAATATATATTTTTTTTTAAACACTTTTTTTTTTTTAAACCTTTATTTAACCAGGTGGTCCCATTGAGATCATCGATCTCTTTTTCAAGAGAGACCTGTCCAACATGGCAGCAAGTAGGTTACAACATGAAAATAAAACAACAGATAACACAAAAGGACATCGTATTTACAGGGCTACATTTACACACCTAGAGACATTGACAAGTACCAACCATATAGTTATATCTCGCCATGTCAATAAGCCTGGCGTTAGACTTTTTCGCTGTCCGTCATTTTGACAGACAGGATCGTAAAATATCCGTCATAATCCCTTATTACCCGTCGGGTCTGAACAGTTCACGATAGAGCATGCTCGTGAACTGTCAACGGGGGGTGGGGGGGGGGGGGGGGGTGTTATGCCGTGTGTGCATGCACCTCGCGGGACGCGCACAGCGTGAAGCAAAACCTCCCAGACATGTATTGATCTGTACGGCAAAGTACGGTTTGGGAACTATATCATTTCCTTTTGGAGGGCATGCATAACACGGCATAACACCAGAGCCTCGCTGCGGGGAAACGTTGGCGCTGTTCCGAGTTTGTTCTAATCTGTCAAAATGACAGACTGCTTTCAGATTTTTCCGTCATTGTTAAATAAAATATTCGGTTAACGCGACCACTGGTGTCCCAGCAACATCAGTACCAAGCGAGAGAGTTGTTTCCAGAGCAGGGGATATTGTAAATGCCCAAACACCCCAGCTTATAAATACCTGGAAATGTGGACATTCTCATATTCCTAAAAACCTGTCTGATGATGCTGAGTGAGTGACTAGTGAGTTTGAGTTGAGTTACTTGAAAAACTAAAGTGAAACTTGATTTATTTTATTGCAGGGTCTGATTATTAAATGTCCTTGTTTATTTGTGAGATGCAGTGGCATAAAGAAAATGCTTACTTTGTTGGGTAGTACCAGTAGGTACAAAAACACTGGTTTTCTTGTTCCAGTCTGTTACTGTCACTTTGTTTTTGACACTTTAAAATACTGCTATCCTACAAAAAGGCTGTAAAAATCAGATTTATTATGTAATAAAGAAATATTTTCCGAATAAAAAAATGTTTTATTGAAAAAAAAAAATTTATGATTTTTTTTTTCTTCCCTTTATTATTCAATATCGCGATAAATACCGTACCGTGGACTTGTTATCGCGATATTATCGTACCGTGAGTTTTTGGTATCGTTACATCCCTAGTTATTATTGTTCTTATTATCTTTATGTGTATTCTCATGTGTACTCTGTGTTTGCCTCTTATATTGTTGCTGCTATAACACCTGAATTTAACTTTGGGATTAATATCTTATCTTATTTTATCTTGATAACATGCTAACATCTGCTAATTAACAAGCTATGGTTGATCACTAAGTCATTTGTTTGGCAAATACTTTGGTCTGAAAAAAAAATTCTAAAATGAAATTTTTACCAAATAATGGCGTGAGATCTGTGTACCCAATTAATTTGCCATCAGCTGATTCATTTTTAGGGATACTTTACCAAAGAGAAAATATGTGAATTTCATGAAGGCATAAAAGTAAGGAGATAAAGAAAATATGTGGGTTTCATCTTTTTGGGAGCATCAACATTTATACAAAATATCATAGCAAAATAAATCTTTATAGATAGTATATATTGCATAGATATTTGTAGTGTTGTGTTGACCCCTGTGTGGCTACATAGCACTTTATAGTATAGGTATGCTTGTGTGTAAAGATACCTCTTGGCCCAACACATTTAAATACCATACACTGAAATATTATTTACTGTACCAAGAAGTCACACAAAGTTCACAGTCTCTAGAATATCTATGTTTGCCAAAAGAGACTCAGGGAGGAAAGAAATCCTGAAACGTTACCAAATATATCGACAAACATTTTGCAGTATTGAGAGCTGAAGTGCTGCTGCTGGCCTGATGGCGATAAGCACATCAAAAACAAAGTAGAGTTTAGGGGAAGGTTTGAGCTCTCAGCATGATCCTAAGTCCTGTCAAAACAGCTTTGATGATCAAAAGAAGAAAAATCTTGGGATAGCTGCAAGAAAAAAGTTGGTTTTCTACCCAACTCACTAACAGCAAAACATAACCGTTGGAGAAGCTGAATCGCAATATTTACCACTGGAATGAACCTATCAATGACTAGCACAAAGAAGGCTAATTAAGGTATAATGAGGTGAAACATGGGTATAGATTATACAATATTTTTCAGCACTTCCATTTTTCTAATTAACCTAAATATAAATCCATCATTTGATAAAAAAAAAAAATTAAGAACGCACAACATTGTGTTCAGCACGGCACCTGTAGTTTTGAAAGTACAACAGAGAAGTAATGCTTGGGATTTTGCCAGCCACTAAAATATTAACATCTCAGAGGAGAAGGATGTAATGTCTGAGCGGAACAAGCCTGGGGGCACGGCGGCCATGTTTGTCAAGCTCCATGTACTGAGAGACGTTTCAAAGCCGGAGAGATTCACACATACTGCTCCAGATGTCCTGTGATGGTGCAGGATAATGTAAAGATATAAAGAACGAAAGATGGGGATTAGTTGTTTTCGATTACTACTACCAAATGTGTTAAAGGTCCCCTATTATACTGTTTTTCATCAATATATTATAGGTCTCAGATATATACAAAACATGTCTCTGAAACACCAAACAGATCATGCATTGCAGCATCCCGTAATCCCCTCTGTTTCAGCCCTGTTTCAAAAGTGCTGATTCTCTGTCTGTTACTTTATATGAAAATAAGGAGACACTCCCCACGCCCTCTGAGAGATATTTGGTTAAAAAGAACACAATGGTGCTCTAGGAGGAGATTCAGGTGATAAGGTGGGGGGGGGGGGTTACCTTGGTTGGTGATTGGTTAATGATTACACAAGCAAAAATTGTTATGACATCATAAAGTTGCCAAAATCTGATCAGCTCATTTTCAGACAGGTTTTTATATAAATGGATCAGAACAAAAAGAGAGAATCTTTTCTCCTGAAATTTTCAGAATCCCTTTACACAGAGGGGGGACACGTTTATGTATAGAAGATGTGAAAAAGTGGATTTTGCACAATAGGTGACCTTTAAAAAGTGGCAGAACTTGTGAAAAATGGATAAAAGAGGTCAGTGTTGAGGCTTGATCTGTAGGATTGGACAATATCAGTTATTAGGAACATTTTTGAAAAGGAATACACACTATACATGTTATTTTACATATACAGATATGACTCTTTCCCTACCATACCTGCACGCTGCCTGAGCTCAGCCCTACAGCCAGCATCACTCCTCTGAAGGAGGTCAGAAGTCGGAGGATCCTGCAGCAAACTGTCTTCAGTACCTCACTAGCTGTCAGTCTAGCTCCCTGGCACAGAACACACACACACAGGCGCACACACACACTCACAGTTGCACCTTTTCCATGGCAAAGAAACTCACTGTCCTGTAACTTTCTGTCCTTGCCTGCACACCTTAGAAGTCAGAAATTCTTCCCATTAGCAGAGCAAAGATGGTAAGTCTCACTGACATTGAAGATGATAAATTATTTCTCCTCCAGTTAACTGGTTGTAAATAACTCCAGATAAGGGGAAAGGGGATGAGTGCCTTCTCCTGCAGTGGTCACAGGCAGCAGAGAGCCTCCAGCTGACACCAGGCTCTCTCTGGTGGCTGTTTACAGGACTACAACAGTGTGGATTCCATGGAGATTAATAACACTTTAATGTATATAAATCTGTTAAAGGTAACTTATAAAGTATGAAACACAAACTATAATGTTCAATGGGCTTAAATTGAATATTCAAACCAGAAAGAAAAATCATTTGGAAGAATTTAAAAAGGACTTAATCCATAACAGTGGAAACAAATAATGTTAGATTCATTAAAACTAATGATCTTTTGATGCTTTCCCTACAATTAATGAAGTTTCTAGTTTTTTATATTCCTCACGTAAAAAAAGAAGCCTCTCAAATTCAAATATTGTCAGCAACTGTAAAGGGACTTTACCTTATTAAAAATTAAAAAATTAAAACTGGCAAAGTTTTGACTACCGGTAATATCATCAGATAAAATCTGACCGCTTTCAGTATTTGACCGTTTTTGGTAACCTGTACACATTTTGGTAATTTTTTTGACTTTCTTAACAACACTACATGTTTCAAAATTGCAACGAAGTACAGTAGTAGGTTTAAATCATAGGATGAACAGCTTCAATTTATGTTAAAATGAAATGCTTATCACAGAAAATTCTGATAGGATCTTGAAATACATGTTGTCATCAACTAAAAGCATGTCATTCTCCTTTAGTGCTATTTTCCAGCCTCTCCTACTTTAAAGACCTCAGATTAGTAATCATCTGTTCTTCTTTAAGTCCTTATCTCCACTAATCCTTTCCTCTTATATCTCTAGGGTCAGGAGTAATTAAAAATCATTAACACCTATGTTCAATAAGCCTGCAAAACCTTTTAATGAATTAGTGTTGCTCTGTAGTAGGACACTGGCCTGGTCATATCTCAGGGGACCGTGTGTATTATTAATATGGGACAGGAACTTTCACTGATGACATTCACTGGTGCAATATGTCCATAAAAAGCAACACACTAAAGAACTCACACCTGCCACAACGCAGACTATGAACTCATTCTCAGCCTGCAAACACATCAATGTATCACCAAAAGGAGGGGAGCCGAGGGACAGGCGGAACAAAAGGAGGAGGAGACATAAACAAAACAAAAGAGGGAATAAAAAAAGTGATGTGACAGAGATGGTAAAGTGTGTGGGAGCAGGAGTGGAGAGAATACAAATCGCAGGTGAAAGGAAAGGCAGAGAAGAGAGAGGAGGAGGGAGAGGGAGATGAAAGAGGGGGGGTGAGCTGACCTGACGTACAGCTGACAGGACGGATAAGAAGGGTGACAGTGCTAATGTCAGATCTCATGACTCAACATGGTCTGAAAAACACCTCCGGCAGCCACAAGGAATCGAGACACACACACACACACATGAGGACTCTTGCACAAACTAACATACATTTAAGTGAAATTGTGATTAATTCATTTTAACTAACAGCATGCAAAATGTTTCATGAAAATAAAGCAGATTAATCGCAGCCCTACACACAATAGTGAACATTTAATTTTTCCAGTTCAAGGTTAAGTTTTACAATTATTTTTTTTTCCTGATCAACACTCTATAATCCAAACATAATAATAATATATATATATTATGTAATATATGAATAAGAATTCATTCATCTTTCACACCCCCTGTTCAATGTTTGACACATTCCTGCAGAAACTGTACAACTCTTTTAACCTAAAAACAGATACATATTTTTGATGTATTTATCTTTTCTACTGCAAATGGTCCTATTTTATAATTATGTCTCTTGACTTTTGCACAGTTTTTTTGTTATGCTCCTTATCACCAAGACAAATTCCTTATATGGGCAAACCATTTCTGATTCGGATCAAAGAAGAGCACAACATCCATATATTTGATCATGTAGAATTAAAACCACTTATTGATTATGGTTCATTTTTGCTTGATAAAGATTGTTGTTGTTAATTTTACTGTGTGTGTGAATCGACTTGTCATTTCAGCATCAGAAATGAAATGTCTATAATTAAAGTCACTTTTTACCACTGTGTAACTCATTCAGGATGTACTGTAGGTGTAAGTGTGTTTTACCTGTACAGTGCCATCCTGCTGACCCAGAGCCACAGCAGAGGGCTGTCTGCACATGCAGGTGCAGCGGATCCTCGACGACATCTCCTCCGACTGGAACAGAACCGACCCTGTGCGGCCATCACGCACCTTACACACACACACACACACACACACACACACACACACACACACACACACACACACACACACACACACACACACACACACACACACACACACACACACACACACACACACACACACACACACACACACACACACACACACACACACACACACACACACACACACACACACACACACACACACACACACACACACACACACACACACACACACACACACACACACACACACACACACACACACACACACACACACACACACACACACATTCTATGACAACAGGAGCACACATTGTCCCCAGGCCAGGGTCAGAGCCAAATTCATCCACACCTGTGGTCTGCCCCAACCCTGGGTTATTTAAATCACTTTAATTCTGCTTTTACAGAGATAATATAACTATGCTTTGTCATCGCACTTCAGTACTTTTTGCTGCATTATCTGTATTATCTATTTTTTTAAACTATTCCTTTATAATTTATGAAAAAACATTTAGTTTTTAATTATGATGTGTTAGTGCCAATGTAAAGCACTTTGATTTGCCTTTGTGTCTGAAGTGTGGTATATAAATAAACTAACCTAACCTAATCCTGATGAAAGCACATCGTAGTACCGTAAATCTTGTCTTCACTTAAAACCAAAGAAAACAAAATGTCGGCTCCAACCATTATTCATTGCTTCAGTGTCTCTTTGTATTTTCCCTCCGGCTCACCTGCAGTCTGTTGCAGTTGTCTGCAGCTGACACGATGATTTCTTCATCGTTGAAGAGAACGTCAGAGTCTCTTTTCAGGCAGACAGCTGAAGAGGTGTGCACCTTCTTCGTCTCCCATAACTACAATAAACACAAGACAGGAAACAGGCTTAATATTAACTTACACTGGAAGAGATAACGCCAGCATTCACTGTTGGTGTGGTTGTTTTCCTGAATCACTACTTTGTAAGCTGTTTTTATGCAGAGGAAAACATCTTGGGGGCGAACATCTTGGCACGAAAATGTGTTTTCATAGACAGGGACGTTGCCTATTGATATTTGGTCTTTTTCTGTGGAGACAAACTGGGAATAACCTGTCTGTGGCAATACATAAATCATCAGTATACGGCCCGTAAAACTGAATTTCCTCATTGGGTTTGACAGGATTAGATGGGGGCTATTATCCCAATTTTTTTATTATATTGGTTCTCCTCACCTGTCTATGATTGCTGGCTTTTCACCTCTTAGTAGTCTAGCTATTTGGAACAACTTTTAAAAACTGACCCTGAGAAGAACTTTAGTTCTGCAATCCAGTCTAAAGTTGCTTTGCAGTTACTGATACTTCCTGGTCTTGATTTATTCTTACTTTTTTAACAATTATTACTTGTCTTTTAATCAATTATTTATACGTTTTTTTAGAAGACTCATTTATAACACTGATTCGGAACGTACAGCTTACGGTAGAATACTTTCACCAAAATAAAATCTTAAGATTTGGGTAAAATAGAGAGTCTTAAGTTGTATATTCTGACATCTTAAGTTTGTCATTTAAATTGATAAAGCATGTATTGACAGCTTTCATTTACATCAAAATACTTTTTATCTCATTTTGTTCAACCGCCTTCAAACAACAATATGTGTTACAGCCAGTCATAACGGTTAATCTGCAAATAAAGATTTAATATAAGACTTAATTGTACAGCTTGTTTATGGCCAATACTGCATGTTCAAGGGAGCAACGAGTCAGCATAAATCAGCTAACAGTTTACATAACCTCAATAACAGAGACAAAAGCCTGAAGCCAGTCAAGAGAACAGCTGCATAGAACTCCAGTTTCTTTTATAACACATCCTTTTATATTCGTTATTTATATTCTGACCTAAAACAGTTCCTAATACAATGCTTTCGTTCATAGAAAATAAAGTTAGATTTTTGAACACATAACTCCTGAGCTGAAACCTAACAGCAGGCGGAGGGGGATTACTGAACATTTCATGTTCTGTGTTGGCATTGTTTTAATTTCACAAGCAGTAATTAGAAGAATACTGACAGTATCAGAGCAAGCAGACACTCTGATGCAGACACACACTCTGATACAGACACACACACTGATGCAGACACACACAAAGCAACACACACGCTGAGTCAGCCTCACCCTGACAGTCTGGTCGTCAGAGCAGGAGAGCAGCTGGGAGCCGTCAGGAGAAAACTCCACGCGCTGCACCCAGCTCAGGTGACCGCTGCAGTCTGCTACCTTATTATTGCTCTCCAGATCCCACAGCTGGAAGACACACTTAGGAAATAAGGTACAGCTATTCACTGGTAAAATATTAGCTTTAGACACATCAGTGCAGTAACAATGCAGAAACAGATGCAGACACATTTGACATAGAGGAAATAATGCTTTAAAGACAATTCATATATGTATTTTTCAACATAATAAAAGTACAAATCTGCCGTGGCACACCATGGTGCTTTAAAAGATCGCCAGGTGTGCCGTGAGAATTGTCTAATTTCACTCAGTCGGTCCAAAAAAATATGATTTAGTTGCTGCAAATACAATCCAACAGTGCCATGGTCCCAAGCAAGGGTACACTTCATCTCCAATTGAAACAACTGTCACTTCAAAACAAAAACAGAGACTATTTTGTTCGCCTGCGTTAAACTGAGAAACGGTTAACGATGAGAAAAACCACCAAGAGAGCTGAACTCGTAGCCAGATTGAGAGACTTGTCATTTAATCACCATTTTATATATGTGCTGTATTAGGCTCAAATGTGTCATTTAGTAACTTTTTTGGTTGTTGTTGTGCTGCGGGATTTTTTTTATGTATAAAATGTAACGTGGCTCAACAAATGTTGAAAAACACTGCTCTAAAACAGGATCTATTCATGTTTTTGACATATTAGATCATAAATAAGACTATAATATACAGTTTATTTGTTTGTTTGTTTGTTTGTTTGTGTGTAATCTGCAGTGTGTGTGTGTGTTATACCTCCACAGCGTAGTTGGAGAAGGCGATAGCCAGCAGGTTACTGGTAGGACAGGCGTGACAGAACTGCACCGTGCTTAGACGATTAGTTTTGATCTCCAACAACATGTCTGATGTCTCCACGTCAAACACCTGAAACTCAGCCACAAAAAAACATCAGATTCTACTTGGCAGGGGCTACCTTCACAACTTAAGGCGTATTAAAAAAAGCAACAATTTTATTCTTTTGGATAATACATTTCCATACATATCTGCCATTGTTGGAAAGACTTTTCCTAATAACCTCAAACATGTTTGCATTTTTTTTTTTGACAATATATCTATCTATGGATGTGATATTATGTTGGATTTTCTGTCGCTTTGAGTACCACAACTCGAGTACCAATATAATCTCAGTATAATTGAAAGGAATCAGAAATCTAAAGGGCCAATATTTCCAACACTCACATAAACTCTAACCTTAATCTGTATTGATAAATAACACTACAGATAAGAGGTCAAATGCGTATTTTTGATTTTGCAGTGATCTTCCATATAAAGTCTTGTGTTCCTCTCCTGAAAGTCAGAGGGTCAAACTCAGACATCTCTGCTGGGATGTTTCCCAGAATACTAACAAATGTAGACGTAGAGGACACAGACAGTCTGATTGCAGGACAAGACTGACTGATTTTGGAAAGCTCGGCAGGGGGGTGGGGGCTGCAGGGGAGGGGCTTCTCGCATTTAAAACCAGGACACACACACCTTAGACTCTCTGGAAGACAAAGTGACAAACAGCCTCTCTTCCCTGTCTCCCTCAATAAAAAGACACACCGAGATAAAGGGCAGGGAGGACAAAGAGAACACCTTCCATGTTGCATTTTCATCTTTAAAGCTGAGACCAAACTGATGAGGCTGTCCTCTACGTCTACATTTGTTAGAGAGGATAGTGGATGTTTATAAATCTGTTTAAAGCTCACACATTTATATATCATTACACTGGACAGAATTCATCTTCACATTTGAATTGCACTGTGTCACTTTCACCATTTCCTGGACTATTTTAATTCTATTCCTGTTTCTTCTTGCACTATTTTTATTGTGTCATGTCTGAGGTATATTATTGTTGGAGGAGCCTTAAGATTTCCATTGCAAAAACTACGCTGTAGCTGTTGTGCATGTGGCAATAAAGTTTTTGAATCTTGAATGTACGACAAGATGGATCATCGTCCAAATCATTTACAACATCACTGTTCAAAACCGTTCTTCATCCATCTGTATAAAGTATCTTCACACTTTGACATTCATATTTAATTTAAGATGCCATTCTTTGCAGACTTAATATAAATAATATGTTACTTTAAAATGTTGTTAGCCATAATTTCGCCTATTATAGTGTTTATTTGACAGATAGTCTACAGATTTATATCTTACACGGTCAATATATTGTATATATATTTTACTTTTTAATAATGTATTTAATATGTACTTATCTTATCTTTCAAATACCCCATACACATCAAACAGCAGCATCTAGTCCACTCATTCAAATATAACGATATTAATGCAAATGTTCACAATAGCTCACCAGAGCAGCGTTCCTGGCTGCACATATGATGCGTTTGCCGTCAGCCGTCCAGGTGCTGCACTTGACGAACACCTCTTCATCGCTCTCTTCAAACATGTCGCTCACTTTGATCGTCTTCCACTCGTTGGCAGAAGAGGCCTTAAACAGCTGCATGCACGCAGGAACACACACACATTCAGTTACGTTGCATAGAACACGCATGGATCAAATACAGTTTGATGTGCATTTTTTTTTTTATTTCGATGAGTATTGGGAGTGTACTAAGTATGTTGTCTTATTCTCTACAAGAAAGTATATGAACGGGTGTATGTGAGCGAGTATGTATGTAAATATGTGAAATCATCCCTCTATTGTGTTCGACCTAATATGAAAAATGAACTGTAGAAGCCATTGCTTTGTCATCAGCTTTAATCTAACTTTAAATATATTACTGCTTAGATTGCATTTTTTCTTTTCTTTAGTTTATTAATGAATCTTTTTGTATTTCAGTTGAAATTGTGTATTTCTTTTATAGTTTTTCTGTTGTGATTTGCCTATAATGTATGTAAATATATGAGTTTATTTTCTGAACAAAAGGCATCTGTTTAATGAAATAAGCCGGTAAATAAAAAGTCGAAAAGAAAAGAAAAGACAGCGACAGTGTGAGGCTTTGTGGCAGTCACCTTAACGGTACCGTCGTTGGAGGAAGTGGACACGTAGGCGTCATCGGGGGAGAAACAGCAGTGGTTGACCGGCTCAAAGTGACCAAACATGGTGTTCTGGGAGGAGGGCTTGTTGAGGTTCCACAGCTGCAAGCAGAGAGAAATACAGTAAGAAGTAGATAAAGAAGTACAAGAGATACAGGAAGAGAGAAACAAGAAAGAGGAAGATGCACAACAGTTGGTGGTTGTAATAAAATGAGTAAAGTAACTTCCCTAAAGTCGTTACTTTTACAATGGCAAAAAGAGTGAAACCAAGGACAGACACAATGCAAGTGGCATAAACACATTTTGTTGTGATTTCCTAATTTACAAAATGTATTTCTGTAACATTTATTTTGTCATAAATGTCATTTTGTTTTGACATGTTGATAAATTGACGATAAAGGTTGCTTGTGTTTTGCAAACTATGCAGAAGAGGGAGGAAAAGACATTACATTTTTCTAAGTCTGATCCAAATGTTCTTCTCCCCCACTTGGAAAAAGGATAACAAGTAGTCTTTTTTTCTCTCTCTCCTCTCAGGGTTACTGTATATTTGACTTGTTTTACTTGTTTAAAGGAGACCTATCATGCTATATTTGAATAATATATTGTAGGGCCATTGTCTTTATACGTTTTTTTTTTAAAATACCAAACAGATCATGCATTTTAGCCATGCCTCATTTTGCTCTATTTTGCTCTCCTCCACCCTGTCTTTGCATGCGCTGCAGCTGACCACGCCCACCTGCAAAGGGGGGGGCCGAGTTACGAGCGTCATGTTACCATGCTGTTACCATGCCACGGCAACCTCTCATTCCCCTGATTGGTCGAGAGTTGGCCATATAGGCGGAGCTCCTCGTCACTGACGTCACACTATTTTCAAATCTGTATCAGTCTGTATCAGATCTGTTGTAGCCCCGTTTTTACAGATTTGGGTATGGAGGAAAAGAGAGACGGTTGTGTTTTCGGACACTTGGTGAGTTCCCTGACACACCGGGGACACATATTCATGTATAAAAGACGTACAAAAGTGCATTTTGCATGATAGGTCCCCTTTAAGTAAACTTGCACACCTTGACGTTCAGGAACTTGTCGTTGGAGCAGGTGGCCAGCAGGAGGCGCTTTGTGGTGTTGGTGAACTGACAGTGGTTGACCTGCTCTGAATGCTCCTCCTCAAAGACCCTCAGCAGCATGGCTCGCTCCACGTTCCACACCTACACAGAGACACACATTTTCAAAAATCATATGATAACATCTGATAATCCTAGATTTTGTGTGTTTGCTGTCTGTGGCTGTAATCAGGTTTCTGCTTACCTTGACTTTCCTGTCGCTGGAGCAGGTTGCTAGGAGACGGTCGTCAGGGGAGAAGGCACAGCAGAGCACCTCGTCGTCATGGGCCTGGATCTCTGTGAGCTTCTCACCTGAGGTGCTCCTAAACACCTGAGCATACAGAAAGGTAGGATGACAGCAGTTACACAGCAATATGTTGAGTACATTTAGATAGAAATATCGTATCACACATCAGGAACACGCACTGTTTTCCTGTGGAAACTTTACAACAAAAGATCAAGAAGTCTTCTTCGTAAGTGGAATTATAAACCTCATGATTTTAGAGGGAATAAACCTATTGCCTCAAAGTAATTCTTTGTTTACTTCAGTAACATATTGACATCACTAAGTATGCAACACTTGCTCTTCTATTGGCTAGCGCTCCAACACATTGTACGTGATAGGTGGTGGTACATCTCTAAGTGGTTGACCAATCTCAACAGAGCTGGCCAGATAACCAATCAGAGCAGACTGGACTCTGAATAAAGATCTTTTTTTACATTAAAGCATGGAGACATGTCCGTGTAGAGACACTAAATACTAACATTCACCTGTAATTGAGAATAATTCATAAATAATACTAGAGATAACATATGATACAGTGTATTTACCACACATTTACATTTACATATGCTTACACAAGATACACTTAGACATTGTGTATTTCAAGTGGATGCATTTTATTATTTATTTTATAACATCATCTAGCAATAAAAGTGGATCGTCCTTCATATTTTCCAGTATTATGTCTCCATGGAAACGGTTTGCTCCGTACACAGACACACTCAAAAGAAACAAACAATGTGCTGTGATACCTTAAGTGTCTTGCTGGCTCCACAGGAGGCGATCCTGGTTCCATCGTGGGAGAAGCAGGCGGAGTAGATGGAGCCCTGCTGGGGGTGGAGCACCAGCCGGGACAGATTCTCCACACTGTTCTTATTCCTGCACAAAAAAAACAAAAAACAACACAAATATTAGTTCAACCCTGGAAAACAGCCTTTCATCACCATTTTTGTATTGTATTTTGTACAATAGGGTTCATTTTGTGCAGAAAAGGAGTGATTTTTTACTAAATCACGTTTTACTTTCAAAACTAGTGTTGGTAAATTCATTTTTAGAATTGTTTTTATCTATGGTTGCAATATTACATGTATAATGTAGCTGAATATAACATTATTTTGCATTGGACGAATCCGGCTTAATGCCCAATTAAATGTATTCATTTCACTTAATAATTGAATGAGATAATAGTTGGCCATTGCATCAATACATTTTAGTTTCATTGAATTGTCATGAATGTTTCACAAAGTAACTGTGCAGGTTTCAAGGAAAATGTAAATTTTTGCCAATTTTCCTTACGGTTAGCAATGAAATATTCGCTATAAATCATGACAAAAAACAAGTGAGTGAAAATGTATAAAAGCTGCATTTAAGTAGCTTTTATCTCACTTTAGCTGCACATATTATGTATAACAGTTTGCTGCATTTTAAATATATCTGACCGGAGTTGCATATGAAGGTCAATGCAGCCCTTAATTTAACTTCATTATTACAACACACACATCAAGACAGTAATATATGAGCTTGCGTACAGCCAGTCAAAGTAGAGCCTCCCTGTGCGGGCCCCCCCCTGCGCCTGCAGCAGAGCCTGGCGGTACACCTCGGAGCTGTGGGGCTGCGACAGAGCCAGCTGCACCACGTCAGGGAACGGACGCTGCTCCAGGTGGTGGCCGTTCAGAGAGAGGAACTCCTGGAAGTGACTGCGCACGTCACTGTTCTGGAGGGACAGACAATATGAACACAATTAAGCCTACACAGACAAACATTAGACTAATGATTCTAAGTTATGACGTTTTCTGGTGGTTCATACATATTGTATTTATACTATACCTGATTAAACTACTGGACCTCTAAACCCGCAATTTCCCCAAACAGGAACTCATATTTTGGCATGATTCATATTTCACCAAATAAAAATGATGTCATACTCACTTCCTGTCTTGTTTTGGGACAGTGAACCAACTAACACACCATGTAACTTGTAACTTTCACACATTGTAAAGTTTTATTTTCTGCTAACCTCTTTGTCCAGAACGGGTCCATACTCCACATAGTCGTTGATGAGGTGAGCTGGACCCATGATCCGGGCCTTGATGCTGACCCAGTCCAGAGAAAACATGAGCGAGTACAGCTCCTACACATGGAGAGAGGGCGAGCAACACAGGAGGAGACAGAGAGAGACACGGTGAGCAGGAAAAGTCACATTTTTCGAAAAGTCTGACTGGGTCGTTTCCAAATTTCTAACAAAGAACTTTAATTGACAGCATAAATCCCATTTTTGGCAACTATTCTTTATTTGATCATTATTATTATTACATATTATTCTATACTGCATTTATGGCCTGTTATAGAGAAGCAAATATGTATTATCTAAAGTCCACAAGGTCACTACCTAAGCATTTATCTATTTTTTAGATAATATGTAATTAATCATATTTGTTGTGTGTGTGACCTAAAACTACATGTGTGTAAAATTGACTGGTATACAATTGTGTGTGTGTGTGTGTGTGTGTGTGTGTGTGTGTGTGTGTGTGTGTGTGTGTGTGTGTGTGTGTGTGTGTGTGTGTGTGTGTGTGTGTGTGTGTGTGTGTGTGTGTGTGTGTGTGTGTGTGTGTGTGTGTGTGTGTGTGTGTGTGTGTTACCTTGAAGAGGTTGGCTTTGGCCATGTGGTGTGTGAGGAATCTGATCCAGTACAGACACTCCTCATCTCCTGAGGTGGGGGGCCCGTCTCTGTAGTGCTGCTGGTACTGATGCACCACCTTATTGTGGAGGCTCTGAAAAACACAAAGTAATACACATCAGCCAACTTAAAAAGATTTGAAATCCAACAGTTTGTGTTAGGTTGCATCTGAGCTCACCTCCAGCTGGGTTCGGTTCTGCTCCACCAGGAAGTCCAGCTGCAGGTCATGGAGGTAGTACAGGTAGGGCTTGTTGTGATTGTCCACAAAAAGCAGAGACTTGTTGACAAACTCCTCCAGGATGTCCTCCACCTCCTCCGGCTCCAGGTCCCACAGAACAGACAGCACCTGGGAGAAGGAATAACTAAGTAACTAAGTACATTTACTCAAGTTATTAGTTGACGTATTTGTCCTTTACTTGAGTATTTCCATTGAATGCTACTTTATACTTCTACTCTGCTACATTTCAGAGGCCAATATTGATCTTTGAATTCCGCTACCTTTGTTTTAACACTCACAGTTACTTATGCTCATATGGAATAATGCAGTAGTGTAGTACTACACAATATTTCAAGTATTTAAATTGGGTCCACATTGACAAACTACAATACTAAAATGATCTTACATGTATAAAAACGGGATTTAAAAAAAAAGGTAATAATATAATAGTGTGAAAAGATCCATCCTGCTTAACGAGTACTTGAAGTACATTCAGCTGATCATTCTTCTGTACTTTATATTATTCTGATACAGGTCATTGTCCAGAATGAGTACTTTTACTTTTATACATTAAGTATATTTTATTGCTTATTATTTATTGTGTTTTTATTTAAGTAACATTTTGAAATCCGGACATTTACTTAGTTTTCTTAAGACCATAGTATTTGTAATTTTACTTAAAGGTGACTGATCCAGATTTGAACACTTCTCTGACGTCACAGAAGTGGCGCTACGGCTATTGGGCCAACTCCACCAATCAGGAGGAGACAGCCACGGACATTGCAGTTCTAAAGCGCTGGAGAAGCTGTAGTACATATGCCAGGCCTGTAGATGGTGCTGTTCTCACAGAATCAGCCCATGCAAAGACAGTGTTAAATTGAGCGAAATGAGGAATGGCTAAAATGCATGATCTGTTTGGTATTTTGAAAAATAAAAAGTATAAATATGCCTTATATAGGTATGGTCCTACACTATATTATTCAAATATAGCATGATAGGTCTACTTTAAGTAATGGATCTGTCAATGTTTCATGTACATCTTCGAATAATGTAAGCCAGATTTGCAATGACGCAAACAGAAAGGTTTTGTAAATGAACAAAATGAAGAGGGTAATGTGAGAGCAGCCGAACCTTTGCAGGGACCTTGATGTCGTTCTCCAGCACGGTGAGGTCCTTGTAGAACTCCCGGTGCTCGTCAGGCAGGACCTCGATGCTGGCAGACATGGCTTGGTCGAGGGCGTCGTAGTCGTAAGACGAGGACTTCCTGATGCGCTTGAACTGCTTCTGCTGCAACTGGCGGAGGTAGTAATGCCAGCGGTTGGGTTTGTCTTTGAGAAGAGCTCCGATCAGGGAGACCACCAAGGGGGAACCTGCAAGAGGAACCCATATATTCTGATGATGTGAAATAGAAGCTGAAATCGCCAATTTGAATAAATACAGAATAAAATCAGGTCTTTTGTAGTCCTTTGAGATTGATTCAAATATGTTAGATCTCTCTATATGCAATTGCATATGTAAAACAATTATGGATTACATAGAGTGTCCGTCTATTGTTATTGTAAAAGAGGCCAAATATTGTCACCTAATCGAGACCTCTGTAGTCGAGACTATAAAAGACTACATCTCCCCACATCCTGTGCAAAAGACGCCGTTGAAACACAAAGATAGAAAGACGATCTAGATTGTTTATTACTTTATTTGAGTTTTTCCTTTTCTGTTTTAATTTGTTTGACTATTGTAAAGGTCTATTTTCTTTGTTCAAAATGTTATTTTGATTAAACGCGAGTCTTACAACATCAACACATCAACGGTAGAAAAAAAAACAATCACAACTTAAAAACAAATAAACAAAAGATAACGCGTTAGAACTGTCTGTTAAGGGCAGGGGGGTCAAACTCAATTTCATCGCGGGCCTCATCAGCATTATTGTTGCACTCAAAGGTCCGGTTGTAACTTTAAGACTATATAAATATACATATATAAATATATAATATAATGTATTATATTACATTTTTGCCTCTGCATTGGATTATTATCAGTTAGGGTAATAACTTCATAATTAACTACGTCTGAAAGCAGAAGTCTTGGGCAAATAATTGTACGTCTCTTCAGTGCGCATGTCACAAAGTGAGATGCATTGTGGGACATATAGTTTATGGGCAACATGTTTCTGTAAAGCAGCATGTAACCGTATAATAAACGTATTATATTCTTTCAGAGCTCTTCAAATGAAGTTGCGGGACGGATTTGGCCCCCGGGCCTCGAGTTGTACACCCCTGGTTTAGGGCGTCTCGGGGCTCCAGGATACTCTACAACTTCTACAGGTGCACCATAGAGAGCATCCTGACCCGTTGCATCACGGCCTGGTACGGCAGCTGCACCGCCCTCAACCGTGAGACTCTACAGAGGGTGGTGAAAACTGCACAGAACATCACCAGGACGGAGCAGCCATCCATGGAGGACCTCTACTCCCAGCGGCTCAGGAAGAAACCCCTCAGGATTATAAAAGACCCCATCAGCCCAGCCTCAAACTGTTCTGTCTGCTGCCGTCTGGCAGGCGATACCGCAGCATCCGGAATAAAACCACCAGACCCAGGGACAGTTTCATCCCACAGGCAATAAGACTTTTAAACACCTGAACTTTGAAACAACATCCATAACATTCATCTGGCTGCTACTTAGAAATTATTTATCTAATACATCATATTCCAATCACTTGCATATAGACTCTTATTGCACTATTCCACTTTTTTTTACTATTTTGCTTTTTGTATTACTTGCATTATTGTTTACTGTTTTTCTGTTTTATTGTGTTGCACTGTTGGAGGAGCCTTTGACCTAAGATTTTCATCGTCATAACTACACTATGTTCGTATGAACAATAAAAGCCTTGAACCTTGAACCTGATGGAAACAAAGGAAGCAATGTTTATGTTTACAGACCTTTGCATTCTCTGACAATGCTGCGCGCGTCCTCAGGAAGCGCACAGACTTCAGTTTTAGTGTACAGAGCGAGGATCTCCATTCCCTTGTTTTCATCCAGACCGCTCTCCACTTCCACCTGGTACTTGACTCCTACAAAATAAAAGCACAGCACATACATTTTGTAGGCACAGAAGTCTTTGCCAGTGTAAATTAAAATGAATAACAGGAGGTTTAAATCATTGAAGTGTGCATGTGTAAAGCAGAAAAAGAGGACACGTACCACTAACAGAGTCAGCAAGGGCTCTGTTTCTGGTGGTCAGAAGAACCCGACTGTGGATATCAAAGGCCTTCAGCACTGTAGTGTCCCAGACGTCATCTAGAATGAGCAGGGATCTGAAGACCAATCAGAAACAGACAGGCGATGAGAGACAAGAAAACCAGAACATTTTAGATTAAAGAAAGCTGATTGGATAAGAAAAAAAGAAAAAATTATTTAATCCGATAACTTTATTCATTAAAGATGTAAGGCAATCTTTTGGTGGGGCAACAATAAGAAGTTTAACTTGAAAAACTTTAATTGAAGCTTTGAATGTTGAAATAAATGTAGAACATGGGGTTACTTGTCTTCATCAAATAACGGGTTGGTATCAATTTGTTGTTGCCGTTTAATGTTCTACATATTAGTTAGACAATTCAACTTCTGTAATAAATCTGTAAATAACGGTTCAATATATACTATCACCAGGCTGCTACTGTGTCACACTATTTTATACATGCTACCCTTATTTTTTAAAATACTGATACTGGTACTGGATGTGTGTTTTGTCAATTGTAATTTCAATTGTTATCTTTAATATCTTGTGCATGCTTCTTAATTAATATTAGGCTATTTTTTGGCCCTTTACTTTTGCCGTAACAATGTACATTTCCCCTGAATAAAGGTATTCTGATTCTGATATTACTCCTTTTGCCTTGCCTTGCTGTCAAATGTAAATATTGATCTAAAAACCTTGGATATCTGCGCAGCATGAGGAAGCGCAGGCGCTCTTTGGCCTCATCCAGAGAGTTGGGGGTTCTGTGGAGGGACTGCGAGTCCATGCTCTGCTCCAGACGGAAACACAACGACTGGATCTTGGCCAGCAGGTCGGGTTTGTCCAGCTGGCCGATGGACAGCCAGTGGACCCCTCCCGGAAAGCACTCTGCAGATGGAGGAAGAGGAGAGGGGAGAAAGGGAACATCTCAGAGGCAAGAGGTGGAAGCTCCCGAGGACTGACAATCCGGAAAATATGTTTGTGACCATTATTGAGAGGGAACATATGTTACGGATTTCTACAATTATGAATGCTTCTTTTCCCGTAGTTGTTAAAACAAGGCTTGCCAAAAGTTGGTGTAGGAGCCAAAACGGTTAAAAGATAAGATAAGAGGTGCTTTATTGATCCCAATTTGGGAGATGTTTGCATTGCGGCAGCATTAAAGAAAATAAAGAGTAGAAATAAACAATACTAGAATTTAAAGATCTCAAAATGGAATTAAAGCAGCATTAAAAAGTAGAAAATATACAGCAGGCCGTGAAGATAACAAATCTATAAACTCAATAAACAATAAAACACTATTGAAGGGCTTTAGACACAATATAAAGCAGGATATTATTTACATTAAGAGTGTAGTGAATGGAATATTAAATAAAAATAAATGTTGAGAGTGTCCAGTTATCCAAAGAGAAACTATGGAGCATTTGGTAATTGTTGATTTTTTGTTTAATAATTTGTTTACACCACTAAATATCACTTCCGTCAATTTTCCCCTGGGTGTGGATTAAGGTGTTTAGTCCACCTGTTGGGGTGTGTGGAAACAGAAAGATTTGGTTCGGATACATTTTGCTGACTGAATGGTTCTACTTTGGTTATTGTTTCTTTATTTTATTTTTTCTATAGCACGGACTGCGTATTGTGAAAGAGTCAAAATGATGAGCCAAGGTTGGCCTCTTAAGCTACATCATTTATTGGAGGTTTTGTTGCGGCAGTTTGTGTAAGCCAGTGAAAAAGTATTCACCTTCGATGATTCCTTGGTGCCGGACAGCCTCAGCAGCCAGGACGGATTTTCCCGAGCCGGCCATGCCGAACACGGTGACCCAGCCGGGAGCCTTCTCCACCAGGAAGAGTTTCTCCCTGACCCGGTTCACAAGCTCCAGTCTGCTGACAAACACCACGGGCCTCTGTGGTACACCGCCTTGACTCAGCACGGCCTGGACTGATAGACAAACAGGGGAGGGATTAACCGACAAGATGTGAGGCTGTCAATCACCATACTTTCTATCTCATGATGTATTGAGCTACTGTAGTAGTGCAACATGCTCCATCAAAATAGCACCTACAGTACAACCAATATTCACTGCACACCACTTCCCTTTCTCACCAGTAGGGGTGCAGCCATCAGAGGAGCCTTTAAGTGCACTCTGTGATATTTGGGGTAAATCCCCATGAAGCAGATTGGCCAGGTCTTCGTATGCCTCAGTGATCAGGGCGTTGTAAAAAGAGATGTAGGCTCGGTTGTCCTTCCTCAGCAGCAGCTCCAGCAGCGCCGCGGCCTGATCCTTCCTGGTGGGCTGGAGAGAGAGAGAGAGAGAGAGAGAGAGATAACAGAGGTGAGATGTAAACTTTAAAATGTGCTTTTTACATGCTGATATTTTGAAGATTCTCATATGAGCTGGTAAAAACATCCATGATTTGAAAAATGACACTGAACAAGGTGTTAAATATGTGAATGTCAATATCTAAAACTCACTGTAAATTGGAATACCCCTGATGTGCAATAAATAACACTGCCTGTAAACATAAAGCGATGTGCAATATACCCTCCTGAAATTGAGGCTTTATTTTTCTTTCAATTTATTTTTCAATCTGTAAACAGTACCAGCGACTCTATATTCTGTATATATTTTTATTTTGTATTTGTATTAACTGCTTCTTAGTTTTTTTCACCATGGTAACCGTATCTGTTACTTGTTTGTTTTTTTACTTATTTTGTTTTTATTATTAATAACATGTGGCTACTTTTTTATATAAAATGTAAGTCTACTCTTTCTAAATAATCTGCACTAAACTCTTGCTGTTGTAATACCGGAAATGTCCCAGTTGCGTGACAAATAAAGGTTTTCTGATTTCATTCTGTAATAGCATAAAAGCATGAAATTCCCTTATAGTCAAAAGTCCTATACGCCATCGATACATTAGAAATAGACAATAAATACATGCAGTTTCATTGAGGACTACGACTGGAAAAGATCAGAGCTATTTAAAAATGACAAGACTGTCACAACCACAGCAAGAGAGAAGAAAGGTGAAGAGATTTTTGTCAACAACATCTTGAATTTCTGGACATAAAAAGGGAGATCAATTGGGAAAACATTAAAACAGAGTAAATCATTAGGAGAGTGATTCACTACATAAACAATGAAAATGTCTTAGTGGAGGAAAGCAGGGACAAATCTGAAACAAAAGTTGTTTCCTGCTATAATTTGGTGGCGAGTTAAAAGAATCAGCAACACGATTGATAAATAATGACTCCTCCCCCTCCCCACCTTGAGCAGAGGCTTACCTGGGTCTTGATCCTCTCCTCCTCGTCCACAGTGAGCACGCCGTCACTTATCAGGTGATCCATCAGGTAGGAGGGTTTGATGTCCTGCTCCAGTCTGTGGCGGAAGCGCAGCAGAGAGCTCCGAGCCCCTTCATCCAGAGCCATCTCGGCACGACACGGCAACCATGCAGGACCCTGTGTCAATGAAAATGCATTTGAAAGGGAAAAATATACAGTCAAAAGTATATGGATACTTAACATTAAAGCCATATGTTTTTAAATCTTATTCCAAATCCATTCTACAGCCTTTTCCCAAGATGTCGTGCAGCAGGGACTTTCTCCCATTCAGCCAGAAGAACAGTAATAACTTCCACTCATGATGGTTTGAACAGCAAACATATCTTAGCCTTTTTTGAGACAGGTTCTTACACTCTAAACCTTGGAATATCATTGCTTGAGTGACAGACAACTAATCTGAAAGAGTTTTGATATGAGTCATCTATTTTTTTAAACTGAAAGTAGATTTTCTTAAAAAATATATATATATTACAGCAATACTAGACTGAAACTAATTGAAAATGAAACCAAATGTTAATTGCAGACCCAAAAATACACGGAAGTATACTGACAACTGGATTTATGAAGTTTTACTTCTACGAATATACAAATACAAAAAGAGGAACCGCAAGAAATAACTATACAAGCTCTGATTGACACATGAATGCATCAATAATCATAATCAAAACATATATTCTTAAATGGGTCAATATGCGATTAGTACTTTTCCTCATGGCACAGTATATTTTAATGCCAATACTTGTTCTACTTTTAGAAGTACAACATCTGAGTACTTCTCCGACCTCTGCATTTCAGAGCGTTTAGTTTATTTCATTCTAAAGTAATACATTCAACGTTCAAATAGCACACCTACCAGGTTAATAATGTCTCCTCCACAACAACAAAGTGAGAGAGCCCAGCCACTTTTACACAGCTCTTCAGTGTCTGTCACTAAATGCGAAAGGGAATATACTGTCGAAACTGCACGTCATGGCTCTAACTGCCTATATTATCGCAACCCTTCTCCTTATCTCTCACCTGCGTTTCTCTGACACACAGTGTTCATTTCAGTACTTGCCTAGACAAGTTTATTCCCTGCTGCTGGAAAATGAAACAAAGAAAGTAACTACAATACTTACAAATATCTTATTTTCTTTCCAATGAGGGTCTGTGTTGAACTGAATATGGTGTACGTCACGTTTTGAAAAATTCAGTGAGTAAAAGGGCTATTAGTTCCTCTTGTTAACGTTTTACTACACGCCCTGCTAGGAAATAAGACAGCTTCCTGATTCACAACAAAAACAACTACCCCCGTGGGAAGCAGCCAATGGAATGGCGACATTATGCCATGTGACTGATGAGGTCATGCATTTCACTAAACTGTAACTGGGCAAACTGATGCTGCCTTAAAGGACCACTACTTTGCTCGGAAATAATGGTTTCCTTTCTTTTGTGTGTTGTCTCCGGTATTCCCCGCGATACTTTAGCCATTCATTGTATCTATACATAGTTTAACCATCTGTTGTTTACAGAACCTTTTTTCTGAAATTGTGAAACAGTCTAAATGGTGTTCGGCATGTTCATTTTACAACGCTTGGTAATCCAAAAAGTGTTTATTTAATTTACAACCCCATGAATTGCAAGATTTTTGAACGGCATGTAAAGGTAGCATTGCTGCCTAGTGACAGCAGGAGATGAGAGCATGTTGTTTATTCCACAGAAAAGGGATGAACTGATAATGCAACCTGAAAGATTTACTGTATAATGCTTAAAATAAATAGGCTTGTTTTCAGACCTGCAAAGCTCGACTAATTTATTATAAAAGATCTGGGAGCAAAATTCCACCACTGTAGTTACATTTTTTAACCAAAATTAGCAGCTACTTGAAATGAATTTGGTCTAAATTCTATTAAAACGTTGTAAATCTAAAATAATCTGTAAAAAAATGTCTGTTGATCATAACTTCCCATCTTACCTCAACAGTCTAGTCAGCAATTGTTATTGTAAAAATCTAATTTGTATTCATTATCCGATGTAACATCATTAATATTATTTATTATGGTTGAATGTAACTTTTGTCAATTTTAATTTATGAATCTATGTAATAATTGAACAGCATTAAAGCTAAAACACAATCACACAAGGTCAATGTTTTTACGAGATTAAATATTATGCAATAATACAATGTACGACTTTCAAGATAACATGGAACCATATTTCCATTTTATATATATTGTGTGATACCCATCTACACATATTTTCCTCAAATAAATGAAGAACTGGTGAAATTTTTTCTTTTTATATAATCATTTATTATATTAATTGGGGGCAGAAAAAAAGAAAAACAATTTCCGATATATTCACGTTAAATCTTTATAAAAGTACACATCTGCTTTAGCATCTCTCCTGTCCCGATGGGTTCTAACAACCAACACTGCAATACTGTAACAACTACAGTACGTCAATATGTAACAAACATAGCAACTAAAAACATATAACAAGTATTTCCATGGTACATAAGTCAAAGTAGTAAATAAAACATATGAGAAATTATCAACCAAAACTCAAGTCAAAACTAAAATATATAAGTCAAACACAAAGATACTCATGCAGACAAACTCTTTATTTTGCAAAATCCTGGACACTTATTTCGCTCTCGAGCACAAGCAGAAGAAACACTAAGACAGCATAATTCAAAATTAGGATTTATTTTTATTTAGAGGTGACTGAGTCCTGAGCGGTGTCCTGAGGAGGGTTTGCTGGTGGTGGGCTGCTGTTGAACATCAGCTTCCGTAAGATACCCCCATAGGTAGGTCCATAAACTGTTATATTGTAGTTAACCAGAGAGATGAACCTTGCTCCCAAACATGCTAGTTCAGGCTTGATAGCAGTCAAGCCAACTGGTACTTGTTCAAGTTTGCTCTGAGGTTTAGGATCACAGATGAGTACCATGAAGTACTGCTGCACACGGTCCTCTGCACGGAAACAAAAAGAACAAGCAGTTAGGAAATGCAAAGAAGAAATCCATGTTTGGTAAAGCTAATAAAAAATATCTTCTTGAGGATGCATTCAAGATTCATTGTCATAACATATACACAACCAGGTGTAGTTATGTAATGTATGAATTTAGATCGCAGGTTCCTCAACAGGGCAATTACAAGACATAACATTTTTTATATAAAAAACAACAATACAAATAAAAATAGTGCAAACTCAGGTGTTTAATAGTCTTATTGCCTGTGGGATGAAACTGATCCTGAGTCTGGTGTTTTTTTTCCTGATGCTGTGGTACCGCCTGCTAGACGGCATGCATGTTTAATTGTTAATGTGTTAAAGGTAGGGTAGGTAAGAATGGAGAAACCAGCTCGTGTGCGCTAGAATTTGACAGTACGCAGTCGAAAAAAATCTGCCCCTTCCTTCAGACTTCCTTACAGAGCCCCTCCTCCAACACACACAAACGCGCACATGACCAATGAGGGCACGAGATAAGTTTGTGCACGAGATGGAAGGCTGACAGGCAGGTAGGCCATCCAGTTATCTGCCGCGGGCCGAGGCAGGAATGGTGAGTTTTAATGAGTATAAAAAAGTATGTATCAAACTGTCTGTTGCATGACATAATATAAATATACTATTCATTTTTGACATTGATGCATAATCCTCTTTAATTTGGATCACTCAGCATCCTCTCTTACCAACGAGAGTGCGGATGGGGTTGTCCTTCTGAGTGATGCTGAGAATCTGGCCTGTCAGGGTGGCCTGCAGTGCGGGGGACAGCGGGGGGTAGCTCCTCTCTGTCAAAGACTTGTTGAGCTCGCTGCAGATCTGAGCACTGACGCCCTCTAGTGCCTCCTCCTGGTTAAAGTCCCTGCAGAGAATATGAGGAAGGTTCTGGTTAGAGATCTTTTTTCATGTAAAATAATCTTAGATCATGGTTATACAAAAAAGACAACTGACGGGCTGTGCATCCCCTCCAGCAGCACACCGGTCATCCTCTTCAGGCGGCCGGACAGGAGGGGCAGACCCTGGATTGCCCCCCCGACGGTGCTGAAGATGATGAGCAGCACCTCGTTCACCGCCTGAATCAGCTGCAGCTGCTGCTGGATCTTTTGCAAACGTATCTCGTCATTCATCAAGGTCTAGAAAGGAAAACAATTCAAGTTCATATTAGTTTGACATTTTTTTTTTTTTTTTTAAATACACTTATTTGTTAATTTGCTGAGATTAGATGAGAAGAAAAACTTAGCTAAGCATAAAGACCGGAATCAGGGGGAATCATAGTTGTTGTCATAATTGAGGATTGACAAAAAAGCTTTGTATGATTGTTCTAAAAAAGCCTTATGAATATTTATGAGTTTATTCCATTTACAATTATACAGTGTTTTAAGAAGATTATAATAACACATTACGGACTGTTGCAACCTTGTGCAATAAACCTGAATTGTGCACAGTGGCGACTCGTCATTAGGGGCAGGCACAGCCCAACCTAGTGTCAGCAGAAAGTCATTCAAATAATAATTCCAAAAATATGCAAAAAATATATTTCTTAAAATATATTTTAAGATCATGTTTAGTCATCTGATTGGTCTGTACATTGCTGTTTTAGTCTGCATTCTACTAATTAGTGTCTACAGTGTGCCTATTGAGCCGTGTTGAGCCAGCCCCGATCAAGCCCCGATCAAGCCCCTCTCTCTGCTGTCAAAATGAATGGGTGCTGTAAAAACTACACGGCAAAGAAATTATCACCAGTGGGGAAAAGTGCTGGCAACCCCACCAAAACGTCATCTCATAATTAAGAACTGATTGGATGTAAGTATGTGTGCTGCGAAAAGTGTAGTTGTGAAGAGGAGACGAGAGGGCGCAGCTTATAGCGATTAAAATCTGTAAAAGGAAAGAAAATGAATGAAGTGAACCTCTACTGCAGCTTTGGTAAGTTCATTTGATGTCATATCTTTTGTTGATTTTCTGTGCTTTGCCTATAGCCTATTGCTCTGCTGGATCGATTGATATTGTGACCTTGGTGATGAGTGTCTGTGTTTTCCTTATAAGTATTGCTTTGTGATGGTGCCCTTTACTGCATGTATTAAGGTGCATTACAATACGACATCCCCACGCTGTGTACATAAATGTATGCGCTCACAGTGTTGCTCCGTGCTCTTTATTCAAGGCTTCCGACAGTATGCAAAAAATACCCCCCACCCCCTCTCTCTCTCTCTCTTTATCTATCGGAAACATGGATAGCCTACAGCTATTTGTTTACGTGCTTAAAAAAGCAGTATAAGCTTATATATAAACATCTAAGTTGTTTGTGTCCCCACCACTTTTGTACACTGATTGTGCAATACAATCACATTCTCAAATGTCTCAACACAATATGATACTTATGTAACTTCGTGTTTTTAAATTGCTGCTACTCATTTTTAGCCATGGATGTGTACTAATTTCAATTTTACTACAAATGTGTTTTTCTACCTATATTCATAAGTGAGCTCAGTCTTTATTATTGCATGCCTCTTTTACCTGCTATGCCATTTAGACCCTCCAGAAAAACGCGATTCTGCGATCGCAGAATTTAAGATTTTTAAAAGGCCGCATATTTATCAAAAGGCCGCATAATCCCCGCATTTTTCCACACAAAGTTGAGAAAAAAAAAAGTTAACTCGTCTTGCCGTGAAGTAGTGATGATGATGACGCGACGTCATCAGCTCGCGCATCACAGAAGGTAAACAACACCGTAGAGTGAACGTGTGGAACTCACACGATAGAGAAAACACCAAGATGAAAAATCTGATCCATTTCATTTACCGACGAACATTTCTGCTAAAGACCGGGCAAAGCAGTACCCCGATGTCTTTCACGAACGTGGGGGGAAACTATTCTGCACCCCGTCCAACTGTGTGTTGGAGCCGTCTATGGTTGGAGCATAAGAGAAAATCGACGCTTACGACCCACTTTGATTCATTCAAACATTCGAAAATGCTTTCTGCTGCTGCAGACAAGAAAGCCAAACAACTCACGTTCACCGAGGCATCAACCTCCAAAACCCTTTCGAGGGCTACAAGAAACGAAGTGAGTAGCCTACAAGATTGAAGCTGGTCAGATAACGAACGAGTAAATGAAAACAGAATGAGGCACATTAAAGACACATGTGAGAAATCTTCCAAGACTTTGAAGTGTGCAGTGGACAACAATATATTGGCCTTTTACTCTTTTTATCTCTGGCTTCTCTTTAAAATGGAAGAGAGACAAACATTCTGCATGTGTGTTTCTGTATAATTGCACACACAAGGTTAAAGGTAGGAGGCATAGTGTGTGTGTGTGTGTGTGTGTGTGTGTGTGTGTGTGTGTGTGTGTGTGTGTGTGTGTGTGTGTGTGTGTGTGTGTGTGTGTGTGTGTGTGTGTGTGTGTGTGTGTGTGTGTGTGTGTGTGTGTGTGTGTGTGTGTGTGTGTGTGTGTGTGTGTGTGTGTGTGATTAAAATAGCCCAATTGCTTTTACAATAAATAAACATTGAATGTGTTTAATTGAATAGGAAAGGGGTTTAACGTTAGTGGCAGGTTGTGTGTGAGAGAGAATAAATAAGACAGCCCAATATTTAAAAAATAAAATATATTCTTTTTCGCAACTTCCCGCAATTTCACCGCATAAAATCACATAAAAACCCTGAATGTTTAATCGCATAATCAAGGATTTTTGCCCGCGTTTTTCTGGAGGGTCTAGCCATTTTTGCTGTAACACTGTACATTTCCACACTGCAGGACTAACAAAGGAATTCTGATTCTGGTTATAAGCATGTTTATATTAAGACAAAAACTACTCACAACATGCAACAACCCACAAAACAGAAATTGTATTGTATCTTCAAAACACAAGATACATAAACAACTTCAGATCACTCTCACCTCAGGCAGCGGGTTCTTATCGTTCTCCCATGTTAGGATGTGGAGGAATGCAATGTTGAGGGCCTGGAAGGGCCCGGGGACCAGCTGGCCCTTCCCCTGACTGTGAGTCTGTTCTTCTCGGATGTTGTTCGTCAGCTCCTCCAGGGCGGACTTGAGCCACGAGGTGGTGTGATTCAAAGCACCTAAAGTAGTCAAAAAAATCATGCAGATTTAGGAGATGGTTCTTCTGTCAATAATAAGAAAGTCTTGTGTTTATTCCACTTATATAATATCCAACTTTATGTTTCTCACATTAAAATCTGATATTTTCTAAAACGTGATGAATTGTGTTGCAACAGAAATGATAAAACAGACTTTACAGACAGTATTTAAAGCTGTAGAAAAAGTCGTCCCTTGTTCACTCACTGGGGGTTTTGTCCAGAACGCTCTGAAACATTTCCCTCTCACATTCCGCACCGTGCCTCTGCAGCAAAAGCCTCAGAGAATCGACTTCATAGTTGATTAAATCAGTCTTCATCAGGTCCAGCAGTCTGAAGATCTCCCTGATGTGTCAAAAATAAGAGCCTCTGTGATGGACTTGCTTTTAAAAATAGCAACATAGGTAAAACATGCATTACAGAAAAATCTATCTTTGGTCACAATGTCTCTAAAAGCTTTAATGTGTGCTTACCTGAACATTGTCACCATGTTATCTGAGTTTTGGCTGAGCTTCTTGATCTCCTCATCCCTAATGGGACAACACAACTTGCCCATGGTGGAGATAATGTAGGAGGCGAGCCCCTGGATGTCTACAGCATTATTGTCAGCCTGCTGACGAATCAGGTCCATGTCCAGCACCTCCATGATCTGTGTCCGCATCCGATTGGCCCCCGGATTAAGAAAGGACAATACAATCTGTCCAGAGGCAAAAATCATAATAAGTCTTACATCTGATCAGTAATGTTACTCGATTGGTGACTGTTTTTCTACATATAGTAGCCACAAAGGAGGTGATAGAGATGAAGAGAAGCAGATACAAAACTATCTTCAACATGGGAGAGGGCGCTGTGGATAAATGTCGGGAAACTCGGCGAGAATCAATCTTACAGTGAAGCTGTAAACATCTCATTGTGTGTGCTGACCTCTCTGATCTCCGCCAATAATCTGATGGCCTGCCCATACTCAGGAGGGTCGTCGGTCAGCTCGGACGCCAGGATGTCCCAGAAGGCCTTGTGGAGAGTATCTCTAACTAGCTTAGTAAGACTTGAAAAAAGAAACGGAGGATTTAGTTTGGCTGAGAATGTAATCTGTCATGAAAAAATGGCCATTCATGAAATGGGCATTGAAGGAGAAAAGGTCAGTGTTGTTATCAGGGTGGGGATTGTGCCAAAATACTGAATAACTGGTTTAGGTCATTTTTTTTAAAATAAAAAAACCCTCCTTTATTAAGTATCGAAAGTATTTCTTAACTTCTGCCTTATTATTGATATTATCATAACTTCCGCTGTCCCTTTCTTTGCACTTCCACTAAATAAATGATTCTCTTTTCCTCTCGTCTCCTCCCCTTCCCCCCTCTGAATGTCTCTGTCCACTTCACTGTTCTGTTTATTTCAGTGCTGTGTTAAAGATTAACATAAACACAGATGGGCAGATGTTGGTGAATACAGTAGAAATGGTAACACAAGGTGTACGGGTCAATGGGCTCTTTACTATAAAATGCCATCCAATTCTTATTATATTGAATATGTTTGATCAAAAGTTAGTGTCTCTATATCATTTCTACAATATTGTTTATTTAGACAAATAAAAAAGGTACTTTAATTCATTAAACATGCAGATTAAACAATTAAGATAATTTATTTTGAGTAATTCCACCTCTTGTCTTTAACTGAAACTGAACACATTAATATGTTTTTAATTTTGAAGTAGCTGATTAACATTTTAAGGTGGTTTTACAGTTGCTAGTCATTCTAGTTATGAGCAGATAAGCTATTATATTGTAAAAATGACATCAAGCCTAATGTAATTAGTGATCTAGTTCATGTGAATTGTTTTTGTAAAGCTTAACCGATTGGTTAACAGATTGGTATTTAGGTTCATTAATAATCCACAAAAGATGATCAAGATCCAAACAACGTTTCATACCTGCCCTCAGGGAGGCTTTGTGGTTCCACGTGGAAGTCTTGGTTCACGGCGATCTCATGAGCGAGGCGGAGACTGGACAGGTCTCTGGCAGACTCCATCACTTCATCCAGAGTTAAGGTTTTGGGTGGGCTTGCTGTGATAAACAAATATTGAACAACCTTACTAAATAGACAATTAAGAGCTGAAACAGAAAAGTGGGAACATCAAATGTACCGTTGTGTTCGAAGAAAAAAAGAAAAAAACTAAAATACTTCTGCTTTAAATTGCTTTTGTCACCTTCATTGGAAGCCATTGGAAGAGTACTACATTTCACTGTGCCGTATCTAACTTTTCATTCTGTTCTTGTTTATCTTAATCTATTTACATGTACTTGTTACTAACAACATTTAGCTATTTGTATTTATTTAGTTTACTTCATCTGCATTAATTGCACATTGGTCTTGCACATTTTTATTCTACTCCGTTTCTTCTTGCACTATTTTTATAGTTTTTCTAATTTGTTTTATTGTTTATGTCATATATATTTATGTTGCATTGTAAGGGGAGCCTGGGACTTAAGATTTCCATTGCCATATCTACACTTTAGCTACTGTGCATGTGACAATAAAGCCTTTGAATCTTGAATCTTTGAAGTCTTGAAATATTGTCAGCAGAATCAATAATACTCAGTCTCAAAGTTTAGCCTGACACCAAACAAACCAGAGTGCCTTTCCTGAGAAAAAGATGACTGCACCCAGGAATGAAATCAGTACGTCAGAGTCTGAGGGGTGAACTCACAGGAGGGAGTGCAGTGTTTGCTGGAGCCGTCGCTGGTGAAGCTCTCCCGGGAGCTGGCTGAGGTCACGCTGTCGCTGCGCTCTGATGACGACTCCACGTCCTGCTGCTCTCCGTCGGATGTGGAAGCAGGTCGCTCATCATTGAGAGGCATCTTGGGTTACAGCTGCACATGAGAAATCAGTAACATGACCTAGCTTGTTGACTACAACTGTGATTTCTGAACGCTTCTTCTAATTGAACTGGTTCAGCAAGTCACAAGTTAATGAGTAGAATTTTCACAGCAGCACAGGAACAGGTTAATCATTCCCCCTTTGCTTGGAAACTACTATTGGTATTTATACAATAGTAAAATATCACTGACAGTTGATGTCTGCTGATATTTATTTTCTTATTAGCAACACATCCCATGAAAAGACCAAACCGCACAATAAATTAAACATTCTAAAAAGTATTTACAGAGCGGCCAAAAGCAGATTATTTCTTCTGTTGTTGTCCAAAAACAGGTAAATGTGCCAAACTGTTGCACAGTGTGAGATGTTTCTGTAAGAAGACATTGATTTTGACACAAAGCCAATTTAAAGTAAAAATATATTGGAAAACTAAAGTGCATTCAATAGATTAAATGGTCACTAACATGTGTTATTAACTCCTGTTTGGGTAAGAACTGCTACAACTGTGCTGGGTAGCTTTAGGGAATAACTAAAAACATCTTCCATAGCAAAACAGACAATAACAAAACGTCTAAATGTCTAAATAATAAGTCCACGGAGTAGAAAACAACAGACTAAGCCTTTACCTAACTGCCAGAGCAGTTAACAGATTGCAACAAAAACCGGGCAAACAAACAAAAAAACTGCCGGTGGGCTAGTCTCTATGGAAACAGAGATAGCTGCCTTGTTGCACAATTTAACATCTTGTTAAAATCACTGATGATGACGCAGGGAGTCGTTGTGTTTACTGCCACAGAGTGAGACAACACTACCCAAGGTCAGGACACAAACAGGATCCACTTTCATACCTAGGTTTAAATGAGCGCAACAAGTGAGACTTTGTCTCGGCCGATCTTGTTCCTCCAGGGGCAATACAGGACAACAGAGGGCTCCTCAACCTACAACACGATCCTGTTACACCTGTCCCACCTCTCTGTCCCACGCTAAATATACATACATTAACAAAACAAAGAAAGCAACTTTTTTTCAGACCAATATGAGCTAAAACCCATCTGTATCCTGGAAGTTATGTACATGTTTGTACCATTATAACACAAATTGTATGAATTCACCTTGATTACTGTCACACCTTTACTGAAGAAGGCCTGTTCATGTTCTAATCTGCTAGCACTGTTTAGGACATCCACTGCTGGCAGAGTGACCATTGGGTGTTCCTGTCCCTGGTCTCAGTTATCTGCTGCCAAAAATGAACACACACTCCCTCGCTGCTCTTTTAGTTTAAAGATAGCTCAAGGGGTGAGGGGTGTGTGACTTCCTTCGTTACATCATCTGCTAGACTCGACAGCTAGGTCACGGCAACAAAGAAGGCTAATTTTCAGAGATTATAGGAGAGAGATGGGAGCAGTACAGTTCTGGAAACTGATTACAGATTAGATCTACTCAGTCATCTGCTGCTTCATCACAAGAACTCCTCTTAATGAAGTCTGAATGTTAGGTCAAATGTTGCAGTATGCAAAAAACAAGATAACAAGATCCGACATGTGACATGTATTGACATAACAAAAAACAAATAATGATTTAAAATAGGTCTTTACAGTTTATTGTAGAGTGGGGCTGCAACTAATGATGTTTTTGATCATTAAAATCAACTAGCCGCTTGTCTATAAAATGTTTGACAATGATGACAAATTTGACAAAGATTAAACAATCGATATATTGCTCCAAAAGACAAAGAAATTCAGTTTACTGTCATGGTGAAGTAAAGAAACCAGAAAATATTCACATTTAAGAAGCTGGAATCGTGTCCCCTGAAAAAAATTGCAAAAATAAGTCCAATAGTTTAATTTCTTAACTATCTGATATGACAATCAATACCTTTATTGTAGATTGTAAGATACAGCACTGGAATGCAATGAGCTATTCACAATACATAATGTCAATATCCTATAGCCTCAGGTTTTTAGAAGAATGCAATGTGAGGTCCATATAAAGGGTACATATTGTTACAGTAAGTGCTGCAGAGACAAAGAGTGTTCTTGGATCAGATTCGACCGCAGTGTAATGTAAACAAAGCACAGGAGCAGGGGGACGGGGCTAACCACACGGGGACTCTCGTTATTGGCTGCAGCTCCCTGTCTCTCACCATTCGGAGAAAAAAAACATCCAAACACGCCTGAGCAGTGGGTACACGTGATCTGAGCAGCAGACCAAAACAAGAACTTCATGCACATTTCACATCGAAAATGTTATTTATATGTCCACGCATGAACCCTAACAAAAACTGTCGAAATAAAGACATTATGCTGTTGACATTTAGGCAGTGTTCACCGTATTTGTTATTTGACCAACCACTGTGTCTATAACAGACAAATAAGTCATGAAATTGGTCCTTTCGCATGGCAGCCATTCTTTGACATTAGCGTTCGTGCCAATTGGAAGCTTCGACAACTGTACCAAAGTTTCCGACCCACAACAAACCCAAACGTAAAGTAAAAATGGACGTAAAAGTTGTCAACAACACCAGCCGAGTGATTCTCGGTTTAAAATACAGTAACATTTTAAAAAAGCGACTTTTACCTCATTCAAGTCTCCAGAAAGAGAGACTGGTACCTAAAATAGCTCAACTCTGAAGGGAAGATTCGTCGACCTCGTACTGTAATGCTCGTCTCTTCGTTTAAAGGGCTGTAGTTTCCCCAGCTGGCCCTAAGGACAAATAGGCGAATCTATTACTCACACAGGGGTGATCAACCGCCAAATAATGGCAATAAACGGATTTTGAGTACACATTGGAGTATGTGAAATAAAACAGAAGTATTTTAAAAATGAAATATACATATTTTAGCCCAGTAAAGGCAATATAATACAATATTATACTCTATCGCCCTTGGTATAAATGGTACGCTCCGCTCTGTTTCAGGAGAGGACGTCTTGTTTACGGATGTGACCTCAGTGACAGAGGGAAGTTTGTTTTTGAAAGATGAACAACCAATTGAACCGAACTAAACATTATTTTGAAGGCTTCTTTTTGCGGCATCTAAAGTATTGAAATGTATTTTAAACGTTTCCGACACCGATGATAAAATTAAAAAAAGTTTGGGTAGGCCTATTGTAATTACTAAGTATATTTTTACAAGATGTGTTTCTACATTGTTGTCTTTTGGACTCGCCCCACATTTGAAAGTAAATATACCTCAAGGGAAGTCATTACATTTTGGTTAAGAATTGTTATAACATTAATAAAACTATTTGATGTGGCTGGTATATGGTAGAGATGGAGTGAACAGTTGTATTGCTGGAAGCCACTAGAGAGAAGTAGTGAAGCAACAGGATGTGTTTTTATATAAATATTTATATGCATTCAAATGACTGTCCTTCTTCATACTGAGTGAGTGGTATGTTTAAGTTGATGATGTCTGATTGTAAAATTATTATGATGTTTTATTCTCTTTTTTCTTTATTTGTCAAAACTTGCAGACCTTGCAGAGCCTCTCTGGAGGTAATTGTAATTGTTCAATGTTGCCCACTCAGATGCCACATGACAACAAGCAGATTAAATGCTGGTAAAATCTTTCCGTTCAATGCTTCTCATAAACAAAACATTTTTGATGATAACATATCTATGGTAGCTATAAATCACAGTTTATTGGTTGCTTCCTGTGAATACATTCCTGGTTTTAAACAGGGAGAGAACCAACACATTCTCAACATAGGCCGAGTTGGGAGTGAGCATGTGTTGTGTTGCTGAGAGAACAAGTCTGTCATCATTGAGAAACATGTAGCTGCCTTTACAGAGAAAAATGTACCTCAATTGACAACTACACATTTGTACGTGACTTAAATATAGGTAAACATGCTTAAAAATGACCTATTTCTTAATAGAGACACATTTCAGACTCAGATTCAGAATATTATATTGTCCATTATATATATAATGGAAATGTGTCTTTGGAACTGGCAAATAAGATAACATAACACACACACATTACATCATACAATTCATGCACACACACCATTAGAGGATATGTTTAAGTTAAGTTCAAAATCCAAAGGGCTTTTTTTATTCGACGGTGGTAACAATGGAGTTATCAGATAATGCAAACATTAATGACACCTTGTGGCATGTTTAACAAGGTTTCTGTAGAGTCGTTGTTAATTCAATTTGTACAATTATTATGAAGGAAATTAGATCACACCAGGCACAATATGATAACATAAAAATCCAGTCATTATACAGGACTGTCTCAGAAAATTAGAATATTGTGATAAAGTTCTTTATTTTCTGTAATGCAATTAAAAAAACAAAAATGTCATACATTCTGGATTCATTACAAATCAACTGAAATATTGCAAGCCTTTTATTATTTTAATATTGCTGATTATGGCATACAGCTTAAGAAAACTCAAAAATCCTATCTCAAAAAATTAGAATAGTTCCTCAGACCAAGTAAAAAAAAAAGATTTATAACAGCAAAACACAATCAAACATTTGAAAATGTCCATTAATGCACTCAGTACTTGGTTGGGAATCCTTTTGCACGGATTACTGCATCAATGCGGCGTGGCATGGAGGCAATCAGCCTGTGGCATTGCTGAGGTGTTATGGATGCCCAGGATGCTTCAATAGCGGCCTTTAGCTCATTAGCATTGTTGGGTCTGGTGTCTTTCAGCTTCTTCTTCACAATACCCCACATATTCTCTATGGGGTTCAGGTCAGGGGAATTTGCAGGCCAATTGAGGACAGTAATGCCATGGTCAGTACACCAGTTACTGGTGGTTTTGGCACTGTGGGCAGGTGCCAGATCATGCTGGAAAATGAATTCCTCATCTCCATAGAGCTTTTCAGCAGACGGAAGCATGTAGTGCTCTAAAATCTCTTGGTACACAGCTGCATTTACTCTGGGCTTGATGAAACACAGTGGACCAACACCAGCAGCTGACATGGCTCCCCAAACCATCGCTGACTGTGGGAACTTCACACTGGATTTCAAGCAACTTGGATTTTGCTCCTCTCCAGCCTTTCTCCAGACTCTGGCGCCTTGACTTCCAAATGAAATACAAAACTTGCTTTCGTCTGAAAAGAGGACTTTGGACCACTGTGCAACTGTCCAGTGCTTCTTTTCCTTAGCCCAAGTCAGACGCCTCTTCCGTTGTCTTGAGTTCAGAAGTGGCTTGACCATGGGAATACGGCTATTGTAGCCCATTTCCCGGACACGTCTGTGAACAGTGACTTTTGATACCTGGACTCCAGCTTCAGTCCACTGTCTTTGAAGCTCCCCCAAATTCTGGAAGCGACTCTTCTTCACAATGCTGTTAAGGCTGCGGTCATCTCTCTTGGTTGTGCAGCGTTTCCTGCCACATTTCCCCCTTCCAACAGACTTTTTGTGGATGTGCTTTGAAACTGCACTCTGTGAACAGCTTGCTCTTTGAGAAATTTCTTTTTGTGTCTTACCCTCCTGATGGAGGGTGTCAATGACGGTCCTCTGGACAGCAGTCAGATCAGCAGTCTTCCCCATACTTGTGATTTAGTTTACTGAACCAAGCTGAGTGTTTTTCAAGGCTCAGGAAACCCTTGCAGGTGTTTCGAGTTAATTAGACGATTCAAGTGATTCGTTGAACACCCTACTAGTATACTTTTTCATGATATTCTAATATTTAGAGATAGGATATTTGAGTTTTCTTAAGCTGTATGCCATAATCAGCAATATTAAAATAATAAAAGGCTTGCAATATTTCAGTTGATTTGTAATGAATCCAGAATGTATGACATTTTTGTTTTTTTAATTGCATTACAGAAAATAAAGAACTTTATCACAATATTCTAATTTTCTGAGACAGTCCTGTATATTACAAGAAAGAATTTCTACTGTGTGCATATTGGATTCTTAGGGTTTACGGGGAAATGTTAGGCTGGATAAGGCAAACAATCGTTGAAAGAACAGAAGGTTTTTTGTTAAATTGTATCTGATTCTATAATTTAGGGTACATTTCAAATCAACAAAACAGTACAAAAAAGTGTTCTTTCTCAATAGAACAATCAGTGGTTCAAGTTAGTATATTCTTTAGTGTAACATATCCACTAGTTGCAAAGTTTAAACATTTTTTTATTTTATTTTAAGGGAAAGGATGTTTTCACTACTCAGTTTGTATATGTTACGGACAAACTTAATGTCATTACAATCATTTGATTAAGTCCTGCACTTCAAGTAAAATCCAATTTGAAAGGCTCTTAAGTCTATTCTACCATATATCCAATGATTTAAAAAAGTTAAAAAAATAATTGTATTAAAGTTTTGTTTTTTCATGTGATATGTTCAGCACTATTATTAAGGATAGGGATATTTTTTATTATAAAACTACCATACAGGTCATTTTGATTTTTAAAGAGATGTCATGTGAAACTCCAACCTGTGTAGATGTACATTATACTATGGGATATCAGAAGCACTATTTTAGATATTTAAAATTTGAAAAAATGAGGTGCTACATCGTTGACAATGAGTCAAACATTTTACGCAAATAACATAGTTGACTGGACACATTATTAACCATCAGCACTATGTTCATTTCAAGGCAGAAGTGCAAACATCAATTGATAATGATGTGTAATGATGTCTACGTCATACAAACACTAGGTTACCTGTCAACTAAGTTACTACAGTTACTACAGTGGGTAACTTAGTTGACAGGTAACCTAGTTGACAATTTCTCTATTTTGACCCATCATTTCAATGGTAGGCCTTGCCCTTGCCTGGATGACCATGTCATTATCTTGAATGTCAAGTACTTGAATTTAAGTATTTTATCAAATATTTGATATATGTTCTATAACTTAAGATAGCTTATGTTTGATCAAATAGGTTATGTATTTTTAATAATGTAAAGTATGGTATGGGAGCGGCAGCAATAGTGGCAAACCACGTGACACAGAAACAAGAAACGTGCGCCGTCGTTTTCAACGCTGTCCGTAGCTATTTGGATGAGGGGAAGAAATGCCGCATACGTAATGGAGAATATAGCTTGCTAGAGCAATTAAAAAAGTGGAGAGGTGGTAATATAACTGGGGATTCAAGATGTCAGAAAGCAAGTCATGCTATGCTACATGGTATTTACAAATAAACGCAAGATTGATGGCCAACAGCTAACACTATATGATCGTCCAATGACAAAGGTGAATGAGTTCAAATACCTACTGTGGTTTGATAGCAAATACACATGGAAAATGCATATTAATCAAGTGGAAACAAAATGCAAAAAAGTATTACATTTATTGCGAGCAGTAGCTGGATGCAAGTGGGGCGCAGACAAACAAGCATTAATAGACATTTACAGATTAATTATGAGGTCCACAATAGACTGTATAGTGTATGGAGCAGCAGCAAAAAAATCTCTTTTAAAAATTGATAGAATACAATATAAAGCATTGCGGCTGTGTATTGGAGCGATAAAGTCATCCCCAATTAATGCAGTTCTGATAGAAGCAGGAGAGACACCTCTGGAGATCAGAAGAGAGAAACTTGCTCTATCATACTGGGTCAGACTACAAGGAAGTGGAGAGGAAAATATTACAAACAGAATACTGCAGGATTGCTGGCAATATGCAAAGTTCCAGGGTGGGTTTGGCTGGACGAGTAAGGAGAGAACGAGGACATAATGGAGTGAAGACCATCACGTTTGCCAAAGCAAGCCCATTTAGCAGTGTTCCCCCATGGCTTTTCCCAGAAGCTAATATGAGTATCATAGAAAGGAAAAAAGAGTGGCAAATAAATGAAGTGGGAATTAAAACGAGTATGTACCTGAAGGAGTACTACAATTACCTCAACATTTACACAGATGGTTCTAAGAACAAGGAAGAGAGTATTGGATGTTGGAGTTAATATTTATAAACAAAGAAAAAGAAGGGAGGAAATCATAATAGCTAGACTCAGAATAAATCACACAGCATTGAATGGTACGCTGTATAGCATGGGGAAAAGTGACAGTGACAAGTGGGAACTGTGGAGTTAAAGAAAAATGTAGAACGTATCTTGTTACATTGTGACATCTATAAAGCTGAAAGAGAAAAACTAAAGGATAACGTTTTAAAGGCAGAGAGGGAGTGGAATGTGGTTGGTATTCTGAGAACAAAAGGAGAGGGAGGGAGTAAGAGCTACAAGGCACTGTTTACTGTTTGCTGAGTGAAACTGGGGTAGGAAAAATAATTTAACATTAGGTTAGAATATATCATAGATTGTTGTTTTGTTTAGTTTATTTTACGTTTTTTGTTTATTTTTTCATTTTTGATTAGATCATAGATATACGTCCATGAGATGGAATGATATGATGATTGACACTCATGTACAGTAGGTGGCGGTATGCACCTTAAAGTTGTTTGTAATCCGCCAAAAACCGACGAAGAAGAAGAACGTGCCCCGTCGTCTTTCTCAAACGTATTACGTCACGCATTTCTGGTGATGGCGGTCGATTTGACTCCTCGTTTCAGAAGGTTGAACAGCCAAACAAGAAGCTTTCGTGAAAATATACAGCATGGTAAGATTTTAGCACTTACGCTTAATACGTTTGCATATAGCTATAACTCTACCTTTATATTAATACAACCACACAAACCAGCACAGCCGTGTATAAGAAATGCAAAGTCGCTGTGCAGTATTGACATAATAACCCAACGGTCGTGTTGTCAGCCTTCCATTATGTACAAATAGATTTGGTAAATTGTATAATGGATAATAGTTCAGGGACATTGCATAAGGTGTCAGCATATGGTGCACAGAAGTTTTTGTCCTGTTTTTAAAAGTAGCTTTAGCGAAGTGTAGCAAGATGGTTGTTCGAAAAAGTGTGACTGCTTTACGTACTTTAAAAAAAGTAGGTAAACATATTACCATGTTATGATATTGTTATTACGGTAAGTAACTGTTGTAATTCTTAAATCTAAAACAAAAGTATCTGCTTTTATTAGCTCATTATATATTTTGAAAACATTAAATTGTAATTTGTAAATGAAATATTTGTAGCTGTCAGATTAATGTCGAGACAATTAAAAGATTTCCCTCTAGAAATACTTTAGTAAAGTAAAAGCGCCTAAACTTTGCACATAGAGTACTTGAGTAAATCTTCTACTACACTATTGTAACACTACTGTTTACCAATAAAACAACAATGAATATGCCAGTACAAACTACTGTTAATGTTACAGCATTTACTGGTCTACCTTCATTTTTAAAGTAAGCAAACTTTGAGTAATGGTCATTATTTCTTATGTCATTACCTTGTTACATATCTTATTTCCCCCAATCCAGTGTTTGCTCTTCATGTTCACCTTTAGTTTGACACAGAACATGGTTATGAGTAAATTGTAATTGTTTTTCAAGCTGTTTTGTCCCCTTTTCCTCTAACCCTCTGTCTGCTAACAGGCTTCTCAGGGCCTTTCGGGGCCACCCAGCTGTGGCACAACATCATCCGGGCCCTGCAGACTCAGGTGGAGGTGCGCCGCTGTAGAAGGCATCTGCGCGTTCATGCCGAATGTTTCACGGGCTCAGACGCTGTGGATGCCGTCCTCAGCTATCTGATGCAGAATGTGGTGTTTTGCACGAGTGAAGTGTCTCGCCTCAAAGCTGCTCGACTGTGCCAGGCTCTGATGGAGGCCAAGGTGTTCGAACCAGTGGGAACCAAGCTGTTTCGCAGGGACAAAGAAGTGACCTTTGAGGACAGCAGCTGCAGCCTTTACCGTTTTCTGGAATATAAAGTGTCACCCAATTCTGCCATGAAGGAGTGCAATAGTGACACAGAAAACATGCCTCCAGAGGAACAGGGGCTAAAGAGGAAGAAGAGTTACAGGTAGGCTTTACTTTCAATTCCCTGTCCTGTAGTGTAGAAGCCATTTTTGCTATTGATATTGATATATTGGCAGCATTGACAGCTTCTTTGATTTTATTATATGTTTTATGATGTATTTGCCAGGTTCTTTCCTAAAAATGAAGCATTGAAGGCGAGTAAATAATCCCTTTAGAAGTTAAACAACTTCATAATTAACTATTCAATTCAATAGTGTTTGACATTATTGACAGACATACCCAAAAGATCCTTACTTTTTATATCAAGGTTCAGCTTCTCTAAATAGACCTAAGTGAGTGGTTAAAAATAGGGTTCCCACCATCATGAAAAAGCTAGAAATTAGAATTTCAAACCTGTGGAAATATTAGTTCTCCTTAGAGATCAAAAAAATTGTCTAAATGTTTTAATAGAATAATAAACATTGTAAGTGCAATATGCAATTCTCTTTGTATATGTGTACTCATACGCTGTGAATTGTCGTGAAAGTTGTATTATTGGTCCTTGAGAAGTCATAACAAATGTTAAACCTGTGACCATTCAAATGTGTGGGAACCCTGTATTTAGCTCCATCATGCTTTTTGTTGTTGCAGAAGGCTGAATGAGGTGCGGACGATCTGTAATCCCCTCGCTGTGGGACCATTAGATCGGAGGGTGGAGAGGCTGCTGAGGAACATCAACCTGCGACCAGCCTCATCTCCATCTTTAAAAACAACTTGCACTGCTGCTGCTTTTCTGTCCAAAGCTGGTAAGATAGAGTTCTCTTTCTTCAGTAGTATGGAGAACAACAGCCTATGACAGTTTATGGATGACCAATATTCTTTTTTTCCTTATATTTGTACCTCTTTCCTTCTTCCGTAGTGGTGGATGAGGTCTGGAAGCAGCAGACTCTGCTGCAGCTGCTGCAGATCGTAGAGCTGCCCATGCTGGACTGCATCCTGACCTCTCCTGCCAGAGGTCAGCTGAAGGCCTGCAGAGCTCCTCTGGCTTCACAGGACCTGGTCATCTCCAACACTTTCCTGGACCGAGAGCTGCCTGACAGCCTGCACCTGCCCCAGTCAGTGCTCCCATCAATACTGCAGGATTATTTTGCAAAGTAGACATACAAAAATAAATCTACTGAGATTTTTACTTTTTCAATCTCTTTCAAATAATTAACGGAACAATTATACAAATGAAATCAACAAGAAATTCTCATAAACAATATAAAAAAAACTAAATATTACATAATCAAACAGGAGTAGAAAGACGTATACCTTTCTCCATTACTTAAATATTTTACTACACCATTGCTTTTATGTACAACCCAAAGTCAATCAAAGATAAATCCAACAATTACCACATGTTTATTGTACCAACCCTAACTCTTAAAAAATATATGATTTTGTACAGCTTCTTGAATTGATTTGTGTTTGAACTTCAAACCAGTCTAGAAATGTCTCCATACATTGAATTCCACAGTAAAAACCTCTTCTCTTTCATGGCTGACAGGTTGGATGGTTGGCTGTCGGCAGCAGCAGACTGCTTAGAGCTGTTTCCAGATCAGCTGATTGTGGTTGCTGGGGAACAGCTCAGCCAACAAGGTGGCACCTTCTCAGAAGACGACCAGGCGGAGCACGTGGCCAGCCAAAAGAAACTGCTCTTTGACACCATTGCCAAGTACTACAGTGGACAGGAAAAATATCCACTCCTCTCAGGACGCTACCTGGACATACATGCTGCAATTCTGAAACTGCTGGGTGAGACTTTACACTGATTTAATGGTTTATGGGATTGTGAACTGATTTTTTTTTTGTGTCCGTCCATTAAGATGAATCCGTCGTAGAGATAATTGATATTTGACGTCCCCTGTCCTCACCATGTCTTGTGTCTCTCCAGATGAGGGGAAGGTGCAGGATGCCATCCAAGCATCTCAGCTGTGTTTTCGGCTGCTAGAGACGAGCGTCAGAGACGAGCTCCGGAGACTACTCACCTTTATGGCCACAGCAGCGCACCCAGATGCCTGCCGTCTGCAGAAACAGGTCATTTTTTATACATTGATCAACTGCTTTTTTTTGTTTTAATCCAAACTTTATTTTGTAGTATTATATCCACCATTGAATCAGTGGAAAATGTGTTTGAATCACCGTTTCCTTTGTAATATGTTTCCTTTAAGATCGATAACAGGGCCTTGGTGTGCCGCACCTTTCAGAGAGCAATCGTCCAGAATCTTGAACTGACTCGATGCCAAAGCGAAACCCTGGTGCTGTTCCTCATGGACAATTGCACTGAGCTCATCAGGGTACACGTTCATGTTTTGATCAGTTATCACTAACATGCTTTTCTGATGTAATTGAATAAAGTTGAAAAACTACTCACATTTGTTTCAACATCATTTTAATGATCCTTTCTCCCCTTAATGAATACAGACTCCTAAGTCCCTTGTTGAATCTGTGAGGAGAACACTGAGGACGATGCAGCAGGGCCAAGATCCTGACTCAATTGCCAGTAAGTCAAATACAACTTTAAATAAATGTGCACACTCTTGCTAACAATACACCTTCTAACATCACATGAAATAACCCAAATACATTTTCTAATTGTACGTGGAAAACAACCCCCTCTGTGTGTTGCAGCGTTCACATTCTGCCAGCAGGTGACGCCAGAGGAGTACGAGGATCAGCGAGAGGCTACCACTCTGCACAGCCTAAAACAACTTCTTCATGATATTGCCTCGAGCAAAACCATTCCCGTCAAAGAGAGGAGGAGGCTGCTCAAAGAGTTTGAAAAACATCACCCCGTGGTCTTCCTCCAGCATCTTTCCAGCACCTTCTAAAAAGCACAGCTGGAGGGTTATTGGTTTGAATTCCCAGGTGCACTTCACAACCCTAGTTTGTAGTGGGACAGCGCTTACACTGAAGAATGATAATAATTTTATAATGTGTACCAAAACCAATCAAAAGCTTCCATACATTCCTTAAATTCTCAAGAGGCCTACAATATTGGTTTTATTTGCAAATATTGCATCACGTTTTTTTATCCCACATTGGCTACATTTTTGTAGCAATAGATGCATTATCTATCTGATGAAAATCGCATTTTAAGTCAAAAGCTTAATTATAGTTGTGAATAGTTTGCACGAGTCCATACATAATCCATTATCAGCCCATCTTTATCATCAGAGGCCTTAACATGGGTAGTAATCTGTTGCACTTGCCATTATGTGTCAAATGAAATGAGTAACCATTTTTGAACTGTAGAATCATGATGCTGATTTAATGTTGTAAGTTGAATAATGTTTACTGAGGGCATTTGCTTCTCTTTGCTGGATTGTCCTGGTATTACTGTAGAATGTAGTGTGTGCAAACGGAAGGGATTACTGAAGAAAATGACCCTTAGGCGCGATCAGACACCAGATGTAGCCAGCTGTTTGCAGGCTGCAAGTGTTGGACTGCTTTTGAAATAATTGATGTGCTTCTTGGTCCTGCTGTGGAGACTGTATTTGAATAGGTTATTGGAATAGCTTTGGAAATGGAGCTGTGGTTTGCAGAATTAATGCTGAGTACTTTAATCAAGAATAACCATATTATGGGAGGCTCTTTTGTCTCCCTGTGTTGCTGTAGCAGACTGTGTGGTTAGTGGAAATACTGGAAATGCAACACTAATGTAGCTGAATGAGGTTGAACGCTAAATTGTTTTTGTTACAGATGAAGACAGACCTTTATTTAAAGATTTTAATAATGAAAACTAATATGAATTGCTAGGGTGCAATATTGTACCAGGCTAATCAGGTTAATACATGTTATTTTCAGGGGTTTTAAGAATACTTTAGTGCCATTATCATGGAATTGCCTTTTAATTGTAACTTTTTAGAATTGTACTTGAAAGCTGGACAATGATCCTTTTTATGGAAGATGTTTAATTAATAATGACTTAATGTTATTTTAAGAAACCTATTTAATCTTTGGTAATGCATCAATTTGATTGCATTCTTTTAATAAATGAAGCCATGGTCTTGCATAAGTGATGTAAAAATGTTATCTCAGTCAGTATCTTTTGTTCTTTACATACACTGAAATCATGTTGGATTGCACTTTATGATGCTGAAACAAGCTTTATTTTCTGTTTGAATAACACGTCTAATAAAAGTTTAATTGAATTTCTCTCAAACAACTCTAATGTATTATTTATTTGTTTAGCCCATGTGTCAAGTTACATTGCATATACAATTAAACACAATATCAGAAACAGTCAGTTTTGTCATATCAGTCTTTTTCTCAGTGTTGGTTCATATTTAGTATCTTTCCAAATATAATGCTTTGTGCATTTTCTTGCAGTGTGTGGAAAGTATAATTGTTACTGCTATTAATACAACTAATAGGTTTTTCTGGGGCTTTAATATACCATAACTATGTGCATCATAACTTATTTGTACACAAATCTGTGATTTCTTTTGGAACGTTTGTGAAAACTGAGAATCACGATATTCTATGCAAAGTATATTTGTTTATGGAGTGCCTGAAAAATAGATAATAAAAAAACTGATGACGTTGATGAGCCTGACAACCCGGAAGTAGGGTTGTTCGTTCACTACTAGCGCACTAAAGCTACTTCATTTCGTATGCCAGTGAAGTCATGGGGGCTGTGTTTCTCAGCCTTTACTGACAGCTGAGAGTCTTCTTTTAACAAGACATTAAACGGAGAGCCCTGTTCATCATAAGGTATGTTTCTGGAGACTGTCGGAGGGACAGTGAGGACTGAAGCCATCTCTCTTGTAATGACAGAATCGTCACTGTGTACTTGCGCATTGTTGGCTTGTTAGCAGGTAGCTACTGCGATGGTTTGCTGTAAAGTCTTTCACGGTATCCAACATATTGCAACGATGATGTCATCCTTATAAAGCCACATATGTTTAGGACATGAACCTAATAACTGCTTAGTTAGTGTCACAGTGCTGTGCTTGTTATGATGCGTTGGTCACAGGCTAAACAAGGCGATTAATTTAGCTAACACAGCTATTTCCCAATCAAACGTGACAGTCCTGACAAGCGACATATAAACCATTGAAATGCTTCAACCGGTCGCTGAAATTGTTGTTTAACCTAATGAATACCCTGTCAAATCATAACTATGTTAGTAAGCTCGTAATAATAAACTGCCTGGTATCTTGGTGGCTAGCTAGCTAGCTAGCTACTGGGCTAGTTAGGCTCTGTGCAGGTGTTTGTCTAGAAACGCTGCTCAGTCTACCTCAGTTTGTCTGGGCAGATTATAATGTACGTGTAATTTGACATCAAAATGACAATAATAATAATAACACACACAAACCTGTTGCAGATTACATCTTTAAATCTAGCCTAATGCTAGGGGAAATATTTGACCAAATATGGTTCATTTATTGGGCTTAATACCCATAGATCTGCATTTAGAACATCTTGTTTCCTTTGGTTTGTCTTTTTTGGTTGCAGACCACCCACTATCCACCATCACACAGTAAACCAGGAGCGATGACACAGTTATGGCAGTGTTATTGTGATTTATTTTACAATTGAGTATATCAGACCTGAAATCTTGCATCCCTCTCAGCACAGCTCTACTTCTTTGCAGTATATTGTTTTGTGTTAGGTTTAAATACATCTGGCTGTTATAAGAAATGTACAAAAGGACGAAGACTAAGAACACACTGACTTTTTGATAGATTTCATATTTCTGTGAACCCTCCATTTTGCTGTTCATGTAGTGTTACAGTAGTTGGCAATGGCTGAGGATACATAGATGTCCGAGATGTAGGGAAGTGCAGGGTAACACTGTATATCAGCATTATATACATTGTTAAAAGTACAGTAAAACTAGTGATTCTATTAACAGAATTGGCTGGGGTAGCTTTTGGCAAGGGTCCTCAATTTCTGATAAAGAGTTTGTTGATCCGTTTAATACGGATGCTCAATATCATTATTAATGCATGAATCTGTAAGGAATATATAATGCATACAGCACTGTGTGCATCTCAATGTATAGTCAGTAGCTTACTCAGCCTTGTTGCAGTGCAGTGAAATAAACATCAAAGTCCTAGAAAACCCTGAAGAAATAGTTCATGATGAAATTATTTGGCTACATTTCTCTCAGCCGTGTTCTTCTGTCTGGCTTCCTGTTGCCTAACATGCTTTTCAAGTCACTCTGAAGTATTTTTGAAAGAGGGACTTAACGTGGGGTGTGTTGCTTAGTTTGCCCTGAGTCACTTTATATTTCAGAGGGCAGCTTGGGCTGATTCAGTGTTTATTCTCCTCAGCCAATGGGCACTGTGCAAATTCAAGCAGGTGCCTTAAAGTGTGTGTCAAACTGAATGTTAAAGGGTTATGCTGAGCTAGGAAGGTTTATTATGAAGCTGCCTCTTTCATTGATTGAAAAGACTTTTGCTGACATTTGACTGACTGTTCTGTACCTCTTTTATTTTTCTGTCACTGTTTTCAACACTCTCACTTTAGCTGCCAGGTCAGGCCTGAACATGGAGTCTATGCTTAATAAGTTAAAAAGCACCGTCACCAAGGTGACGGCAGATGTCACCAGCGCTGTTATGGGAAACCCGGTGACACGGGAGTTTGAGGTTGGACGACATATTGCCAGCGGGGGTCCTGGCTTGTGCTGGAGGATCTATAACGGCACCAAGAAGTCCACCAAACAGGTTTGTGTGTTGATATCCTCCCCCTGCCCACTCCCCATTCATAAAGGCTTGATTTTAAATGTGAACACTGACTAAGCATGTGCTGTGTGCCTTGTTGAAGCTCATTTCAGTGCCTTGTTGATCTTCTTTATCCCTTCAGGAAGTCGCAGTGTTTGTGTTTGATAAGAAGACGGTTGATAAGTATCAGAAATTTGAGAAGGACCAAATTGTGGATTCGCTGAAAAAAGGGGTGCAACAGCTGACCAGACTGCGTCACCCGCGTCTCCTGACTGTGCAGCATCCTCTCGAAGAGTCACGGTGATTAACACACACACTGACACAAACACACATACCAAGGAAAGAGTCAGACCTCAAAGAGGGGCTTGACAAAGTTGCATAACAAATGTATTTGCCTGCCTCTGTTTGTGCATGTGAGCAGGAGCCTGTCATGATCAAAGACTCTGCAGACTGAATAATTTATGCCCCTGAGGGCCAGAAAAGGTTGAAGCTGTCTTTAAGTTACTTTCTTTTTGCCTTTTTTTCTTTTGAACTTACAACTGGGGAAACTCAAAATTCTAAATGTTTCTGTTTTGCCTTTCCTCATGTTGCTCTAAGTGTCTGTTGAGGAATAACTCAACATTTACAAAGCGGTTGTTTCAAATGATAATAATGTAGATGTTCTGTGTGGCCCTCAGAGACTGCTTGGCGTTCTGCACGGAGCCTGTGTTTGCCAGTCTGGCCAACGTGCTGGGCCAGAGGGAGAACCTGCCCACCCCCCTGCCCACCGACATCAAGGAGTACAAACTGTACGACGTGGAGACAAAGTTTGGACTGCTGCAGGTGAGAGTGCAGACAGGTTAGCTGGCTTAAACTGCAACACATGATTATCTTCATATGTTGCCAATTGGATGACTTGTTGCTAATGATTTGCTTTGTATATAATAAGGTCTCGGTAATCATCAACATCTGTAATTCCTGCGCCATACATGATGTGTACACTGTTGCTCATTGGCAAATAACAGTTTAGTTCTAGTTTTTGGTTTAGTGTCCATTTGTCAGATGTATACTGAAACGTTGTTAAATGAGAACACGCTTGCACGAACAAGTCTTAAGTTAGTGGGTTTTTGGTTAGAGGCCGGAAGGATGCTCTGTGGTGAAAACAAGCCTGAGAGTTTTCACTTTTGTTTTATGAACTAAAATATGTCTGTTCAAACCCAACTTGTGAATTTCTAAGCTTTTACATCTCTATCAAACGGTGATTCCTAAGAAGTGACTAAATTAAATGACTAACTACACAAATGTCTGCATTGGAAAGTCTAATATGAATTAATATGCTTGTACAGTTGTACCAGCTCCATTTCACGCCTCTCCTTGAAGTATATCAGACCTCATTATGTTCTCACGTGTGTTCCCATATGATCTTAATTACAGATTTCTTGCCTTTTCCACAGCTTATATAAGATAAGGAAGTGATGACTGCCATAGAAACCATGTACTAATCCTGTAGTTATAACAGAAACTGTTTCACCCTTTAACACCAAACCCTGACATCTTCATTCCTCCTTCCCCTCAGATCTCCGAGGGATTGTCTTTTCTCCACAGCGGGGTGAAAATGGTCCACGGCAACCTGTGTCCAGAGAACATCATCCTGAACAAGAGTGGAGCCTGGAAGATCATGGGCTTTGACTTCAGCATCTCCTCCAACAATCCCTCAGACGCTGAGGTGTGTTGGATCACTTAGATTTGTAATGCTCTACCAAATTAACATCTTGGAGTATTGTCACATCTTTATCTCCTCATGTTCTCTCGTCTTCCTCAGCCTAAGTACACATGTAAAGAGTGGGAGCCCAACCTCCCCCCACTCTCCCTCCCTAACCCCGAGTACCTGGCCCCCGAGTACATCCTGTCCGTCAGCTGTGACTCCGCCTCCGACATGTACTCGCTGGGCGTGGTCATGCATGCCGTCTTCAACGAGGGCAAGCCTGTTTTCCAAGTCAACAAGCACGACATATTCAAGAGCTTCAGCAGGCAACTGGACCAGGTGGGTGGAGCTAAGATAAAATGGACACACGTCAGGACAAGCTACTGAGGACTTGATTTTTAAGAATATCTCAAGAGTTTTTTTTACTTTTGCCACTAAAACACTGGTTCTCATCTCTGCTGTGATCCATTCCGTCTATGTTTTTCAATTCTAGCTGAGCAGCATAAGTCCAGCAGTGCTGAACAAGCTCCCAGAGGAGGTTCGGGAACATGTCAAGATGCTGCTCAGCGTCACACCCAACGTGCGACCGGATGCTGATCAGATGACCAAGGTTTGCATTGTTGGCACTACATGTCTGGAGATACAAAGAAAGTGTGTGTGCTTATGTAGGTGATATCTAATTTGATCTGCATCTTTTCTTTAAGGACACATTTTTCTCGTTCTGTTTTTGTATGTTTTGTTCAGATTCCATTTTTTGACGACGTGGGTGCTGTGACCCTGCAGTACTTTGACTCCCTCTTCCAGAGAGACAATCTACAGAAGTCCCAGTTCTACAAAGGCCTCCCTAAAGTCCTGCCCAAACTCCCCAAGGTAACTGCTTGTACATTTTGTACAGGGAATACAACCTTTATCAGGTCAAAAGTGTTTTTTTCGGAATTTAATAAAAACAGCCAAAAGGACTACTGATTTCAGACCTATCATTCCCTGTTGTATCAGAACTTTTAAAAGAACATCTAGTGTTAGCTAAACTGCAATATGTTCTAAATGTGTTTACTGAAGGGGTACTGCATGTTTAGATCCATTTGAGGTCCAACTTTTTGAATAACTGATGTTACTGTAATGATGCTTTCAGTGCTTCTATTTCTGTTTATATATGTGTTAACTGGCACAGAACAAAAACATGCACTTGTGAGTCAATTTCCTGCATAGTTTCTTGAAATGTTTAGTTCCTGTTTTGTCTTCCCTTAATGTGGTCCCTTGAGAACTCATCATGAACATGCAGTATTACAGTCTGAGTATTCGTTCATGGCTTCTGTGACCCACTCCTGTCTCTCAGAGAGTGGTGGTGTATCGGATCCTTCCGGCTCTGACCTCAGAGTTTGTGAACCCGGACATGGTTCCCTTCGTGCTGCCCAACGTGCTGCTGATCGCAGAGCAGTGCACCAAGGAGGAGTACGTCCGGCTCATCATGCCCGACCTCACGCCTGTTTTCAAGCAGCAGGAGCCCATTCAGGTACACCCTCACAGAAACAAGCGTTAAAAACGACTATTGTTTGTAAGCTTTGGCTAGAATGTGCTTTCCCTCTTTAAATCTTTGCATGATCATTTCGCCTCTTTGGCATTTGTTTTGGGGATTTGATTAAATATATCTAAAGAGCATGCTTTGTTTGGCTTTGGTCTGTCACTTTATCAAAACTTGTCTCTCTCTGTATTTCTCTTCCCATGCATCTTCAGGCTAGTAACATGGTGAGTGGTCTTTGCTGTGAATATGCTCCAGTCACTAGTTTGTGTTGTATGTCTAAATTAATGCTCATCATCAGCCACCTATAGCCCCGCCTCTTCCATTTACTACTTCAGTCATATGTAGAGAACAACATGAGCTTTTGTTTTCCTAACTGAGTCCCTGTGCTGCGCAGATCCTGCTGATATTCCTTCAGAAGATGGACCTGCTATTGACCAAGACCCCCTCAGAGGAGATTAAGAACAGCGTGCTGCCGATGGTCTACAGAGCCCTGGAAGCGCCTTCTGTACAGATCCAGGTATGGGGGGGTAGGGCTGCTTAGTATTTGACGTTTTTCTGAGTTTCAGGTAAACTCAGGCAGTTGGAGACCCTTTAAAGCAGAGAAGTCAACACTAAATCAATTACTGAACATGGCATACTTGTGTTTTCAGTGCTGCTTTTCAGAGCATAGTTAGATTTGATGCATTGGCATCATATAAATGTCAGATTTCCTAACTTATGCTTTGTCCATGGCTGAGCAGGAGCTGTGCCTGAACATCATCCCAACGTTTGCCAACCTGATCGACTACCCGTCCATGAAGAACGCTCTCATCCCTCGAATCAAATCTGCATGCCTACAGACCTCTTCACTTGCTGTGAGTCTCCAATATCAACATTTTCTGCTCTCAGCTTGTACTGTTTCCCAGGCAACAATAGTGTTTCTATAGTGATTCCTTTTAGGTGTCTATACTGTTGACCTTGTCCCTTTGTAACACCTTTATTCTACTCTTCTACCAACTACTGAAATGATTGAGTTTCAAATGTATTTAGATGTTTTAAGTATCTTTCCATGTTCTTGGTAGGTACGAGTGAACTCCCTGGTGTGTCTGGGGAAGATTTTGGAATATCTCGACAAGTGGTACGTCATCGATGAGATCCTGCCCTTCCTACAACAGATCCCCTCCAGAGAACCAGCAGTACTCATGGGGATTCTGGGTAAAGAAAAAGGACAAGCCACACTCCACTCAACTTCTACTAGAGATAAACTGATCTATCAGCCATTGCTCAGATACCTGTTAAAAAAATTAAATAAAAAAACAGCCACACACAGATCATGATGTCAAACTGAAGTGAAGAAGACATCTACAAGTCCTTAAGCAGTTGTAACAGTTTGTTATAAAAAATATGTTGGACTAGCTTCCTTTCGTTAAGTAAAAAACGTTAGATAAAGTATGATTTACTGCATTTCTTTCTTTTACGTAGCTGAATTTGAATGATCTAGAAAATTGAGATATTTGTAATTTTTGTATTTGTTGGAGGAAAAGTAAGAGGATGTCTTGATGCAGTTTTGGAGGAAAATGCAAATGTCTAAAGAGACGTTTTGTTATTAACATGCGATTTAATTAAAACGTACTAGAAAGTAGTAGTGTAAAGTAATTAAGTACATTTACTCAAGCACTGCTCTTAAGTCAATTGTTTGGCTATTTTGTAGTTCTACCCACTACATTTATTTAATACCTTTAGTTACTTTTCAACATTTTATTAATGATTTGAATTATAATCAACTCTTAAATCAGACTTTAGTTCCACCTGGAGTAAATCCACAAGCTACCCTGCAGTATATACAAAGTCATTAACACTAGCTGCACCTTTACCAGCTTTGAGAACACTTTCATGATCAATAATTATAAAACATATCATATATATTATTCTGAAATGGACCAATCTGCATAATGACTACTTTTACTTTTGGTACTTTAAAGTGGACCTATCATGCTATATTTTAATAATATAGTGTAGGACCATACCTATATAAGGCATATTTATACTTTTTATTTTTCAAAATACCAAACAGATCATGCATTTTAGCCATTCCTCATTTCGCTCAATTTAACACTGTCTTTGCATGGGCTGATTCTGTGAGAACAGCACCATCTACAGGCCTGGCATATGTACTACATCGTCTCCAGCGCTTTCGAACGGCAATGTCCGTGGCTGTCTCCTCCTGATTGGTGGAGTTGGCCCAATAGCCGTAGCGCCACTTCTGTGACATCATAGAAGTGTTCAAATCTGGATCAGTCTGTATCAGATCCGTTGCAGCCCCTTTTTAAGAGATTTGGGTATGGAGGAAAATAGAGAGGGTTGTGTTTTCTGACACTTGGTGAGTTCCCTGGAACACCGGGGACACATATTCATGTATAAAAGACGTACAAAAGTGCATTTTGCATCACAGGTCACCTTTAAGTATATTTCTATGCTAATACTTTTGTACTTTAACTCAGGTAACATTTTGAATGCACGAATTTGTACAAGTTGTAACAGAGTATCCCTACACTCTGGTACTTCTACTTTTACTTAACTACAAGATCTCTTCTCCCACCTCTGCTAAATAACAAATACAAAGTCACATATATGTCCCTGTGTGCATCACTACTTACTGGCATATTTGGTTATTTGACTTCTGAATTCTTGTAGGAATCTATAAGTGCACCTTCAGCCACAAGAAGCTGGGCATCCCCAAAGAACACCTTGCCACCAAGAGCCTGCCCCACCTGGTCTCTCTGAGTATAGACAACAACCTCAACCTTAGCCAGGTACAACACACATGCGACATATTTTGATAATCTGCAGAATTGCTTTTGTTCCCTTTTTATGTAATATTGTCCAATTCATCCCAGTTTAACTCGTTCATGGCGGTCATTCGGGAAATGCTGAATCGGATGGAGGCTGAACACAAGACCAAGTTGGAGCAGCTGCACAGCATGCAGGAGCAGCAGAGGTGCGTGTCACATTTAATTAATCACCCCCCACTATATCCTCCTTTGGAATCTCTCTGACTAAATCTGAAATGGTTATACATATTAATGTGGATTTTATCCAAACTATTATCTGGGATAATGGATCTGTCTCAGAAAGCAATTAGCATTTGATCCTGGCCACATGAATATGATAATGGCACGACTAACCATGCTCTTATGAATGCCTCCGTTCAAATCCTTTCGCTCCCTGATTCAGTTCATTGTGTCTCTTCTAACAGGAGTATAAACATCCCAAACCCAGGGAACCAGACAGAGATGAACAAGAGCTCTCCTAACAGCAGCAACCAGGTGAGAGGGTGTTTCTATGACAACATGAGATTATATTTAAAGTACTGTGTGAACACCATTTTTTTTACAATGAAGTTCTTGTTTTATACCTTTCTGTGGTGCAAAAATTCAATTGAAATGTGTCTTTTCTCAGATTGATGATATCTTCGGCTCCTCAGGGGTTAATGGGAAAGAGAATGGACCTGCAGCAGCCGCCCCACAGCCTAATAGAGTATGAAAACAATGTCATACCTAATATCCAGAAATGTCCACCTTTAGGTACCAGTCTAATTTCTCCATGGTGTCTCTTGTTTTGCACCCCCCATAGATGTCTCTGACTCTGGAGGAGAAGCAGCGATTGGCTAAGGAGCAGGAGCAGGCCGCCAAGCTGAGGAACCAGCAGCCGTTAGCGCCTCAGAGCATCAAACCAGCCAACACTTCCAACACCAAGGTAACGCCTCAAAACATCTGTGTGCACAAAGAACAGAAAACTAACTACGGAGAGGCAACCGAGGGAAAGACGAATGTGGAAATCCATTTTTCTAAGACTGATCTAAATAGTTTTCCCTCCTCTAATTATGACTTGAGTACAGGTCATAAGGTTTGCCTACATGATATTTCTAAAGCCCTTAATTAAATTGGTATGGGGAACATTTTTAATTGTTCTAGTTGATAAGTGTTTGCTACTACCCCATGTCATAAATAGGACTTAAATCTCTCATGGTTTATTTCCAGGTGATTTCTCCATGCCGGGGTTAGTGTTCACAAAATATATGTACAAAATCATGCAGGCGAAACTCTTCTTTCTCCATCCGTTCCTAAGCCACAAACATAATGAAATCTGACTCCAAAACAATATATCACCAACATTTCTCATACTCTGTTGCCTCTCAGGGTCTCCTTATAAAACATTTGATGAGTTTAAACCCGCATCTTGTTTTTCTTGCAGACTAAAGATCTGACCAGCAGCCTGCTCAACAACATGACCTCGCTAAACAGCCTCTCATTGGCCAACACGGCTCGCCCCTCCCCAATGCAGGGCTCCACCATCGCTGCCTTCCCCTCCCCCGGCCCCATGGTGGGCTCCATGGGCGCCCCGGTCTCCAACGGCTTCAACCCGTCGATGGGCTTCCAGGCAGGGGGCATGGGGATGGGCATGCGTCCTGCGGGCCCCGGCCTCTACAGCGGCATGGCAACCACCACCAGCACCCCCAACTTCGGAGCTCTGACGCAGAGTCAAGGACCCATCGGGCAGACCAATAAAGATCTGTCAGCGTTGGACAGTCTTTTTAAACCCAGCCAGCCCAAAGTCACCCTCAACCAAATGGCCCCGCCCAGCACCAACGCCCCGTGGCTCAATCAGTTTGGTTCGGCCCAGAACTCTCAGACTCAGATGCAAGCTGCTCCTGTTGCTATGGGAGGGGTGCCCAGCAGCTTCGGGATGCAAGCAAACCCTTTTTTCAGCCCGCAGAACTTTGCTCCACCCTCCGCTGCTGCCCCCAGCCCCCTGAACCAAAGTGGAATTAAACATAGCGCATCTGTCAACAACGATCTGAAAGACTTGTTCGGCTAGATTGCCAGGTTAAACATATTATTTTAGTAACTTTGGATAAAAGAACCTTGAACAAGACACTGATTGAATGTGAAGATTTCAAATCCGATCAAGGGCGTTGCTATGTGTATTTTTAAACATGATCTAGTATAAATTCTGCTCACATTCGGCTGGCAAATTAACCTGCGCCTGATTCAATTTCTACTTGACCACAAGGACAAAAGGCTGGGGTGGGTACTAATTCTTCTAAGCTGTGTTTCTTTACATGCTGCGGTTTCCTACTGATTTTCTACTTGACATTCTCGGGCGTCCCAACGTCGTGAGTTGAGATGAATCCCAACTCAGTTAATTCAGGAGAGTTTTGTGTTCATATCATGAGTGGCTGAATCACCCCTCAAAATTGGCAGAAAAAGAAGGAAAAAAGTGGCTTCTGCTCAGTTTCATGCTGCTGTATCTTTATTGCTTCTCCGGACTATTTTAGGATTGGCTGCATGTCTAAAGGGATCAGAGAGTTGGCTTAAAAAAAATGTCAGAGCCCAGTGGGAGGGTAGCACTGATCTGCATCCAGGAAGCTCCTCCAGAGACAATCTGAAATGAGGAAAATAGAAAGCCCAACAGTCGCAGTTTAGATGAGAGAGGTAGCCCCACTGCAGTCCGTCTCCATGGTAACTGTGTCTCTGCAGCACCTCAGAGTGGACTGATGATCCAGTTTGCTCTTTTTTTTTTTTTTAGCCTTTTGTCTTATTCTTTCAACATCAGGTTTAAAAGCTGCAAAACATGCTCTTATTTGCTTATTTCGACTTCCAAGCAAGCATGTTGAAAAGGGAAGGGTTACTGTTCTCTGGTTGGTGACGAACCTTTCACCTCCTCTGGTAACTAAAACATCTGTAAATGCAGTATGGACAATTTATGTGTCTAGTGGAATGGGATGTGTGGAGTAGCTATTACAGCGGCGTCCTTTAAAAAGATGCTAATGCTAAAGGCAAACGTGAAGGACCACATGCACTGCTTAGGCTGTTGTGCCTTAAATGGGTACATGTGTAGGATTAGACAGACAGCGCTCATCTGTTACTCAAGTATTAATAATTTCAGTTTTTAACCCGCTGTCTTTGCTTCTCAAATGCCTTGCTTTCTCGCATGCTACCGATTAAGATTCCAGTGAAAAACTATTTGGAAGTTTATAAGCGTCTCCAAATCCTCCTTCCTGTTGACCAGTTTATACAATGATGAAGATGATCGCTATATATTTTCAGCACTTTTCAGCTGTCTGAGGACCAGTGCTGGTTATGAAGAAGTGTATATATGATATAGTTATTTAAAGATGGGTTGCTCTGTGAGGGCCTTGGCATTTTTACATCCCTATGATAATGGTTGAGAGGCCTTAGATGAGTTGGTGCAATAATCCTCTTTGGTTGTTAAGCGTGAACATGGAATGGCTCCTTACATTAATCTCCACCCGACAGAAAGAAAACTACATAGGATTGTGAGATTTCTAAAAATGTGTACTCATTCTAAATATTACATTTTGGAAGATAACTACACCACTTTAGGGTTTTTAGATGAACCTCGGTCACAGTGTGTTCACAGTGATTGTTAAGACGCCGTTTGTTACTGGATTCCGTTTTTGTTTCTGTGTACTAATGCCTCTTTAACAAGGTGAGCTCCTTCAATCCGCATGGCCGTGTGAATTTGACTCTACATTCCCCAATCTTTGTCATACAAGACTACAAATGTTTCAGTGATTCGGCGTAAATTGTGTGGTGGTTTTGATTTCATCTCAAGTGGATGTGATCTGTGAAGCGTGCGTCACGTTATCCTAGCAGAACTCCAAAGCAGAAAGCTTATTCTTCTATGAGATTGTTTGTATACCACTGCTGTCGATATGTGTGTAGTGTTGCCCTTCTATTACGTGTTGAGGTGCTGGTCTCTGAGGTGGTTCACTGAAAACCTGTACATATAAAGGAAAGTACACAATCGAACCTCTCAAAGGCTGCTGGTTATTTGTGTGATGGCTTGAATCACTGCATCAGACCGTGGAGTTTAAATCACTTTAATGTAGAAATTAAGTGCAGAAATGGCAGTATTTTTGAAATGTTTATGCACATTAGCAGACAGCTTTAAATATACATCTAAGTCAACTTTTTGGTTCAAGGTAAAAAACGTAAACTATATATATATATATATATATATATATATATATATATATATATATATATATATATATATATATATATATATATATATATATTTAAAGAACCCTGATTAAAAGACAGTATTCATGAATCATGAACAGGTTAGGATGCTAAAAATAGGTATTTTTCTTTCATTAATAGTACTTCCATGATTCAGTATGTCTGTGCTATAATATTGCCGGACAGTTTTAAACAAAATAAATCCTAGTCGATGCAGCAGAACACAAGGTATTTCTTTTTTATTTCATGCACTTGTGATTATATTACCCACAATGCAACTTGGCGGTTGACATTCTGGTCAAAGGTTTGGCAGTGTTATGCGACTTGCTGCTATTGTAGCCTCAAGCTGAAGCCTCAAACAAAGATAAGTTCTCCACACCCCAAGATGTTTTAAATTGTCTTTAGCGCCAACTGACTCTATTTTTTGATTTAAGTGACATCGCTCGAGTCAATTTTGATCAGATTTAACTTATATTTGGAGTCCCAATAGCTTTATACAACATTATCCACATAAGCAAGAGTGCTCCCCAATACCTGTAAACAGACAGAGCAATGTCATATCAGTGGAGTTCCCCTTTTATCTGAACGCAACCTGATTAAAACCCCAAAAACGTATCTTTATGATGTCTTAAAGTAACCTAACCAAAGCTTCTAAATCTAATCATAGAAAGCAATGCCAATATAAGGCACTAGAGGGGATAAGTTCAAGTGGACCTATCATGCTATATTTGAATAATATGTTGTAGGGCCATACCTATATAAAACATGGCTGTGAGGTTTTTTTTCAAAATACCAAACAGATCATGCATTTTAGCCAATCCTCATTTCACTCTATTTGCTCTTTTCCAGCCCTGTTTTTGCAAGGGCTGATTCTGTTGCAAATGAGCTGCAGCTGACCACGCCCCCTGCAAAGGAGGGGGGCGAGGCACGAGCGTCATGTTACCATGCTGTTGCCATGCTGTTGCCATGCCATGGCAACCCCCCATTCCTCTGGTAGGTGGAGAGTTGCCCATATAGGCGGAGCTCCTTGTTTTTGACGTCAGAGGTATTTCAAATCTGTATCAGTCTGTATCAGATCCGTGAAAGCCCCGCTTTTAGAGATTTGGGTATGGAGGAAAATAGAGAGGGTTGTGTTTTCTGACACTTGGTGAGTTCCCTGACACACCGGGGACACAGATTCATGTATAAAAGACATACAAAAGTGCATTGTGCATGATAGGTCCCCTTTAAATTAGTCAATTTGAAAAATCCCTGACAACTTCATGTTTAAAGTAATCCTATTGTGTCATTCAATAAGCAAAATGAAAGACAGTTTGAAAATCAGTGCAGAATAATTCTATTAAGAGACAACCTGAGGCAGGAAGTGAGGTCAGTGTGAGGATCAACATTAAGACGACTTCGATCTGTTGACGTCACACAATCACTGGGTGAGCCTCCTCACTGATCGGGTGGTGGTTGTGGACATGTTCTTCTGAGTCATGGCTGCGAAAAGAGAAAACAATGCAAAATTAGACTCCTGATAAACAGAATGATTCATTTCTGTGAAATTACCATCTTATTTTGAAAGGGGGACATTACAAAACAGAACTTTAGCACACCTGAGAAGTTTAGCTCATAGCTAAACCTGTTGGCGGTAAACTTCATGGAGCCTGACGGGGTCTGTTGGTACTGCCGCTCAATGTCCTGACTGGAAATGCTGCTTTTGGAATTTGAATATTCTTTCCATATTCCACCAATATCCTGAAACTGCCATCGTGGTGAAGTGCCCAAACTGCAGAATAGAATAATATAAGTGGAACATATTCACAGGAGCATACACTGTTCACATATTACTGCCACATTAAATGAGATGGTGTTGCCAGGCAGATTTGGCACATAAGAGACAGAGACATGAGTCTAGCAGAAAATGTATTTACAAATGAGAAGGGAATAAGGAACATTTCACTTCTTAATAATGTTTTTTCATTTTAAAGTGTAATTGGGTTTCAGTGTTTGTCTTTTGACCCCTTTCTACTTAATAACACAAACCAAATGAATTATTGGGAAGGTGAAGTGTAGTATTAATTAAGACGCACCCCTGAAATTGTAATATACTTTCTAGTATAGTATCTTTTCAATGAGGGGACTTTGGTTAATTCAAATAAGAAGTATGGTATGTGTTTAAAGGTCATTAATGATTATTATGGTGGTGGGTTTAAGGGTGAAATGTATCTCCTGACCCGCTGTCCTGTTGACTCCCAGAGTCAGCAGTCCTCCTCACTGCTCTCCTGGTCCCAATCGTGTCATTGACTTGACTCATGCCTACGACAGACAAGCGTACAGGGTTTAAATGGCAATTCAAACGGCTCTCCTCTACTAAAGCAAAACGATTGATTGTTTTGTTTAGCAGGAGTGGCTGTGTAGCTGTATGTGTGTTCCTTACTAGAGAAGTTGAGCGTGTAGGAAAATCTTCTGATCTTGAAGGGAAGTTGGCCCTGAGGATTCAGCTGGTATTGTCTCTCAAGGGCAGCGCTATCAAATGAACATACCTACACACAAATAGAAAACATAGGTCCATTTAATAGAGGGAAGCAGAGTCCAAGCATTTGTAATTTGACCACCAGATGCCGCTGTAACTGTTATATTATTCACCAGACAAGTTAAAGGTCCCATGTCATGGCCATTTCTACTGTTCATAATTCCATTGTTGAGGTCTACTAGAATAGATTTATATTGTGCAATTCTCCAAACTCACATTGGTTTCTCATACAGCATCTCTGTATAGTATGTGTATTCACTCCTAATCGGCTTGTTGGAGTTCCTGCCTCCCCCCCCCCCTCCCTGTGAGCCCAGTGGACTCTGATTGGTCAGCTCGCCCACTCTGTTCTGATGAGTCCACCACCGTTACAGCGGAACATCAGTGGTTATGTGTTACAATGGCGTTAGCAACCAGAAAATGAGACCAGTAATGACAAACAGATGAGAATACTGCGTGGGGTCTGGTTCGCTGCTGCGAGGAGCGGACAGTGTGAGCTGGCTTACTGGTGTGGTTTCCTGGTTGGTGCGTGGGGTCGGCGAGACAGCGAGACCCAGCGAAACCCAGCCCGAAACCAGCCAGAGCACACACACACACCCGCAGCCTGGCTTTGAGTCTTTGTGTATGCTCACACACAGACTGACAGCCTCGCCGCGTCCCGCTGTCTCAGGCTGAGAAATGGACCAATCCGCGAACGTAACGGCTACGCGGATTGGTCCATTCGGACCAATTGGTCCATTTGGGTATTACGTCACCATACCCAAAATGGAAATGGAAAAAGAAAAATCTCCAACGAGGCGTTCTGGGGCAGCCTAGACAGGTATTTTCTGCATTAGAGTTTTACTCGCTGCAGGGTGTACTTTGAGGGGTTGTGACTCTGCAGACCGTTTACATGCAGTAAAAGCTACATAACACACAAGGGGATGGGTAATAACCGGAAAAGCATGATATGGGACCTTTCATTATATTCAACTAATCATAACTAATAAAGTTAGTGTTTCGGGCAGAAAGTAAAAAATGGTTAGAAGCCTTACTTACATGTGCATTGTACTCAGTCCATATACCCTCTTCTCCCATGAACTCCCACCTGTAGCCTCCATCTGTGAGCTGGGAGGAGGAAGCTGAAGTGGAGGAACGGCTGCAGAGAAAAACACATTTTATTCAGGGTTTAACTACTGAAATTCCCTCTCTAGTCATATTTAGTGTATATTTAAACATGTAAACAAGTAAAATATTAGTTTATGATTCCTTCAGATAAAGTCTCACCTCTCTGCGTTGAAAGTGAATTTTGGACGCCTTCGCAGATTTCTGCGCAGGCCTGTGACGCAGTTTGTTTGTGTCATGGCTGCCGAATAAAATCGGTTAGATCAATAAAGACACATATATTTAATTTATTGAGCTCACAAGAGTAAAAAGATAAAAAATATCCCATACTTGAGAAGTCGAGTGAGTAGCTTGAGGAGCCCACTGTGAAGTTGAAAGACCCTCGAGGGTTAAGAGTGAACTGACGCTCCACATCTCCACTGCTGATGGACGAGGACTGCATGTTGGAGATCTTGGGGAGGAAAGCGTGTTACTAAAAACTGTTCTTAAGTAAACCTTTGAGGTACTTGGACTTTACTGGAATTTTGTTGTGTTGCTACCTTATTTACGTCATAGTCAGGGCCACATTTGATTTAATGAGTTCCACTTATGTGATTCTTTTTCTTTTTCAATGCATGTTCAAATAATTGTATTAAATAATGAGATTTTATCTCAATGCTTTTATCTGGTTAAATAAAAAATAAAAAAATCTCACCAAAATGTAAGGACAGGATAGAAAGTCCAAAACCTTAAAACAGATTTGTGTATGACTACATGTCGTTGTTTTGTTGTGTCCTTTTACTTAAGGCTTGCAAAGAGTATTTCTACATTGCTGCATTGTTACTTTAAAGGATCTGAATACTTCTTCCACAGCTAGAATAAATGTACAGTAATGGTTGTTGCCTGGGACTTCCCTCACCTGGGATCCAAATTCACTCCACAGCTGGTCATCTCTGACATACCAGCCTACGTCCTCCGTCTGGCCCTGAGGGAGGAAACTCAGTCTCTGCACCTTCAGATCTACATTCTGAGTCAGCAGTTTATCAAAGTCTATGACCACCTTCCTGTGGAGACACATGGGATTACGTTTGAGATATTTCTTGGATTGTAAAAAGATGTTCTACGGCATGTTATAACACCACATACTTCTGAGTAATCTATCATTTGTCACCATCCTCATGACCAATGTAGTTGTATTCCCTTAAGAATCTAAATACAATAAGAGAAATGTTTTAGGCATTTCTCTAAACAAGAACTAACTTACCAGAGAACAGAGGAAAAACAAAGATTCCTACTTATTTTCGTAATAAGAATAGCAGGTATTGAACAAATTACAAGGAATTGGTTAAAAGGTCATAAGTTAATCAACTCACAATGGAAAAATCTAGTAGATTACATTTAAGGAATGGAAAAAATAACCATGAGAATCATGTCTTTGATGACCGATGGCAAAAATGGTTGAGTTATAGAACACAAAACACATGCAATGACCATTTCATGATTTTTTTTGAATGTTTCCTGATTTCTGGATTGTTATGTAGTTATGTTATGTACGAGTTGTAATCAAATAATTTCTTAAAATGCAAATAAAATAAAAAAAGTATCTAAATACTGTATGACAGGCTGCAACAATTGTTCAAACGTATAATATATATAATAATTATGACTTTAAAAAATGCTGAAAACTGTAAATCTTAGATGAGTAAAACACTAACATATCTTTGAAGTTGATGGTGATTCCTTTAGCTCCAGGTTGGCAGTAGTGGGTCTCGATCACATTGTCATTGTCGATTGGCATCCATAGATGTCCATTTGACAGCTGCCACTCATAATGTTTCCCATTGACTGTAAAACAACAACATATGGGATCTCATTATCTATCTGCTCTATTGATGACAAAGAGCTTTGACAACTCAGATTAATGTTTGACACTAGTGTGCTAATAAAGTTAGTCGAAAGGTTAAAAAAGTACCCAAGTTATATCTGACTTCATCGAAATATGTCACATTATTGCCATGTACTCTATCACTCTTTCATACTTTTTAATCATGTTATACTCCAATTTGAAGTATTTGTTTCTTGGAAACGTCGACAGTCCTGATAGGAAGCAGTTAGCTGAAAGGCTAAGATGCACACTTCAGGTACTAAGAAGTCACTCAGGAATTCTAAATATCATACAAACCTGCAGTCTCCTGCCAATGGTTCATCTCGTCAGCATTTTCCTGTGAGAAACAAATATAAATATGTTCATCTCAAATCACAAAGACACTTTTAGAGTCTAAGTGATTCCGTGACGAAGACTCACCATGATGTTAGGAAATATTGTCCTAATAACAACAAGGCTGTTTCAAAAACGGAAATAAAAAGAAAAAAAAGGTACTGAAACGATATCCTTTATAGTTCTATTAAATCCACTTCAATATCTCTTACTCAGAAACCGATGTGAAGGTTTACTTTTTAAAGAAGCTTTTCTTTCACTTTCGTTTCAGGGCAGGTCACAGATTGCACGTGAATTGCTGACGCAACAAAACCAGGAATGAAAATAACAACATGATCTTTTCATTAAGGTCACACTCAGAAGTGGAGAAGTACTCAGATCGTGTAGCCTACTTGAGTAAAAGCAGAAGTACCAGAGTTTAGGAATACTCTGTTACAACACGCACAAGTCTTCCAATAAAAAGGTTACTGAAGCAAAAGTATAAAAGTATTCGCATCAAACTAAACTTAAAGTACCAAAAGTAAAAGTAGACATTTTGCAGATTGGTCCATTTCAGGATAATATATACGATATTTTTTAATGATTGATCATTAAAGTGTTCTCAAAGCTGGTAAAGGTGCAGCTAGTTTGAATGACTTTGTATACTGCAGGGTAGCTTGTGAATTTACTCCAGGTGGAAAGTAAAGTCTGATTTAACACTTGATTATATTTCACATCATTAATCCAAATGTGCAAAGAAGCTAAGGATATTAAATAAATGTAGTGGAGTAAAAGTACCCAATTTGACTCTGAATTGTAGTGGAGTAAAAGTATAAAGTAGCATAACATGGACATACTCAAGTAAAGTACAAGTATCTCAAAATCGTATTTTAGTACAGTACTTGAATTAATGAATTTAGTGACTTCCCACATCTGGTTACACTTTAATCTCACTTGAGGAAGCTGCATCTTTCATGTCTAAGAAACTTATAGTGAAAGTTTATTCTTTATGTTAGTTTCGTCATGTCCCTTTGTCCTGTGCTTTATGTTTATTCCCTTAATTAATTCTCCCTCTCATTTCAGGCCTCCACACTCCCCGCCCCCTTCTGTCTCCTGCGTCCTTGATTATTTCCCCCGCCCTGATTGTTTCCACCTGTGTCCCCTTTACCTGTGTATATATTGTGTTAGCGCCCTCCTGTTCATTGTCAGTTCGTTGTCTCTCTATGACATACGTTCCTGCTTACCTCACGGACTTCTCACGGATCTACGTTATTGATTGATCACTGCTCTAGTCTTCCTCGAAAGAGTGTTTTTGTTTTCCTTGTTTTCATTACTGTGCAAATCCCAGTAAAGTCATTATTTTGAAACACTATCCGAGTCTGAGTTTGAGTCGTGCAATTGAGTTCATGCCTCAGAGTTCACTCCTTGACAGCATCTGTATTTTGTATGCACACATATATATACATATATTATTAAAAGGGAAGTTTTTATGTCTTGTGTTCTTTGTCTACAGGGATTTATTTAGATTAACACAGCTGTTGATATACTATAGTGGATTTTCAAAATATTAAAACAACAAACAATATTACATTAGATCCCTTTTTATTGAAGGAAAATGCATATATATGAAGTAGAGTAAACCTTAAGATCCAATAGTTTGAATCTTGAGCAGAAATAATGACATGTTTATATTGCATTATGCAGCCCCCTGACTTTTATAAAACACTTAAAAAAGGTAATTATTATTTACCTTGAATTTGCATTAGACATATATCCAAACCAATCAATTATATTGTAACATAACAGGCAGTGTGTATATGTAACATGAAATATATGTCTGATAATTCCAGGAGTGTTTTTCCCTATTAAGCTAATATTTGTAATGTCATCTTATAGTATGGTAGTATGTATTTGTACGGTGTGTGTGCAAAATTCTGCAAAAGGTACGTGTGTAGAGTATCCATAATCTGAGGTAAAACTTGCCAGGCAGCATTTAGGTGAGCTGGTAAACTTCAAAGCTTTTTTTGTACAAAATCCAAATAAAAAAAGAACAGTCTTTGGAATCATTCCATCTTATCCTGAATCATGTATTTCTTCTGTAAAGACGCCAATGTACTGCCACGTCAATTCATAACAATGATTATTATTATTATTATATTATTGCTCCAAATACCCCAAATAAACACATCTCAGATTGAATTGATTGTATAAATATGGTATTGCACAATTGTTTTTATAGATTTTCTTCTTGAGCTCTTCCAAATCTCCTTTAATTCTCACACCAGCACACGTCGGATCCTGCGTGAACGCTTGGTGTTCAGGTTGGTTTGGATCATCGCTGCAGAGGGAAAATAAAACAAATAAATGCTCTACTGTATGTTTTGTTTCAGGATTACTATTCAAGCAACTTACAGTTCATTATAGCAGGGAGAGGTTTTTTTTCACGCTTTATTTAGCAGGAACATGTATTTTATAGGATTTCCTAGTAACAAACCACAATTTATAAATGAACTTATTAGTAAATAGTTAACCAGTAAAACAAATGTGTCCTCTTGCAGTTTTTGAAAAATAACTACCTGCAAAATCTATTTTGTAGGTCTGTCCCTTCACGTCGAAGGTCATGCTGCTCTGGGGGTTTTGCTGGTACTTCCTCTCGATCTCATCACTGATTACTGAGCATTCAGTTGACGTTCCTCTCTGCTGAAACCATTAGAAACATCATGTTTTTTGCACCTCGTAACAAAGACAGATACAATTTCTTAGTTTAATGTAACCAGATAACTTACCCTGTGTTTGAACACATGCCACGCTCCACTGTTCCCCTCAAACTGCCACTGTGGTTTGGAGCCCACAGAAAGATTCTGGAAAGCTAATGGTGCTTGAGAAGCTCTGTAAATATACAATTCTGGATTAATTTGAAGAAATGGTTTGACTTTGGGAAATGGTTTATTCACACAATCCAGACTCACTGTGCTCCTGCGGGCTGTTGTCGGAACAGTGGTCGACGAGTTACTTTTCTCTTTTTCTTTTTGGACACCTGTCGCATTTCTGCCAAAAAAAAGAATAAAAATAAAGCTGCTTTCTAAGTAGAAACTAACATTAGGCCAATTTACAATCCAGTTCACACATAGATTGGAATTTGATTTTAAATAATCTACGCACATTCAAGAGCACACTTCTGCACATTTGAATGCTGATATGTTTGAATGACATTATTCAATTCTACAGTTGTATTTACATTTCAATGACTGCTATTGGGTTTTTACTCCCTCGGAAGTATTTCACTTCAGAAATAGTTTTCTATTTAGGTTTGCAGTCCGGTCCTCCACTAAATGTTTAGATTCTTGTTGGGATATTCTTGACTTCATTATCACAACTTTTGCTTTTAATGTGTGCACACGACCCTGATTTCTCATGGGGTGTGTACTTCCCAATGGCAGAATGTTCTACATTTGGATTTAGTGGGACAGGATTAGTCAACATGTGTATTTGGTGAAGGTTTTTTGAGTATACTTCACCGCTGAATTTAATCTCAGAGGTTTTAGCACCGACGTTTAACGTGAAAGAGCTTGTTGGGTTACTCTGGAACTTCTTCTCTATGTCAGAGCTCTTCACAGGACTGGGGTGGCCCTTTGAGTCCTGTCCAGAAAAAAAAGTATTCATTGTCAAATTGACCAAGAAGATCAAATGTTAAACTAGGGACTTGCTGTATTTTTGCACACAAAAGTAAGGTCCAATCGTTTAATTCTATCTACCTTGTCTCCATACTTGATCCACTTTCGACCCAGTGTGCAGTACCAGATCCACACAGTGTTTCCATCATCTAAACGTCTCGCTCTCAGACTCTTTCCATCCACTCTCATCCGGTTAAAATCTATACTCACTGCCCTATAGACAGAGACAGAGAGATCAGTCATTAAACCGTTTTTGATGTAGAAAATGTTATGGCACTGCATTGTTATCTCTTACCCGTATAGTGTGTTGTAGATTTTAATGCCTTTGCAGTGAGGCAGCGAATACTGGGCCTCGAGGATGTGATCATTATCAACATCCATCCAACCATTTTCCGCATTTAGCTGCCACTGGTAGCATCTACCATCAGTGAGCTTTTCGTCTGGTTAAAAAGACAACATTTAGAAGTACATTTTTTGAAAAATGACATTGTGCAGAGTAAAAAGTTACGTTTGTAGTGACTCAACACCACTAATTGATGAGTCGATAAGATAATTCCAGTCAACAAAATCGGGACTAACCTTCCTCACTACTAGATGTAGATCGGCCTGAATCCCAGTTGCTGGCCCCCGAGGGCTCCCCCCCGCCTGTGGGGTGGTTCAGCTTACACTTGGACCCGTAGCGACAGCTTTCTGTCAGGGCAAACTGGCAGACGTGCTGGAAAGAGCACCTCTCACCATCCCGACACCGGCCTTTGTTGTAATACTTGCAGGGCCCGTTCCCATCCAACTGAAAATGGAAAGATTTTGAATCACTCAATTGATAAATAAAGTAAAGTTCTACATCAGTGTGAAAAATAGAGGGTTTCAAACATGGCAATAAATTCACTTTAGCATAACATCCATGATATTCCAACAATGTAACTATTTAAAAAAAAGTATTTATTACATTTTAACAGTACACCCAGGGTGTAAATAGCCAATGTAGCTATACTAGCATGTTCCACTAAAGTCACCTGGGTGCAAATAAAATCTGCCTTAAAAGATAAGGCCTTAAATGGATCCACCTCTTGTGGCTTTATGTGCAATAAATAGATGCTGACTCAAACATCTTCTCCAACCTGAAAACCATCTCCTTCATCTGAATCACTGTCACTGTCAGACTTTTCACTGGCGTCTGATTCCGCCTCAGAGGAGGATTCAGGGTCACTAGAGGGCTTTTCCTCGTCAGCAACTGGGAACAATTGCACAAAACAATATTTGAGAATGAAAAACACACATCAAAATTTGTTTACATATTTGGTGAACACTTGAACAAAATTCCCATTGATAATGACTGAACATGATCATTATCCTTTAAGGGTGAAAAGTGGGGACACTTTTAGTTGTTATGTTGCAATTGTTTTCTGTACTGATATTTGTTCAATGAGAAATGGTAAACAATTAATCTAAGTTTACTTTTTAATTATTAGTTTTTTTAAATAAAGGGCCATAAGATATTCTTTCAAGTACATTTTAAAACACAGTTTAAAAGAAAGTGCAAGTTAATATTGAAAAAAAATTACTTATTATCTTTATTTGCTGCCCCCTGCTGGATCATTAGATCACATCCAGTAGGTCTATGCTGTATGGCCATGATCTGCACGTTGCAAAAATAATGTATATTCTATAGATTAATGAAGGAAAGATAATAACCCTGAATTTAATTTAACTCAGAGTAAAGGAGAAATTAAAGTAAACCATGAGTATTACTATACATGTTTGGGCTTCAGTAGAACAGAGAGCTCATCAAGAAACGAAACTGAAACTTTATATGTCATGTTTTCAAACAATCATCGCCACTTCTTATAAATCTGTGTCTGACTGTCCGATTGCGAGGTAATACTTTCATCGTGTTTCCCCTATAACGTGGCATATAGCCTTCAATTCATGTTTTTTGATTTTGCCTCATATCAACACCTACAACACTACAACTCAACATTTCTCATTTCGCATATAATAACATACAGTGGCCAGAGTGGCCACTCTTTTTATGAGGGCAAAAGTGTGCCTAAGCATGTCGATAAAACAAAAACACATAAGTAACTCATTATATTATATTATTATAGGATGACTATTATTATAATGATGTTAAAAAAGTACTCACGATAGGCAGACGCCATTCTCTATCTAACACTTTCGTTTCCCTGACTTGGCCTACAGCCACTCCCACACGCTGTTTGACGAGAGGCTGGTAATGCAGATCGTGAAATCATAGCAAGATCGACTGCTGATTTGAACTACAAATGCATGATAAAGTGGGTGATAACTTAAAGGAATACACATTCAAACAGTTAAACAATATGCAATGTCAATTTAACTTTCAAAGTGTTATTGAAAACTGTACAGGTTCACAAATATTGCGTGGTAGAGCAAAGACAGCTGGACTGTATGTAATATTACTATTTTATTTTGCAGTATACTAAACCTCCACACCGCTAGATGGCAATGTTGAGCTGACACAGCCCTAAACGCGCTCTATAAGAAGAAGAAGAAGATAAGGTCCCTCTAAAGGCGGAAGTACCTTCCCGTCTTTTCCTACGAAGGGCACTAAACGAAGAACGTAAACGAGGGAAACATGGAAAACGAAGATCACGACTACACGAGCACCACTTATGATAAAGTGTGCCCCGTGGAGTACACATATAAAAGTAAGTATAGGCAGCAGGAAAATATATTTTTTATTCAAACTAACTCACAGATAACGAGAGTTAGCTTGGGCACCTAGCATCCTAGCAAGTGGGCTCCACGCTGAAGTGCCCGCGAAGTAAGAATTAATTCAACAATAACAAGTTAATATGGTTAATACACGCAGGGTATTTATTGTGTTTGTTATGTCATATTAGTGTAAGTGAGCATAGACCTACCATGAGGCCAGATTGATGTATGGTCTGCTAACTTCATTTTAAATGAGTTTTTTTTTTACAGTTTGAGATGGTGTTATGTTTTAATTGAATTAAAAAGGAAATGGACTCCAGTATTCGGTACACGTTCTGTAATTAAGGGTGACACTGCTCATAATCAGCTGAAATGCAGTCTGCACACTGCATTAAAATAACAGATTTTTAATACATTTCTATGCTTGATTTGAGTTGAGGGTTTCAGTTTGTATCTCTATATTTTACAAAAGCCCTCATTAAGTAATTTCTAACAAATTTCTTCCCCCTCTCTCTCCCTCAGTGAGTGTCAAGGAAATTGAAGACTTTGTGAAGCTGAGGGTCAAGAATAATAACCTCTTCTCTGGAAAGAGAAATACGTCCATGTGGGCATGGAGGTAGGACATCAAGTTTAAACGTTTTTGTTGACATTCATATTTAAAAGAAAAGCTAAAACCAGTGACATTTGGGCATTTATATATTTAAAACAATAATAGTACAACTTATTGATTTATCGACTCAATAAATATTGAATAGATCAACTCATTGTGTTAGCTCTAATGTTTTTGTGTGTTGTTTCTTCAGGGCAATCCTACAACATATGCGCTTGCATTACCAGATGAGCCATATTCAAGCATCCAAAAAATGGGAAAACCTGAAGAAGAGATACAAGGTACAGGAACAAAGAACCCATAGATTTATCAAGCACTTTTACAAATGTCGTTTTTGATTTTTAACTCTTCTTCTTCAGGGGCTAAAGAACCCTCCAGCTGGAGTGAAAGTGTACCCTGAAGGCTGGCCTTTCTTCAACGTGATGGACGACGCTATGGAAGGTCGGCTGGATGGCGACACCCCCCTCCTCGAGGCCTTACCCCGCAGCGCTAATTTTCCCTCAATGTCCAAACGCAAGAGGAGGAAAATACCCATGGTAACTAGCTCCTCTATGGCCTCCATCGCAGGAGGGCCTGAGATTGAGGTCACCCTGAACGGAGACGAGGATGAGGAGGCCACGGAGGACGGAAGCATGATGCAAGAGATGGAGCATGAGAGGGACTTGATGAAAAGCGAGAAACGGGTGATGGAGAGGGAGCAGCAGGTGCTACAGAGGGAGAGGGCGGTGCTGGACAGGGAGATCGCCGCTCTGGACCGAGAGCGAGCCTCCCTGGAAAGAGAGAGGGCGATCATAGAGAGAGAAAAGGCCCTTTTGGAGAGGGAGAAGGTGATGTTGGACAGGGACAAGGAGGCTGTGAGACAGGACCGGCTGGCTCTGGAGAGAGAGAAAGGCAGGCTGGAGAGACGTTCTTCACCCAGAGAAAGGACTGAGGACGGTACAGAAGACAGCAACAAGCGGAAACACTCAGATGTCACAGACAGGAAGGAGCAGTTCCTCAACTTGTTTGAAAAACTTATTGAAAACTTTTGATTCATGAGGCTTCTCTGCACAACACATCCATAGAGAAAGGTATTTTTGAGCAGTTTTCTAAATTAGTTAAGTCCATACAAATCAAAATGTACATTCACCGTCAATGAAAACGTTGAGCCACTCCTAGTTTGGAGAGGTCTTCAAAACAACTTTATTCACTTGTGGTTATTCCATACAGAGCACACAAAAGCAAGCTATTAGCATTATTCTTAACCCCATCCACAATAAAAATCAACAACCCCCCCTCCCAAATCAAACAATATTCTTTATTTGATCCACTCTAGACATTAGAGTCTTTGGTATTGGCTATTGTGCATGGTTTAAACATCACTCTGAAATGAATTATACCAAATATTGCAGTTCATGTAAAAAATCTTTTTTTCAGAATATATATTTTTATATTACAGTACAGACTTTACAACAAATGATTGTGTTTAAATGCGTCTTTTATTGCATTAGATACTCAATGTACCTTCCATTAAGCTCCAGCTTCAATAAGTTTATGCTAGTATACATTTCCAAAGGTGTTAGATTTGTCATTAATATTAATATTATTTTTTTACAAAACAAAACATTAAAAAATATTACTGGTTGTATTTTTTTGCCAGTCATGAACAAACACTAAAACAGACACATACATGACATTTGAGGGTTTTTAATAAACTGATTTCTCCAAATGTTGCCTATTGTTTTCTATAAATCAAGTTGGGGAACAGTTTGGCTTATGAAAAAGTTCTTATGTGTGTGAACATGCATTTTGTGAGGGAATGTGAGAGTGACAAATTCATTACGTTGTGTTATAAAAATCTAAAACAACAGAAAGATAGAGCAGTATGTATGTGCTTGATCACCAGAATCTGTTCGTTGTTTATGGAACATACATTTCCACAAAAATGTTTACCAATCCATAATATATGTCAGCAGCATGTATGAGTTTGTAATTGTAATTAATTTAATTTTGAGTATTGATAAATAGTTAGCATGTCTGCATGTGTGGCTTTGGTGTGTCAATATGTACAAAGATGTGTGCATGTGGTTGTATTTGTGTGAGTCCGTGTGCAACAGTGTAGGTTTGTGTCTGTGGTTAGATGAGATCCCCGATGGGGATGCGGGGCAGGCAGATGTAGGCCTGCGGGGTCCTGCTGAGGTTGATGGGGTTGCCGTCCAGACGGATGTCCTCCAGTGCGTTTCTGATGTAGTTGAAGTCTTTCAGGTTGCAGAACGTGTCCTCGTGCATCGTCTGAATATTGTTACGCTGTGTAGAAGATAGGAAGATACATAATGAGATACATCTCAATGCGTATGTAACTCTTGATAAATCATATTATCATGGAGAAATGTAATAATTATAGATTAGAATAAAGCAGGGTTTATCGCCTTATATTGCCGTTTGACATAAGTCCATGACTTTTAGCCCCTTATATAGGCAAGATTTTTTTTTCTCTCTCAGACAAAGTAGTTTGTTAGTCTGGAAAAATAGGAAAAATTGTAAAATGACCCAATTATTATAATAAATTCCAATAGTTATTATGCAAAAAAGGCAGTTTCATTCCCTCTAATGTGGATAATTTCTGCTTATTTCCTCTGGTATATCATACAGTCATTCAGCTAGATATCAAATGTGTGTGGTAAAAGGTTAAGTTCTTTGATCATCAACCTTCACAGCTTTGTAAATTCAGGAAAGTCATGTGTAATATATATTAATATTTTCATATTTATTCCTTTTAAATCAGAGAAGTTTTTTCCAACACAACTTTACATACTCTGTAAAAGATCGAGGTAAAAAGTATAAGGAGGTGAAACTCCACCAACACTTTAATATAAACATCTATTTGAATGGTTAATGACTACTTTGGCCTGTGGCCTCTATCAGGGTCAATTTGTTTTGTTTGTTGAAAGCAGAACCTGAACAGATTAAACAAGCTTTTTGGAAAGGATTCAGTAGGATACCAGTGTCAAAAACGTTCAGTGTTTTCCTTTTAGGGGGGCATTAATACGTCTGGTTTCTCGGGCTGTTCAGGAAGTGCTTGCAGCTTATGTGCAGAGAAACTGCATGGAAGGATTTCTTTCATTTGAGTTAGCATCTTAAAGGCTATCCCATGACCCCCCCCCCCCCCCCCCCACACACAGGTGTTTTCAATCTGCCTAATGAGACCACTTGTTTGTGAGTGCTTGACATCCCTCTGACCAGCTTGATTGTGTTGCACCTGTTAGGGCAAAACCCATTCTTATTGGTTTGTGAAGTTTAGTGACATCATGTCATTTCATTATAGCTCCAACCACTTCGACAAGAGAAGAGGTGTAATCAGACCAAAGTGAAAACACCTTTGTGGGTGAAGATAGCCTGTGATTTATTATTCCAGATTGCTTTCTCATTTCCCTTATTTTCATATAAAATTCAAACATGTAAAAAAAAAAGAAGTATTTTAGTGTTGGCCATTGATTGGAATTGATGATCCATGGGGCCAAAGCTGATGTACCTGTAAGTGTAGAGATCGCAGGCTGTCTGGTAGAGGCACAGGGATGTAATCAATGTTGTTGTCTGTGAGGTACAGGTACAACAGACCGGTCATATCCTGGATAGAAAGATAAATTATACAAAATTCAGTGGTGCAAAATTAAACAACCATTTACTCAGGCACTGTACAATTTTGAGATGCTAGCACTTTACTTGAGTATTTATATTTTCTGCTACTTTGTACTTCCACTTCAATTCAGAGGTCAAAACTAGCTTCACCTTTACCAACACTTTAATGCATCAATAATTATAATAAAAACAAGGATTTTACATAACAGAGTATTCCTACACTCTACTATACTTTGACGTAAGTACATGATCTGGGTACTTCTCCCACCTCTGATAACAATTATGTCTTGTAAAGAACACCAAAATATCAAATACTCTCAAATTATATAACGTATATAGATGTTGGAGAATCAATCAAATCAAATGATGTTATATAAGCTAAATATGACAAACATTTTTATATGAATATGTTTGTAATTACATTTGTTTTTTTTAAACCAAGACTAGCACCTCAAGACATAATAATAAACTTGGAAGTGCAAATACAGTAGCGTTAACATATAAACAACCTTATAACTACTGACACATTGGCCTTTATTGACTGGGGCTGGAGTTGTACGTACTTTGAACGCCTCTTGGTGAATACCCTTGGTGCCAATGTTATTTTGGCTGGCATCGATCAAGCTCATGGTCTCTGGGAAAGCAGGCAGCTGAGAGATATGATTTTCTCGAATCAACACCTCATCCAGCTCGGGAAGACCCAAAAATGCTCTCTCATCGATGGACGTTATCTCGTTGGCGGTTAGGTCGATTTTCTTCAGCTTGTCTGAAAGGATGTGAAAAAACATCATCTTAATACTAGGTTCTGAAAATCTCTTGTCTTACATTTCTACATTTTCTTTCAAACGTACTCATCGAGGCGAAGTCAGACTTGTTGATCTTGGTGATTCTGTTGTAGCGGGCGTAGAAGTGAGTGGTGTCTTTAGGAAGAGGTGGAACACTATCCAGCTTCAAGTCATCGCAGTAGACCGAACCGCCGAGGCACGTGCACAGCAGGCAAGTGGGCATACCTGGAGCACATTAATGAGAAGGATCAAAGAAGAGGGAGGTAATACAATAAGAAAAAGTAAGAGATATAATCAGAGGACAGTAATCCAAAGGGCAAGTCAATCAAATGAGGATTCAGGATATCATGGTGTTGACAAGTTCCAAAGTGAACGGACATTTTTGTATCATTCTTCTCTGTGTATCTAAATACTGACCTTTCCTGTCAATCTCAGGCTCATCAGGCTCGTCAGGTTCACCCGAGCTCACTGACCCTTCTACACCACCAGTACCCTCCTGAGGGGTTTCTGTTGTGGTCGGAAGCAGCCCCTCCTCTTGTTAGAGACAAGATTAGGTGTTAAAGAAACAGGTTAGATCCGCATGGACATGACTGGCAATCAGTAGCCCACTGGTTGCCACGGTGGTAAGTTACACACAGTTTATTTGCAGTGTGAACCAAGCGGTTATGGCATTTAACTGACGAATGGAAGTTAAATGAAAACGTTTTGTCTGAGTTAATGATATGAGAGGTGATGGGCACAAAATGCTCAAGAAAGCGAGTCCAGATGCGGTTTCATCTCTAGGGTGTAAGTTGCCCCAATGTCAATTGGCTAGATAACAACATTGGACTTGGTATAAACAATTATGTTAAAAAAAGTACATAAATAAAATCATTGCTTAAGTTTGAATATACCATTCTAAGCATTTATATTTCTAAAAAACATTTGAAAGGTGCCCTGTGGAGTTTCTGATAATCATACAAAATGCATGTAGTGTATTCTTCAGGTTTGACTAATAAGTGATATGTTAGTGACCGTTCTCATAAAACATTTGCAAAAAGCGTTCGAGGGGGATTTTTTTTCTCCCATTGCCCCCAAGGCGGACTGGAGATTTACATACATGTTAAATGGCTAGCAGTCTTCTTCCTCACTGATTTCCCTGAAGGAACATAATGCTTCCTCTTTATCGCCACTATTCAGAACAATAGTGTGAAAAAAGCTTCAGAAATATGTAACGCATGCATGTTCTTCCTTGGGTATACTCGTAAAACACGTTCTCTATAGCACTACTGTTGGTCAGAAACTCCATAGGGTACCTTTGTAGCTGCTGATCTCAAAAAGCAAAGCCAGTTCATAAGAAGATACATTGCCTCAGCAATGGCATTGGCACCTTGTTCATGGTAAGTATTGACTTTTTGAAATACCGATTTGAGTGTCAGGTATGGACTTTAGTTTTAACCTTGCCTTAAACATATGTCTAGATCTGATACTGACCTTTATCAATATCAGGAACCAGAGTTACCTCAGGGACCACTGTGTCTCCAGAGCCAGAAGCACCAGAAGCCCCAGAGGATCCAGAGATCCCCAGATCCCCAGAGGCCCCTGAGGTTCCTGAAGCTCCCGAGAACTCCCCTGAAGCACCTGATGCCTCGCTAGGGATAGTCTCGGGAATGAGAGGCAGCTCCTCCTCTTGTTAGAGCCAAGGGTTGGGGTTAGGAGACATGAGATTAGGAAGGTGGAGGGATCAGATGACAATCATTCAACCCATTAATCAATCACACCCACATGTTTTATTACACATGAGGTTAGGAGCACCATGATTTTGAAAACGTACAAAGAGAAACAATAAAGTAAGAATTCAGGCAAACAAATCAACATTTAACTACATTTAAAAAGGAAGTTAAATGGAATTCAAGACAATCAGTATGACAGGTGATTTTAGACACATCAAGAAATAGAGTTGCCAAAAGCCTTTCTGGCAGGCATACTAACCTCCAGATATCAATGTTATCCCTGAGGAACCGGACTCACCGTCCCCAGAAACCCCAGAGCCTCCTGAGGCCCCTGAAATCAGGAGATCTCCAGAGAACCCAGAACCAGACTGGTCTCCAGAGGCCCCAGAGCCCAGGGGGAATTCAATAGAAATCCCAGAGCCAAGATCTCCAGAGGCTCCAGAAATATCCCCAGAGCCTGAGAGATCCCCGGAGCCCGAGAGATCCCCAGATATCAAGATATCCCCTGATGCCAAGAATTCCCCTGACCCCCCAGAGCTGTGGAGCTCCTCAGAGGCTCCGGAGATAAAGACAATATCACCGGAACTCCCTGAGCCACCAGAGACCAGAAGGTCTCCTGAGCCTCCAGACCCAGAAGCCCCAGAAGCTCCCGAGGCCCCGGACCCTACCGAGCCTCCAAAATCCCCGGACACATGAAGGATGTCAATGGGCGTCAGACGCAGCTCCACCTCTTGTTAGAGACAAGATTAGGTATTAATAAACAGACAGGTGAAACAGAACATTAATCAGGCATGGAGCTAACAGTGATGATTGGGTTAAGTGGTTGGTGACAAATGGACAAAGTCATTGAAAAGGACACATTTAACCATAACAGCTAGTTAAATGGAAGACATGCACATGGAAAAGATGATTGTTGAAGAAGAGTTTAGAGAATAGATTAGAGTATTGTTGTTAGGAGCTTTGGCTGCTGTCCTTTTTCAACTCCATATAGACCGGAGCAAGGCCCTCTCTGTCACCCACTGAACTCTATGTTTACGAGTGTGTGCTTTTTCAGACCTTTCTGTGTGTTTGGGCCCATGAGAACCCCAGAGCCCCCTGAACCCTGAGGAACGAGCTGGCGTGTCAGGGGCAACTCTTCCCCGTCCTCCTCTTCTTCTAGTTGTTCTTCTGAGGCCTCGGTTACAGGGTAGTTGTAGTCAGGTGCGAGTGTTCCAATCTCTATCTGAGGGAAAGAGAGCAGCTTTGAGTCCAAAATGTATGAGTGATATTAACTTTTTTTTTTTTTTAACGTTTTTATTTTTCTGTACATCAAATAATAACCCCAAAACTAGTCAAGGAAGCACATGACTGTGTGCTTGTTCCATGTTAGCTGATTCTGGTCAATATTCTTTAAAGATGCAAATATTATCCTCTTTTTATTGCACACAATATACTGGGTTTCAGTATGTTGCATGTTGTATGTTGTGCCTACAGAGCAGATCTAACCTAGACATTTCAATGTTTGGTCAAGTATAAAATGCTATCTTAATTAAGAAATGAAATACACTGGAAATACACTGAACATTGGTAGCCAATGACATAAAGGTGATAGCTCTGCTGTATGATAAATTATAAATGTAATCCATTAAAAGTGATTTCAAGAGATGAAAACAGTCTCCCCCTTATTAAATAGAATGTATGCACTGCATAGTGTTACTAACTGTTTACTATTACTTAGTATAGGGAAACTGAATCCTAGCAGGCAGACAATTGATTCATAAAACTCAATAATAACTTGAATTTATATAGCGCCTTTCATAACCTCAAGGTCGCTCAAATCAAACAACATGAGAAGCTTTCAGAAATAAAAATCTAGGATCTTGTGTGACACAGTCCAACTTGCCACATCAATGTTATCAAGGACCAAAAAAAAGAACCATGAGACCATTAGCATCTTTACCACAAGATGGCAGCCAAGTGCGCAGATTTATCCAGAGTCTAGAAAGTAATGACCACTCAGATACAACCTCCATGAAAAAACATTTGTGTAGTAAAAGAACACCTGCTGGGTACCAACGGGATAAAAGTGAAGGACCTTTTTACTTATTGACCATTAGCAGTGCATTCATAGCACACACATACGTAATATATTATTGTACATTAATGTTATTTTCCATAACAACAGGTATAAAAATCATTGAAAGATATGTTGTCTTCTTGCCATGAATGCCACAACAAAGAAACTTTCTTTGTATTGAGTTTGGAGCTCTTGTTAATTCTCACATGGTTAAGAACTGTGAGAGGAATGTATAGGAATCACTTTGTCAATGAGGACCTTTTCAGAAAGGTTTTTATCAGCATATTATGTGAACCAAAATGCTTAATTTTACAGTAACTGGTTATATTTATTTTAAGGTGCTTTTAGATAAACTTAAGGACTATACAACCTGCCGTCATGTTAATGTTTTCTCCCTCAAAATATCTAATTACTTTATAAACAAAGGCTTTGCAGCATTTATGTTTTATATTGGGCAATAAATGAAAAGACACCTCTGCCTAACCAACCAAGCTGGATGAATCACCGTTCTTTGTGGTTTATTCATTAAAAGCTTCAGGTTTATCCATCTGGTATTATAATTGCATTCAGTCGTTCAGATAAAACCTGCAGTTCTATCCCTCTCCAGACGAGGGCGCTGAACCCCCACACACCGCCACAGGTAATACCTGACACTCTCAGCCCAACAAGGCTGACTCAACCCTCCAAAAAGGGAATGGTCCTTGTGGAACCAAGACACACATGGTAGCTGCACAAATCCATATTTTAGTTCCCTCAGCTGCTTTCAACCGCAGTAATCAGATGTAGGTAAGAGGTATCAAAAATAAATGTATATCAAGACATATAGTAAATAATCCCTTACAAAATAGGCTACAACCTTCAAGTGCTAGGTTGTAACAAATATAACTTGGTAAATGTATGCAAAGACTTTAAATGCAGCAATGAAAAGATGTCCAGTCATATTTTAAAGCTTGGCAGAGACACAGTTTGGGATACAACAAGGTAGGCCTTTGAAAAGTCTTGCACACAGTTTGCTCGCTGCAGCTCTCCCCTTCATTTCCCCCTTTCCCCAAAGCAAACATCTACACCCGAGGGGAAAGAAGACGCTGGCAACCAAAAATATTGAAAAAACCCTCTGGAAACAGCATGGGAATACAGAATGCACAGGGAAAGACGTTGAATGTGAGCATCAAACTGACGCCAAATGTCACTGCTGTACTATAGCGTACCAATCAGTAGGTGCATTCAGCACGAAAAGTGAAGTTTCCATAAAATCCTCACACTACACCAGCTGTTTCCTTATCAATAAACAAAATGACCGAACGGATTGCTTCAGTATGGATTATCACAGAAAAATGTGATGTGAAATGAGCGTATAAACATCAACCATTTCATGGTTCTTCACCCTGATATTGCACAGCATGTACAAAATGAAATTATGCACATGAAGTCTTGAGAAAATGAAAGGCACATTTTCATCCATATTTATTAACTTCTCCAGCCCAAAGCCAATGCCAATATCTGCACAGGAAATATGCTTCCTCTCTTTATTGGCGAGTAGAAGATTGATGACAGACACAATCCAGGCTGTTAAAAATGTAAAGTTGTTTTTACACTTTCGTACGGATTAAACAAATACTTAATATTGTGATAATGAGTCAGGTTTTGATACCTTTTTTTTTTACCATCGAACAGCTTGCTATTTACCTCCTCTTTCCAGTCATTATGCTAGGCTAAGCTAACGGAATGTAGCTTCATATTTAACCCAGCGAGAGGGGTATCAATCCTCTCATATAACTCTCGAGGAGACAAATCCTGGAAACAATTAAGAATGACTTCACTTCATTAAACCACAGTTAATTATGGATAATGTTGTAACATTGTATTTATGTAGTTATTTTCCAAGTGGAGCATGAAGAAATTTAGGCGGCGTCTTACTATACAGTACTTTGCAATCCAAAACAACAGCAGCAGAAACCTCAGCTTCAGACCATTGTATGCAGCAGACTGAAGACGATTTGCTTGGCTAACACTGTAGATGAGCCTTAACCTTTCTGAAAAGAGACAAGCTCTGAGGAGAAAGACGAGAAATACCACCAGAGAACTGGATGTGGAAAGTAAAGAGTCAACATTCCAGAGGCATGGAGCTCATCACTGCTTCATTTCTCCCCTGACATCTGATGTGTGTGTGTGAATAAAATCCAGTTAATCCTCGCTCTTTTTAAGCAACCAGTATATCTCAAGCTGAAACAAAATGTCCTTGCAACACGCTTTTTCTCAACACGCAAGGCTGCAATTATGAGTCCAAACTTTGTTATTTCAATGGGGACAACAACATGGGAAGATTGTTATAACTCTAATGGTATTGTTTTCCCCTTTCCTGCTCCCAAAGACCCTGAATTATTGTGGCAATGTGCTGTGTCACTGCAGGCTTGTTAAACAAAGGGACATTATCAGAACCATTTCCCAGCACATTATAACTTTTCCTGAACACTCCCATGTGTGGCACGCAGCTGTAAAACTCTACACAACATATTTTTATCATTTTGAAAATAAGGCAAACGTTTTTATATTTTGCAACAGTGGATTGAAATAATTCACTGCTTTATGTTTTTTGCTTTTCAAGATCTTGTCATATTTGCTAAATCGGCATTGGATTGTAGGATTGGTCTGAGATAACAGCACTGGTGTGAGTGCTATCCACATCAAGTTAAATCCCTGACTAAGAGAAAGCCTCTTGAAAATCCAACGTCTTGACATTGCCTTGGACTAATTTCCGTGTTACAAAGAGGTATAAACGGCAACATGAAATGTGGCTAAAGCTTGCATTCCCAGCATGCCCTGCAGTATTGCCACATCAAACCCATCCATCAAACTCAACTTGAACTGATTTAAAGGGCACTTTTGGAATCCTTCTGCCTCTCTTCTGCACTCATCTTTTAAAAAGCTGTTGTGCTTTACAGAGCTTGAACCAAAAGGAGAAAAGTAAGTCCCAGAGAGCACAGGAGTCCTTGAGTTCAAGCACATGCAAAATAATCCATCTGTGTTTCCTGTGTTTCTTGTAAAAGCAGACCAACAACAAAGAACAAACATACATACAAATCAAAATGTTTCTTACATTTTGCAGCCAAATATATCCCTCATTGGGGCATAAATACGGTTTCCTTCCAGGGATGAAAACTACTCCAGATGCAAAATAATTCAGCCTGTGGATACTCTGTTGCGTATAACTTAAATGGTGGCTGGCCAAGGTATAAAAGTGAAATATTTTGGCCATAATAGTGCACAAAGCTGGACAGCATTTTGTCCATTTTCCAAATGGCAACAGCAGGATGCCTTTCTGCTTTATGGTTCATAAAGCAGAAAGGCATCCTGCTGTTGCCATTTGGAAAATGGACAAAATGCTGTCCAGCTTTGTGCACTATACTCAGTTCAAAATCAACCAAATTATTGCCAATATTACAGAGTTGTGTAATTAGATGGAATCCTTAAAGGATGGGAGTTAGAGGAGCCTGCAACATATAATGTTGTTGTGAAACAATTATATTTTTAGTCTGTCTTCACAAGTTTTCCAGTGATTATTCAACTTTGCATTGGTGACGAGAACAACTAGGGTTAGGGTTATGGTTAGAGGGTTAGGGTTAACTAGTGTCCTTCAGCTATGCATCATTGACTGAACAGCATAAAACAGACTCACCAGTAACTTTACAATGAATAGATTGTTTTGCATACATCTGTTGTCAATCCAAATTAGCATGGCTAAAGCCAAAACGCATCTCATTACTTGAACTGCCGAGTGACCAAAAACAAACCGTAGACTAATGTGTATGCCGATTTCTAAATCAGTGGAGGAATATGAATATTAGATAATGTGAACGTTGAATGCACAATGGTTGCCTTTGTACAATGGATGGCCATGGTAATTGAATATTTCGCCTATACATTTTTTTTCAATCGATACAGTTTCTTACCTGAGGATCATCAATTGTCAGCTCTTCTTCATAGTCATAGTTATCTTGGTTCTCCAAATTTGAATTGTCTAGATCCACATCGTAGTTGGCACTATCGTATGTGTCTAAGTCCGCTTGTCGGGAAATTCTGGGGCTGGCCACCACCGCTTTGAGGACGAAGAGTCCCCAAACGAGCCGCACAAGCATCCTCATACTGTCGTCCACCTTGACACAGACAGAAATACTTCAAGTCAAACATGGAACGTCCATTTACAGATGTACAGTTGAAACATTTCTTCAATGTATTTGTCTTATGTGTCTTAATGCTTTAGTAAAAAAGGAACAAACATGCAGAAATTCAAGATATATAAACATTACTTGTACAGTACAAAAATATAGTCTGTAATAATTGAATAAGGTATTAAAACATTGTTCCGCCCCCGTTAGAAGCGCTTCAACAAGGCATGTCTTCATGATATTGGATGTACAACCAGCCTATGCTACCAGCTTGACATTGATTCACAACACTAAGGTCAGTGATTTCATTACTGAGGTGAAGACAGCTGGAGGGATTGAAATATGAGGGCCTCTTGCTTCACTGTAGCCAGAGGCTCACGGTTCCAGGGAGCAGCCATCTTGGCTCAAATCAGTGCCTGTCTGTGACGTGTCAAAGGTCAAAAGTCAGAGTTGATCTGATAAGAAACCATGGGACCATTAATGAGTCTTCAGGAAATATAATTTCAGTGTAGGATCTTTTGGTGATGGCGTTAAATGTATTTAAAAGAAAAAAGATGTTGGGTTTCTTTGTTTCCAATAAAACAAAGTTCAGTCAGACAACTCACATGTTTATTTAACATGTTTATTAGAAGCAGCATATAGTTGAGTTTGGCGACTAGGCTCGGGTATCATCACTCCATAGATATACATAGCACGATGATTGATGATTAAATAACTAACCCCCGAGCCTACAGGTGGAAGCTGGGGTGGAAGCTGGGGTGGTGGTGGGGCAGGCAAGCAGCAACAATGTAGAAGTAGCTGCAGCAAAGCAGCAGCAAGCAATGCATGGAGAGATATCTGTCAGGTTAAATAGAGCGGCACATTAAGGACACTCTGTTTGGTTGCTTGTAGAATGGCAAGGGGCGTTATGTATGAATGCAGCATAGCTCGAGTTGAGTGCCTGAACTAGCTCGCAGGCTTCGCCCCATAAGTATCTTTTTTACTAATAACACCATAAAGGTTTTGGCAGATTCAACAAAATTCTTGAGGTGTGCAGACAAGAAGGTCTTTCAACTAGCATCTAAAATTAGCATGTAGGATTTTCACTGGGTGCTGATCTACTGCACGGCCCTGACCCAGATAGCTGCTGTTCATAATCTTGTTAATTTCCTCAGCAGCACAGATCTACCAAGCTTAGTGAGGTTGGATGAGTTCAAAGATCCCTAATGGAACGTGCTTACACGATTAGCACAAGTTAATTAATGCCTAATGAGATGGCACCACAAACATGGTGCGTAGGAATTCAATCATCTGTCAGTGGAGGAACTTGATAGCACACTGATAGCAGGTGTAGCTACACGACTGCAAGCCTAGGATAGATGACTTCAAATCCAAGCAAAAAAGTTTAAAGAGAGTCCTCTAGGCCGGGGCAGAGAAACGGAGAGCGAGGGAAGAAGAGAAGAGATGTGGACAAGGTGTTGGCCCTCAGGGTTAGACGGAGAGAGTGAGAAAAAGATTCACGAGTGGGAGAGAGCAAGGGAGAGCAAGGGAGAGCAAGAGAGAGAGAGAGAGAGAGAGAGAGAGAGAGAGAGAGAGAGAGAGAGAGAGAGAGAGAGAGAGAGAGAGAGAGAGAGAGAGACAGGTTTCTATGCTAACTCGACCCCTCTCCCTTTACAGAGGGCCTTTATGAGGCCCGGTGGCTGCCTGTCTCAGCACTCAAACTCCAAATTCCACCGAGGTTTGTGAACAGGATGGCAGTGAGTTACGGCTGCAAGGAAAAGCTTCATTCAGGAGTGAGGGTGCTACAACGCACACACATTCACACGCATACTTTAAAAGACACATCCTTGCACAGATGCACACTCTGTCTTAACACACCTATCTTTCAGAGACAGAATATTGAGAAACCTCTGCTGCTATTTTTGGGATGAGGACAGATTATAAAAAAACTGACCAGCGCAGGTTATTTAAGTCATGAATCAAATCTTTGTTGATATCAGATGGATTGACTAATGATGCACACACTCTTGTCATTATCTCTTGGAAATCACCAACATGAACTGAGTGCACCCTATTGAGAAAAGGTGTGCTTACTGGTCAGCATCCTCACTGAAATAGAATTTCTGTCATGAGGCTATGAAATCCAGCATGGCTACACTGAAAGAGGGACTATACTGGAGACAGAGGTGTGCTTATACAGGCCATCACAGTGTGCTGTGTGTGCAAACTGTGTATGTGTGTGTATCAGTGTAGCCCCCGGACTACCTCCGTGTTATGCTTGGCTCCGTGTTGGGCATTCCTGATATCCACTCATTCTAGCTTTTTTACCTTTAAACACATTTCGCACACATCCTGTTGCTACAGGTTGAACAACAAACTGCCAACACGTTTATTTGTATTCCAAAAAGGACTAAAATAACTTAAAAACTGTGATAAAGTGACACAAACAAATAAATCATAATTTTTTTAAATATGAACTACAAATAAGATTATCAGCACAATTTCTGGAATTAGTGGGAGCTAATTAAATATATATATATATATATATATATATATATATATATATATACAATTTTTTTAAAGCAGAAATTGAGGGAAAAGTTTGTAGAATCTCTTGAGGCAAAATTCATGCATGATAAGATATTATGTCAAAACAATGCAGCGGCTGTCAAAACTGCAAAATAGTTCAGTATCACTTTTGTTGTTAACAACCAGGAAAAAAGACACCTGTCGGGCACGCACACCTGAATCACATCTACTGAAACTTACATTTAATTTTTACCATCGAACATATTTCAACCACTGCTATTGCCAAAGGACAACAAAGTTCCACATTTAAGTCACCAAAGCGAATCCCTGAGTGAAAATATATTTGCTGCACCAACAACCAATTAGCCAAGAAGCTCCACTGCAAATCCTGAATAGCTGTCTTTTTGGAGGGGCTGTGTTTTTTCTCTTGCCTGCCTAATCCCCTGCACCAAAGATCCATTGAGCCAGCATGAAGATACACCAAGAACGCTTACCTCTGTCTCCTGCTTTCCCGAATGGTCCCTTCAGCCGTGATGGAGATGCTGAGGGCTCCGGGATTTGGCCAATGGTGAGAGGTCGAGCAGGGTGCCCTGACGAGAGGAGGGTGTGTGCGTGAAGTGTGTGAAACGTGTGTGTGTGTTAATGTGACAAGTGTGTGTGTGTGTGTAGGTGTGTGTAGGTGTAGGTCTGTGCGCTAGGCAGACTTGAGTGCCCTGCTGCTTATGTGTGAAGGTAGGCACTGAGACCGATTGGACCAGAGCAGATTGCTTTTGGTCAGTCAGAGTGCACCCACCCCATACCGTACACCCACGTGCACGACCCCCTTAAACACTACGCACACACACACGCACACACACACACATACACACACACACACACACACACACAAACAAACACACACACACACACACACACACACACACACACACACACACACACACACACACACACACACACACACACACACACACACGCACGCACGCACGCACGCACACACATACACACACACACACACTTATATATACAGACACCAGACACAGAAAGAAAAAGAGAGCAAAGGCCTCCCTTACAAGTGTATCCTTTATTTTTCTAAGAGCTCAATCAGACTGAAATATTTGTCCGCCTTTTCCTGAAGTGAAACTCTGGCATGTGTTGCTTTCATGTATGGGGGGGATCCACGGGCCCTAGCACACAATGGGAGCTCTGTGAGGAGCCCCTGTTTAGCATGGTGCTGAGAGGAAGTCCCCTCTTGGAGAAAGGCCTCTGCCCTCCCTCTCCATTGAAGCTGCTTTTCTCTTTGCCCCATCGCTTGCTTAAGGTTGTGGCTTACCTACAGAATTGAGTTCAGTCGTGGGATACTATACCATGACATGACAGAGAATGAACTTCTTCGGGGTGAGGGAGGAAGATCCCCTCGGGAAGTACTTATTTTCCAGTTTTGTACCAATGTGGGTGTGTTCAAGGATATGCTAAATAGACTGTCTTCAGTGGGCATTAATAAAACAAAACAAAAAAGAAACACACAGTACTGCCCAGATTTGCACTGTCAGCTTTATTTGGCAATGATTTTTGTCTCAACCTGCCCACTCCTCTCTTTCCCTCCCATGGTAACTCTAGACCTTTTGATGAGTGAGGGGAAAAGGACGTAGCGAGAAAGCCAGAAATCCTTCTGCACCTGCCATATAGGCTGGGATTCATATTCATGGAGTTTTCTTCTGCCAAGCATTGAATAAAATATCCATACAGAGAGCATTGTTAAAGACATGAGAAGTCTGTAGAGTTAATCCCCTATGTAGAAGCTTATTAATTAACTTTGAGATATATCAAATGTTAAAAGATGTATTTAGAATGTATTTTCTTTGCACAATGGAAATGCAAAATGATAATGGAGTTTTTACAAGGTACAAAGGCAGTTCTCTGACTACATCCTAAATGTGGCGAATATTTTCATATATTTTCAACCCCCATAACCCCCAGAGAGGGGGAATTTCTTACAAGCTTGAAAAGTCATTTAAGACAGACACAGTACAAATATAATAGGAGTTTGCTGTTACTGGTGTACAGGTTTGAGATGTTATGTAGATGATGATATACTGTATGTTCATTTCCTAATGATGTTTTAAGATAATTTTATATCTCAAGTAGAATTTGGTTATAATACCACCAATAGTATTATTTTTCTTATATTTAAGGTTGATTTTAAGGTAATTTAAACGAGGGCATTTTCTCATTTTTTTTCCCAGATGTTTTATTCAAATGAAGACAATAAAATACAATCTCTTGCTCGGTTCATTCAGACAAATAATTACCTAAATTAAAAATACGTTTTGACATTAAAAAACATAAACATGTATTGCTTTTGTTTAAAAAACATTATGGATTTTGGCCACGAATATTCACAGGTTTCTACATATTTTCTTAAAATATGAAATCTACTTATTATCTATGGTAAATATGCATATCTGCAAAAGAGAGCATTGTCCGAAGTAAATAAGACAACAAACCTAGAACAAAATACATTCATTTGGCTTCAAGTCTACAATAAAGCTAAGGTTTTCCTGAAATATTATAAAAAAGAATAATACGATAATGAGTCCTTAACTTGCTATTAACGCATTTTGTTCTCCTATCCATCTTAATCACTACATACTACATTACAATCAGATTGTAATTCTGAATTGTATGTAAAGATGTTACGCCAACATAAGGCACAAGTAGTGGTCAACAAAGTGCCAATCGTTTTTAAATCTTTTGTTCCTTGTAAATGTTGTACTTTCTTTTTAGTTAGAATTTTTCTGAAAAATGTAAATAGTATCTGGAACTGAAGAAACTTTCATAGGTGCAAATATTACTCATGCCATATTCACAGATAATCAACATTTTTGAGAAAAGTTGAATTTTCTTAGAACATGCTGATTTTTTAAATCTTAGATGACAATGGACGTCAGGAGACGGAAGCACAGAATGACATCTCTGGGAATTGGTGGCTTAATGTCATTGCCGTCCAGTCTGAGGTAGCGCAGGCGAGGAATACTTTCGTTGGCGGAGTCTTCCATAGTCTCAACGTCGACAGGACAGATGTTTGCGCCACTTACACCTGTAAAAACAAAGGCAATAAATGACTTACAAAAGCATTTCAGGATACCTCTCTGATGCACAATCATATTTAATGAACACATAGAACGAACCCACACAATACATGCATCAAAACAAGTAGCAGTATGTGCTTTTGGTTAATGTCAGACTTACTTTTTATATTGTTGTGGTCGAGGTGAAGATGTTCAAGGCCAGCGGGAATGAGGGGAACCTCAGTCAGCTGGTTGTGGGAAAGCTGCAAATCCAAAATGCTGGAGACATTAAACACATCTCTGGGAACTCCACTGCTGCCAAGCTTGTTGTAGTTGAGCCTCAGAAAGGCCACTTTCGGTAAACCTTTGAAGTAGCCAGCGGGGATCTTCTCAATGTTGTTGCCATCAAGGAAAAGCTGGGTAGTGGTGGGAGGTAAGCCAATAGGCATGCTATTCAGCTGGTTCTTGGCCAGGTTGATCTGCACCAAGTTGTTTAGACCTTTCAGGCTCACCTCGGTCACAGCATCATCCATCAGCTTGTTCGCCTGGAGGTCCAAGAGGTTAAGTTTATCCAGACCAATGAAGACACCAGGAGGGATCTTGGAGATGCGATTGCGGGACAGACGTAGAGACTCCAGGCTGGCTGGAAGGGCAGATGGCACAGAGGACAAGAGGTTGTCATCCATGTAGAGGTGCGCAAGGTTAGGCTTTGTACTTAGGACACCTTCTTCCACTCCTTCACTAGTGATTTTGTTGCGGTTCAGGTTCAGCCAGCGCAGCTGTGTGGCGTTACGAAGGGCATCTGCTGAAAGCACTTCGATTAAATTGTTCTGCAGGTAAAGATACCATGTGTGTGGAGGAATTTTGGGAATACTCTTCATGCCCTTATTGTCACAGTAGACAGCACGAGGGAAGTTGGGGGGACAGCTACACTCCCGAGGGCAGGCTTGGATCTGGGCCAAATATTCCTCATGAGTTATGTCCTGGCCAAGAACTTGCCCAACCAGGCACAAGGTGCAGAGAAGGCCCAGGAGAAGTGACATTTTTTCTCCAAATCTATGACGAAAAGAGAGCAAATATTATAGGCAAATAGACATCTGAATGCGCTAGACATCCAAGGTAAAGAGGATCAGATAAGATTCTAAGAAATCATAACCCCATTGTAACTGATGACCCATTGTTTGCATTTGAAAACATGTTTCGTGATCCTAGATTAGCCTTTCTCACTCTAGAAATATGAAAAACAGTCACTTTAAATGCTGTTAATCATACGGCTAGCACACATACAAAATTAGTTAAACTCTGGCCCAAATTAGCAACATTTCACATGCTCTACCACTAATGTCATTATAGTTAAATTCCAATGGCAGCTGCCAACAGAGCGAGGTAACACGTTTTTTTTTAGATCATTTCCTTGCCTGCCAATGACAAACTGAGCTAAAAGACAGGATGCAGAGCCAGGTCAACTTTAATTGCATTAGGACAATCTTGAAGCTCAGGTTTTGCATGTCAGTTGTAAGATGCACAATATTCAATAGATGTTCATCGCAACATGTATTGCTAAGTTTACAATGGGTCTGGAAGTCCACTTGCTTTGTTTTGTACAGCTGATACAACAATGCTATTGATGCTACAAATATAAACAGGGGTACAAAAAGTTCTAAGAGTGCAATACAATCAATGCTATGTAACAGAGAAGGGTAAAACAAAAAAGAGTGGTGAAATGAACATAATCTGAAGTCAGCTATCACCTTCGTTTCAACCATCTATAAGCATGTTCTTGATTCATCTCAGCTGCCATCTGGTGCTTGTTTAAATTCTTGATGCACACAACGTTTGTCTGGAACTCATTTCGGGGTAGGCACACTTTTCCAAGGATGGACGCACTTCAAAGTCAAAGTCGGCACACCTGCTTTTAAAGATTTGTTCTCTCACTGTACAGCAGTCAAAGCTTCTTAACACAGCTTTGGGATACGAAATGTGGCGCAAATAATAAAAGCCTGATCCATGCTTCCACAAAGGTAAAATCCAATCAGTTGTCGAAAGACAAACTTCTACTAAACTACTAACAATGTCAACCAGATGTTTCATTGTCCATTGCTTTCCAGAAACCCATCTTACCTTGATCTTGGTAAAATCCCTTTTGCCTGAGTTGCTGTTCCTCAGCAAGTTTTTTGGCGTAGTCCAAAAAGACGAGGCTGTACCTCTCTCCTCTCTGTATTTGTACCACACGTTTTTCATTCAACCTGTGACTCATGATGACACCAAAGCTTCCCTTGGCCAATGAGATTCTCTCAGGATCAAAGGTCATAATCCCATGTTAGTATATAATGTGCTAAACCAAGACCTGGCCCAGTTACAAACAGGCTAATACAAGCCTAAGTGTACTTTGTTTGTTGGCTTCACAACCCGTCCTCTTTTTATTGGCCCTTGGTGTCCTTCGTCAATCTTTTGTCCAGGGTCAAAGGTGCGATCGGATTCAGGATTCATTAATCTGCAAATCTATGCAAGATGTAAAGTCTGACCTTGTTTGCAGTCAACAGAGATTTTAGAATGTACATAAAGTCAACAAATAGAGCTCATTATAATTGTGGTGCAGAGAGGATTGTCTCCGAATGCCAGCGAGATGCCAATTAGACCAAGACTCTAAGCACATGATCACCATCATTCACCTGGAAGGATGTGGCTTTACTTTGATACATTTTGGGCCAGATTTGGTGTAAATGTTTAAATGGACTCCACTTGTGTCAAAAGATGGATCCTTTTATACTGAATATCATTTGAATGCAACAGCATTTTGAATTGTCATGGGGTTCAATTGAGTCAAACCTACTTTTTTCGATAACAAGTGGGGCATCATACATATATTTGGCTGTTAGTGTTAGGGGTAAATTATTTAGATGAATACCTTAGTTTACATTGAAAGAGAGAGAATCCATACTGCTAAAACATTAAGATGAAAGACTGCTTCAGTACAAAACATTGTCTTCAGACATGTAAGGTGATGGTTTAATAGGAGGGAGGTCAGGCATAATCTTGGGGATTTCACTGCACACTGACCTGGCAAATTGTTTATGTAGAAACTAGCCAGTGTAAGGATTTGTGACCTTTAAACATACTTGCATGAGATCGTGCTGATTCCAAGGGATGACGCCGGTAAAGGCTTGAATGTAGTAGGATAATCCCAGTTGAGTTGTGTGAGGATAGGGGCAACACTTATCCATGATCAGCCATGCAATCCCATCAGAGCTCCTCCTCTGTTTGCCAAGGTGCGTCTATGAACGGTGATTGCCCTCCGCACATTGACGGCCCGTCCACACAGCAGCGTTAAAGAAATCCTGAAAATCTTGGAGGTGGGCGTGTCTGAAAGCTTGGGGATTTTTTGCGAGTAACGCGACCAACAAACAATCATATGAATCTCCCGCCCCCGACATACAAAGCAAAAAACCCCGGGGATTTTATGCGAGCAATATATACACTGAACAAAAATATAAACGCAACATTTTTGTTTTTGCTCCCATTTTTCATGAGATGAACTCAAAGATCTAAAACATTTTCTATATACACAAAATAACCATTTCTCTCAAATATTGTTCACAAATCTGAAAAAATCTGTGATAGTGAGCACTTCTCCTTTGCCGAGATAATCCATCCCACCTCACAGGTGTGGCATATCAAGATGCTGATTAGACAGCATGATTATTGCACAGGTGTGCCTTAGGCTGGCCACAATAAAAGGCCACTCTGAAACGTGCATTTTTGGTTTATTGGGGGGGTCTGGGGGGGTCCGAAAACCAGTCAGTATCTGGTGTGAGGGTTTGGATTAGGGTTAGGGTTAGGGTTAGGGTAATGTTGTGAATCGAGTGGCCTGTGTTCATCGTCCATAACATACGCCTGCCCATACCATAACCCCACCACCACCATGGGCCACTCGATTCACAACATTACCCTAACCCTAACCCTAACCCTAATCCTAACCCTAACCCTAACGGGATTGCTCAACTTTTGAATCCTGAAAATCCTGAAAATCCTGGAAATCTTTGCTTTGCTTCCCCACAATGCAGTTCGGCGAAAAGCGAGGCAACGTGACGTCACCCCATTCAAAGTGAATGGGCAGAAGCGTTGGAAGATTTTTTAACGCTGCTGTGTAGACGGGCCGTAGAAACTGTACTTTGAAGACGCTTTTAAGATGAATGGAAACTTTACTGTACTAAATATCTTGGCTGTTTAGGACAGTAAACCTCACTTCCTTGCATGCCATTCTCTATTTCTTTATCTTTTAATCACAGCATGTGTATTTATTTAGAAATATCCATAATAATTTTTTCTGAAAGTAAAAAGTGTATCATTGCTTTTTGAACGCATGGAAATTAAAGAAGATTATGTTCTCTCAAACCAGTTTACAGACAGGTAGCAGAAGCTACTAATAGTCTCAGTCTAAAAGCAACAGGACAGCCTGAAGCCTCTATTACCAATAACTCAGCCACTCTACTACTATGGCCAACCAGCAGCCTTAATAACATTTTTGAATTCAATCATGAATTAGTCAGCAATTACACCAAAAGGAGACATATCTGTTTTTTACAGGGAACTAAATAGTAAGTAACCAAATACTTACTCCAGTCTTACAACAAACAACTCTTTAATAATGCGTATGAAGATTTAAAATTGAACATCCCAACCATTGAAAATTGTCATTCAGGGCTTTATGTATCTCATCTTAAATAAATATATATTACTATGAATAAATCTTGACAACAATCTGCCTGGTAGACTGAGAAGTAACACATGCAGAGGAATATGATAATGCTGATTTCCTGCAAGGGGCTTTGTGTCCGAGCCAGCTATGTTAATTATTATTAACTGCATACGTTTTGCAGGATCCGTTTCATTTGAAGGCTCTACTTAAATCCACATGACTTTGAAACATTTGGAAAAGTTCACATGGCTTTCTGCCTATAAAGCTGATTATGGATAATTATAATGTGGAAAACAACTGGTTTGGCTGGGAAAGTTACTTTCCAATATATGTGTTATTTATACACTTGAGCCATAGTTTAAAAAAATTGTGTCTATGAATCTATCTATGTCCGGACATTAAGCATTGTAATTCATAAACTAGACCAAATTAAAGAAAAACGGCATGTAACAACGTGCCCATAAACACTTTCAAATACTTTTTTAATTTCCAAGGTTCCTTCACCCCTTTTACATTTAAACTGCAAGTACTGGAACAGATGCTAACAAGGTGCAGAACATCAAAAGATGAAGATAATTCAGATAAAAAACATTTGAAAACTGCACTGCCCAAGCCTGTGCTCCTCCTCTCTTAAACAGATGTATTACTAAAGAAAGATGCAAGTTTACCTGCTCCCCAAACAGGTGTGAGAGGTCTGCATTCAGTCAGGTGCTGTTTGGTTCTTGTTGTTTTTCCAATGAACTCTGATGAGTGTCCCCTGTTACACTTGTATTGTTGTAAGTTGAATTTCCCAAAGGCTGCACCTTGGACACCAGTTGAACCAAGAGGATGGAGCATGTGTTGTCTGTGGGAGGACAATTGTGGGAGAGTTGGGATGTCCTTTCAGAAATTGTGTTGTCTACTTTTCTGCCAGCCCAGCAGTTTTTTCCGCCTCTTTTTGTTTTGTCACCTTGTTTTTTGTAAAATGTGAATTCATCAGTGTGGCGTGGCGTTAAGTGTGAAACTGCTGTCACTCCACCCAACTTAACCATTTGGTCTATAAAGGAAGGAGGACTTGCAGGGGGGGATGGGTGCACGACCATTTCATTGCTCATTTCAGCTCACAGGCCATTCGGTGTGTTTTGTAGGCTGTCAGGTGAAGTTACAGAGGGGTTTAGGGGGGTTTTCATTCAGACATTCACACCAGACTTTTTACAGGGGGATTAATTTTTTTCTTTATTTCTTTTTCAAACACATGTCTTCTTTTTGCAGTTTTTTTCAGAGCCCCAGATCACTATCAAAGATAGACAATACTAAAGTTCTACTTTATTCGTTTTGTATTGGCTCATCCATAAAATATCATGGACATGTGTATTTCCAGTAAACGTGGAGCCTTTAACCTATTTCGATAATTCAGCTCCTTGTGGGTTAGGGTTAGGGTTTGGAATATGGGTTAGAATACAAAAAAACTACCTCCCCAACGGTGAATGCAAGAGTCATGAAATGTGGCGTCTCTGTTGGTCTCCTCCTTCCCGTCATGTGTACCCAGTTTGCCGCCTCTAGCTTTTTCCTTTGATGTAGCCGTCATTGAAACCCATTCTTGCTAAAAGTTATGATCCTCATATAACAGCGGAACGGTAAGTGGTACGATCAACACATTTGATTTGCGTGCATGTGTCTCCCCCCTGCTTGTGTGTACCAAGTTTGGAGTTTCTAGCTCTTTCTTTTTATGTAGCGGTCATTGACCCTCCAGGGTTAGGGTTAGGGTTGCTTTAATCTTTTGCTTCGCTGCTGACTCCCCTCCTTTTATCTGTCACTGTTCTCCAGCAGTGTGTATACACATCTGTCTAAACTTTAAGGGAAAAGGATGAGAATGTACAAGAGATAGGGGGAAAGCAAACAGCAATTCTGAAACGTCTGACTTGAGACTCTAAAGACAAGTTAGAGACAAGGAATAATAATAACAATAGCGGTAAAAAGCTGGAACAGCTGGAGGTGGTCTGGACTAAAGGAGGATCTTTGGAATTTGGCTGCCAGTCTTCAACAGCTGATTATACTTTCACTTATCGTCAAGCAGGAGGATGTGAGGTTTAAGGTTTTATAAAAGGACTTTATTGTCTAGACACAGGCAGGAGCTGCACTCATGATTTAAATAAGGGTAACACAGGAGGAAGAGGAGGAAATGGTCCGAGATTGGGGATCGGTACGAATGACCATATTAAAACAGAGGAAATGTGAAAGCTGCTAAAACAAACATGTAGCATGTTGTAATGCTAGTGGTTGTGAGTAGACTGATAATGTTTACATCCCAAGATGTATTAAATGACATAAGGGAGTGTTGGGTATTTAAATGACCACTCGGCACCCTAAAGACAGACGACTTTCATTTACACAAGCGAGTCAAAATAAAATTAAACTCAACCCTACAGCTGGATCTAATTACAAACACCTAGCAGTAGCCTAAATCAAATGGGACATCTGGAAGCCGTTTACATAATTTGTATAAATGCCAGGAATCTAATCAACTAACCATCTTAGTGTCTGCTCTCGTAAGGAACTCTTGACTAAGACTTTTGGAAGAAACTAGTGTCAGCACATGTGGTGCACATCAACATCAATTAGTGGTAATTGTTACAGTTGGTGCACAGTTTTGGAAGGGCCCAATCTATACTTTAAATGAAGTGACAAGTTTATGTCAAAAAATACATCCTAAGAAATTGACTATGAAATAGTCAGTTTAACGTCTTGTCTTTCAATACTGTGGAATAAAAACGTTATTTAAATCTTACGATTATAGAAGTACAAAACTAGGAGAATAGACTGCAGTTGCTCCCAGACTTTTTGGACACTGAAACTGTTTGGAAGACATCAACTAAAAATGAATAGCAGACATTTTAGGCTTTGACATAATTCAGAGTCTTTTTCTGATGAAAAATTCTGCTCCAGTTTAGTGTCCATTATTACTAAGTAACACAATGCCACATGCACAATAGCTTGTTTTAAACCACAGCTAAATCTAACAGTAACAATCCACAGCAAGAGTTGACAACTTTATGAAGTTATAAATATTCAAAATACAGACCACCTCATTTGTTAATGTGCTCCTAATTTTTTTTTTGATTTGTGCCAAAGAATAATCCAAGATTCATTTCATTGAAATAACAAAGCTTATAACTGCGGTTATGTGCTAAACCCTGCATCCCCTGCATCCCTCCAGGACCAGATGTTTTTTATTTCATTCGTCAGCTTTGAAATGGGGAAAGATCATAGGTTCTCTCTGTAACTACAGTAAATGAATGACTTGAGAAATACAAAGTAAAATATGGGCAAACAGGGGAAAACTACAAGGTATGACTCCTTGAAAACAGTTGGGCCCTGAATTTAAACTGTATACCTGAAAAATAAACAACAGACCTTATAGAGAATAAATACATATTCCATCCATTTAAAAACCCTTTTCCTTTTGTAAATCCCAGGAAACATTCTTACTTCATCTCAAAGGTTAAGGCCAGAAAGGAAGATGGTAGCTGCCAAAAAAAGCACACTTTACAGGATAAGAAGTAATGTGGAAATAATCATGCCCAGTAGTAATGGACGTATTCTCCATTAACTTGTTGTTTTGTTTGTTGGCTGCTTTCACTTGGCTTCAGCTTGTTCCTAAAATTCTGACAACTTTTAATAAAACATACCTTATAAAGCCTTAATAACTAATAGTTTTATTAAATTAGCTAAATATATGTTTCTTTTATAATCTAGTCACACCTAAATAGTGGCTATTTTGGATGTATATAGAATTAATGTTTGCTTTACCAACAATTAATAAACCATGATTAAAAAAACATGAACTATTGTTAGAAGTATATTTTGAGTAAATTTAGATAAGCAAATAAATTAAATATGCAAGGCAATCCTTAATGTTAATTATGTTTATGCTCAATCAAATGAGACGACTTCACAAATTTGTTTCCATACATGCTCAACATTTATTCATCATACAAATATGTTGGAAACATAGTTTATTGAACTCTGTTTGGTAACAGCAAATCCAAGAGCGGTTACCAAGTCAAAGGCCACAAAAAAAATCACGTTAAAAAAAACATTATTCTAATAACATCAACCCAAATGACACTGCTGTCAAGTTGTATTGATAAGAAGCAGTTTTTAAACATGGTGAACAACAACATAACAATGAGAGCGCCTTAACTGCAAAAGCTGTAGTTTATTATAAAAGAATGGTACCATTGGTTGCATGCAGGTAATGCAAATGTATACAAATCAGCAATGCACATAAAAGTAGACAGCTAGAAATGAGTTCACGTTAAGAAACATTTGACTTATGATTTCCAGAAAAACCTCCTACAGTATCACCTCAAGGTTTAACTAAGCAGAGTAAGTAGTTTCAAGGTTAGTACCAATGTTTTTTAAGCATGTCTCCTTCATTCTTCTCTTCTTCTCTTGGGCATTAAGGATTGGTTGTGTTTGATTATCGATTTGTTTTATTTTATAGCTCAAAGAAGTCAATCATTCAGAAAACATGGTATTTCAGCCAATGCACCATTTGTGAAGAAGGCAGACACGACTAACAAACACTGGCATTTTTCTTAAAACCAATTTGATCAATGAAAGTTGTTTACAAATGATACGTCTATGTAACTACTCTTTACATTTGCTCATAATTTCTTACATCAGGCATTATACATTGGAATCTGAGAACGCAGTCCTTTATTTACTGGTCCTTTGCACAGCAATGGATTCATTATTGTACCCACATTGTATTATACATGCTAAACATTGGAACGCACAAGACAGACAACAAAATCACGATTGACGACTGAATTGAGACATTGGAGCCATTTTTCACTCCATTCGGTCTGTATTCAATATCACCAAATTCAAGTTTGGAATGTGTAAAGTGTGTGTTTATTATCAAAGTAAATGAATACATTTGTATTCATAAAACTTTTGGTCCTTACATTTTTCCATTTGTTTTTATTTTTTATACCTTCATGTTCATTAGAACATTAGATGTTTGATGAATCCAAACGTTTTATTACATGTTTGGTGAGATATGTTGCGAAATTATTGATAGCTTGTATTTCCATATATTGTATTTAAAATGTGCCCAGCTCTTGATTAATTCCAGATATTAATTAATATGATGAAGATGACATTACAGATATTACATCATTTGAATCCAGAAGCCTTTGGACTGATCTGTGTCATCGTAGTGGAGAGGGGGTCATGGAGAGGGCATATATTTGAGGGAGGTCCTTATTCAAATATGACATCTGAGGCCACGCGCAGGCAGTTGGAGGATTCAGGGGGCATGCTGCTGTGAGTGACCATGTTACCGTCCAGACGCAGATGCTTCAGGTGGGAAAAGCTTGTAGTCGAAACATACTTGCAAAGACTTGTCAGCTCAAATTCTGCAAAAAATGGAGAGAAGGTTGTGGAAGTTGGCAGAAAAACAAATGACTCAAAAGTTATTATATACCATCAAAACCTCTTATACGAGGCTTCAAAAAGGTACACTTTGGCAATAACGCCCAAAGAATCATAGCAATATGCCTGCAAAGAAAGCAAATAGGACGACCATACTCTAGCATACAGGGTTTTAAACAGTTCACAATTTCAAATATTCCAAATAGTAGACTTTACACATTTTATGATGAGGAAACCTTTTGTGAGGCATACTAAATGTAGACAAAACATGAAGAGAGATCCACAAAGCACTTTTAGAAAAATAGTCAAACAAGAGTAAAGAGTTTCCACTCACTTTCAATCTTGTTGGCCTGGAGGTAGAGTTGCTCCAGATTCTCGTTGATCTCAGGGATGGACTTCAGTTCGTTGAAGGACAGGTCCAGCTCCACCAGTGAAGTCACGTTGAACACTCCTGCAGGGATTCCGGAGTCCACCAGCTTGTTGTGCGAGATCCTCAGGGACTGCAGCAAGGGAAGCTTGCCAAGGTACCCTGCTCCAACAATGTCAATTTCGTTATAGTCAGCGTAGAGGATTTCCAGTGAACCGGGCACTCCAGCTGGCAGTTTCTTCAACTTGTTGTGGCTCACATCCAGGGACAGCATTTTCTTCGGCCCTTTAAATGCCCCCCCAATGGCATCAGAGGTTAGCTGATTGTTTTGAACATTGACGGAGGTCAGGTTCTCCTTGTCACTCAACAGTCCAGAAGGGAACTTGGACAACTGGTTGTGCATAATCTTCAGCTCGTCAAGGGACTTTGAGGGAGGGATGACTGGCTCTGTCAGGTTGTTGTTGCTGAAGAATAACTTCTCCAGGGCACTGAGTTTGTCGATTGTGCCCTTTTCTATTTTAGCATTGGTAATCTGGTTGTTGTCAAGTATCAGCCAGCGAAGGGTATCGGTAACATTATCGAACACTCCTGCCTTGATCTCTTCTATCAGGTTGTTCTGAAGGTACAGGTACTTGATTCCTGTAGGGACTACTGGAACAAACTTGAGCTTGCGGCTGTCACAATACATGGCCGTCGGGAAGTTGAATGGGCAGTCGCACTCTTGATGACAGTTAGGCCCTGAGGGCCCATGCCGGGAAGCAGGTTGGTAGTCATAATCATCATACTGGCACAGGGCCACACTGACCAATAGGAACAACAGGGGTAGACGAAGAAGTAACATGACTTCTGGAGATCCAACAGACAGAAGGAAAGTGAAAGCAGAAGATATGTTAGAATGATAAGAGGGGTCAAAAGCAACAAAAGTTATCTTATAACAGCATTGAATCCTAACCCTAATTAATGGATATGTTTTATAAAAGCCTCATAGTAAAAGCCAAAGTAGGATGTATTAATGCATCAAATAAAAAGGTGAAGGATAAAATAAAACTATAACACAAAAGATTCCAGATTTCTTGATTCAATTATCTGTGTCGCGCCACATCCTTGCAGCTGCAGCTTCAACCTAACTGCATTACTTCATCTGCAGCACTTCATCTATCAACTTGGTACATTTCTACACAAACAAGCTATTGAGCAATAATGCAAAACAGATGTTTGAGTAGTACATGATAAAGATATACGTACACCAATGCACTCATGTTAAACATATGTTGATGGTATGAAGCACTAAATACAGGGATGTTAATCCTTTCGTTTTATAAACAACAAAGAAAACCAGTAGAATGAACAACTTAAATCAGACATATAACTAGTTTAGGATCATGACTATACAACATCAACCCTGCAGACAATGCAGAACAAGTTTGATTAGTTCCAGACACATAAAAAAATGCAGAAATTGGATCCAAGTGCAGAACAGATCCTTCCCCAAAGTCACAGAAAACTATTAAACAGTTTAAATAGCCACTGAAGATCTGTATAAACATGCAAGATCTAGCTAAATACATATTTTTCTGAAACATTATGCAAATCCTCAAACTTCTAAAATGTTTTTTTCTTTTTTTTCCATACACTGGGATTTTTGCCTTCTCTGTTTCTGCACTAGCCACTACCCAAAAGCCTGACAGTGACAGCTGATCTCACCCGGAAAACAGAAATACAGAGAAACAATCAAACAGGAAATCATAAATCCATGCAACCACATGCAAGCTTACCTGTGGTTCTCTATCTTTGTGTGCGTGGGGTGGAAGGGCAGTAGGTAAGACAGTGTGGTGTTCAAAAGCTGGAGGTCTCTGGAGAAAAATACAGAGGGAAAGAAGGAGGGAGGGGGAGGAGAGACAGTGAGGGGTAGATGGAGAGAAGGAGAGGGAGGAGGGGAGGCTTCAACTTTAGTCAGGTCGTCACATAAATTGAAGGAGTCATCGGTGTGGATTTCTGAGCAAGCAACATCCAAAAACGACTGTTAACTAGCCAAAATGCAACAAAGAACACAACTATTACACAAAACAAGTAAGATGCTCAAAATAACACCGTCACCTTTTACAATGTGTATCACCTTTACAGAGACACTTCTTCTTCTGGTACTTGTCCTCCAAACAACCACCTTGGAGTGTGTGCAAGCAGAAACTCGGGTTCAGTTGGGGAGACTGTTTGTGGAACAATTTAAAGAGTTGGAGAAGCTTTGCATGGAAAAATGTGAAAACGATCTCTGGCAGCCATTTAACCCATAAGCGGTTTTGAAGAGAAATACATTCAGCTTTACCTCTCGACTCGTCAATAAAGCATTGGAAAATATGACAAAAGGTTGTAAGACAGCCAGACAAGACGTTCATAACATTTGAAGGAAAACATTGCCTCTCCTCTGTTTTTGCCAAATAAATGGCACTGTAAGGTCGGAAATGTAAGTTAAAGCCAATCAAAAATAGTTACTTTCTGTTAAGTACCGTAAACCCTCTTTATTATCTATACAAATAGAGATACACAAGACCAAAATTCACGTGGGTGTTGTTCTACTCATCAGATAGGCACAGTTAAGAAAGGGGGTGGAGGAGATAAATTACCAAATGTTTCGCCCATTTGTTGGTGGACATCCATCACACCAGCACAGCATGCCCTGAATTGACGTCTGGATTGCATTGGTCGCAGTGCGGTCTGTTACTCTACTCACATACCATTCTTGGATGCCATCTTGGACGCATTTCTCTTGTATGGAAAACGTTCATTCGTCACATTCTAACTCAATATATTCGGTTTCCCAAGATAGTTCTATGACATTTCACGTTGATTTATTGACATTTAACACATTTGATCTATAACTTCCTTGTAAATGGTGTAGGGAGGATAATCCATCACGTCACTGTAAGTCATTTTGTGAGTCACTTTTTGTTGTGCCCCTTCACACTTAAAAAATAATGCTGTTTGAGGACCAGAACAAACTGTTTGTCATTGAAGTACAGAGCCTCTAAAAACCTCCACAATATGAAAGCAAGTTAATGCTTCTCAGATTGTTGTTGTCAGAAGTATAACAATGGCCTGCTTCTCCACTAACATTCAGTGATAGGTGGACTTAGAGTCAATGTGCCACAGGCCATGTGGCAAAGTAATTGATATTGTTGGGTTAATAGTTTAAAACCCCTCAAAGGTGACCTAAGACATCCACCAAAAACATGCAAGTTATCTAATTACGGAGGTTTTGAGATGGTTTGTTATCTTACTTATCTTACTCATATATTACATTTCAACAATATATATGTCAAATTGCTTGATATTACATTTATTCATAGGTTTTATTTCTTCAGTGAATATCCAAATCATGCATTGTTTTTGAATTCATATGTATATTTGTGCTACCTGCCCATGTGAAATAGTAAAGGGCAGAATTGAATGTGGCTTGTCTTTAATTCAAGTTAATGAGCCACATTAAAGGTGTCCCTATTATACTGTTTTTCATCAATAAATGATAGGTCTCAGATATATACGAAACATGTCTCTGAAGTGTTTTGCTCGAAATACCTAACAGATCACCCATTGTAGCATCCCATAAACCCCTCTGTTTCAGCCCTGTTCCAAAAGTTCTGATTCTCTGTCTGTTACTTTAGATGAAAATAAGGAGCCACTCCCCACGCCCTCTGAGAGATATTTGGTTATAAAGAACACAATGGTGCTCTAGGAGGAGATTCAGGTGATAAGGTGGGGGGGGGGGGGGGGGGGGGGGGGGGGTGTTACCTTGGTTGGTTATTGGCTAATGGTTACATAAGCCAAAAAAATCGTTATGACATCATAAAGTGGCCAAAATCTGATCAGCTCATTTTCAGACAGGTTTTTATATAAATGGATCAGGACATAATTTTTCCTGAAACTTGTGAGGGGACACATGTTTATGTATAAAATACATGAAAAAGTGGATGTTGCACAATAGGTGACCTTTAAGGTCAATTGAGTCCAGGTGGCTCGTTAAGGTTCCTAACAATTATTTTTTTCTTCTCTCCACATGCACTGCAATCTGATTTGGCCACTCTATAGGCAACGCCTTACCCTTGGTTTGATTTAATTCATTTGTAATATAATAACTTCTCCAAATAAACAACCCTATGTCCATGCTTTCCTGATCATTTTGGGCCAAATAAGTGTCAAACCCTTCAAATTGAATGAAAACAGCTCTCATTGGTCCAGACACACTTCACATTTGTGCTTTTAAATAAAAAAAAACTGCCTAAAATATATATATTTTTTAGGTTGGGTGTTTTTAACTCTGTTACTGGAAGTGTTTTTGTGTGAAGCCAGACTTAAATTGTGCAGAGTGCAGTCTGGGAAACAGACATTTTGTCATTTGCTTATTCACTTTTCCTTCAATTTGTTGATGTCTGCCTTATGCTCTTATTCCATTAGTCGAGACGCAGACATTGGCTTGTGTCACTGTTTTCCTAATACTTTTGTGTGTACTCAACTTTGACTTGTTTAATTTACTCATAGTAATGCCAAGTTATGAGTTATATTAGGACATAAATCCATGGATTAACAAAACATGGAAACAGCTATTTCCCACGCTTGGCAAATACTTGATGGGCGACCTAGATAGATTTAGACCTTTTTTTCCTCCATTTTATTTTGTTTTCTGATGGTCAAAGTAGGCCTTTATAATAAAAGCAGTGTTCAACAGAAATGTGCAACCTTCCCCTTACAGTTACTTCGGATCTCAGAGTCTTTATTGGTTGTAAGTTGTTGTAAAAATGTAAAAAAAATAAAAACGACCGGCAATGTTATTGAAGCAATTAGGCAATATACTTCCAAATCAATCGAATCACTTCCTATAATGGGAAGTGGCCATGCTGCTGATTTGAGAATCAACATCTCTGTAAATCTGTGCATTTTTAGAAAAAAATCCATAGCTTTTTCAGGTGGCGCCTGGTTTGAAAAAAACCTGTTATCTGAGTTATTTTACTTAATTTTTTTCTGCAAAATAAAGCAAAAATGCATGAAATTCATTTGACAGTTGGTGGATTACTTGTTATGATATTGTGGTGTTTAGGTTTATTATTGATGTATAATTCCACTTTTATGACAGTTACCAATAATACAGAAGGTACTGTTTCCTAATGATTTCACTATTGATTTATACATGCGATGGTTGGAAAATTAGACGAGACCCTGGGATAAACGTAAGAAGAGATTGCACATTTATTGCACATTCAACATTGTGCCATTCATCTGTAACTTGCAGAGTAGGTTTTTTTCTTTGAGGGTTGGTGGCCTTTGACTTTGTTGAGGCTGGGAACCACACATCAGACATTAGTCATCCTGTTTTTCTCGCCATATTCAGACTGACTTTTATCATTGTTCGTAATTGATTTGTCCTTTTACAGTCATTTTGCTGAGTTCCTTGTAAAAATGTGAAATGATGGATGACACCCTCGAACAAATTGGCGATGGATACTTATAAACCCACTCATGTATCATTTCTGATTACTTCCATGCTTTCTGAACGGATACAAAATAATGCTTCAACCGAGACGCTTCCCATTCACTTTGAATGGGGTGACGTCACGCTTTGCCGAACTGAATTGTGGTTCCGTTGCTTCGCTTTGCCTCCATTGCTCGTGGTGAAAGTTGAGAAAAGTTCAACTTTTCAAGCGTCGACGGAAGTGCCAGCCAATCAAATCATATGCCAGTACAAGCACTAGCCGATCAAACCGCGTGCTTGTGTGTCGGGGCGGGAGATTCATTTGATTGGTTGTGGTCGTGCGCCAGACACGCCCACCGGCAAGCTTCAACGTGACGGAACCGCGTGTAGGATACGTCAGTGTCAAAGTTGACATGGCTAACGTTACCAGGTCTGTTAAACTCTTGGACGTATGGATATTAAAGCTCACCTATTATGCTATATTTGAACAGGGTCATATCTATACATATACAGATCACCCATTGTAGCATGCCTCATACCCCTCTATTTCAGCCCTGTTACAAAAGTGCTGATTCTGGGTCCGTAGCGTTACGGCCCGTCCACACAGCGGCGTGCGTTGAAGCTTCAACCATTCTGCCCATTCACTTTGAATGGGGTGACGTCACGCTTTGCCGAACTGCATTGTGGGGAGCGTTGCTCGCGTTGCTTCGACGGAAGCGTCAGCCAATCAAATCCCGTTTATGAAAATCTGCCAGTACAACTGCTAGCCAATCAAACTGCGTGTATGCTGCGAGTAGTGAATCACCCGGTGCTGTATGATCAGTCTCTGTTCATCTCATTTCATTTCATTTCAAACCTTTATTTAGACAGATTAGTCCCTTGAGATCATCGATCTCATTTACAAGGGAGACCTGCATCATTTAGTTCCACATGAAACATAAAAACAACATACAAACAACAGAGGATATCATATTTACATATTCAACATTTACAAATACCCAGAGTGTCAGAAAGCATTTCATTTAGACATGCCTTAAATACATTCAAAGAAATAAAAATGCTCAATTTCAATTTTGCCTGTAGACTGTTCCAAGCAAGTGGAGCTGCGCACATAAAAGCTGTCTTACCTAAGACAGTCCTTACTCTTGGCACATCTAACAAGACTATATCCTGTGATCGCAGACAATAGCTGCTTGCAACTTTCTGCTTTATCAATGAACAGATATAATACGGGAGTTTGCCCAACATAGCTTTACCGGGATCTACCGGGATACAAACCGGAGGAGCCAGGCATGGAGGGAGGTGGCAGAGATAGTGGGTGAAACTGGTAGGTTTTCGCCTGTTTGGGGAGTTTATATCCAGTGTACCTCGTTTAAACATTTAATGGACAGCTAGCAGGCATAGACAGTATATATAGCTAGCATGGAATGCTAGCATTTTGCTTTGTATGTCGGGGGCGGGAGATTCATGTGATTGGTTGTTGGTTGCGTTGCTCGCGTTGACTCCCCAAGCTTGAGACACGCCCACCGCCAAGCGTCAACGCACGTTGCTGTGTGGGCGCTCCGTTAAATGTAACCCGAGCTGCTGCTGGCCACGCCCCTTTTGAGCCTCTGCATACAAGCGGTGAGCTCTGTGAAGAGAAGGCTGTCTACCAGCAGAAACTCAGCTAAATGCTGCCGTGATTAAACACCATATTATGTTCCAAACCACATCAAGCATTATTTCTGAAACAGTATGTAGCTCAAAAGCTTTCTCTCGCGCGAGTATACCACAGGGTGAGTACCTTTTTTTGCATCCGGCTTCTTTACACATATTCTCTCCAGTATAGCGTTTGCTCTGAGTGTTAGCAATGCTTAGCAAAGTAAACAAAGATCATATTACTTCCAAAACACGTTGCACATTGTTTCTGATACAGCACATAGCTTGACATGTTCTTTATTCAGTGTTTACCGCTAGAACAGTGCCATTGTATGTATTATATATATAACAGCTTTACTCCAAGTCCCTCCCGTAGACATCCTGCTGAATACACAGACACAGCTCTGCAGAAGGGGATTCAGCTTGCCGACTGTACATGGGGCAACCCAGTCTCATGGCATTTCGTGTTCACCAACACGATTTTTAATCTATTGATTCGTGTTCACCAACACGATTTTCCCCTTTTTTTCGTGTTTCACAGCACGACCTTAAAAGCAATGTATTTCTACTGGTAATGTGTTTCGTGCCTGCAGAACGTCTTTTTCTCCGGTCGGGTCGCGCTGTGTGGTTCATAAAAACATGTTCTTACCCAATATCAAGCCACAATTATTGCTTTTATTTTAAATCGTATAATTTCGGACTTTTGTTTCCATCTGTGAGGAAAATAAATGGGGCTCAGGGCCTCAGAACACTGAAATCTGTATCTTTTTTTTTTCTTCTTCTAATTTGTTATTCTTTTCAAAATAACACACTGTTATTTACTCACCAATAACACACAATTATCCTTGCTTTTATTTATTGGTTTAATTCCATAATCTCGGGCTTTTTTGGCGTCCTTCAGGAACTGAATTTCAAAATAGAAATAACCGGAATCAGACGTAGGCATTTCTAGCGATTACCCAAGATCCTCAGCTATGGTTTAAGCTCGCCGATTGGATGGTTGAGCCGCAATGCATGCTGGGATTTGGTGTTTATATGATATGAAATCCAGAAAACATTTTAAAAGAATAAAATAATACTTAATTCCGAGTGTTCTTGCTTTTCTCTTTGAAAGTCATCACATAACAGCATTGTAATACACGGTTCGGCTGCATTACATATTACAGATCTGCCGTAGTTCTTTATTTATAGAGCCCTGAGGAGAAGACCTTTGGAAAAACTGGAAGAAATGCTGCCGAAACTGAATACTTAACGTGGATCATAAATATATCAACAATTAAACAACATCTTCAATTTCTCTTCACACAATACGTCTCCTTGCAGTATCAACCTTAATTCGGCTGACTTTTATATTTGATCTAATTCGTAGATAGGTTATATTTACACCATAACGGTGCACAGCTGATATAAAAGGACTTTGATTTTCTTTGAATATAAGAATGTAAATACTGAGTCTGAAATAGTATAGCAATATGCTATAAAATTATGTGAAAACATGAATAAAACTACACATCTTCAGATGTTGTACATACATAAGTGTCCTACACTAATAATACAAAGTTATTATAGCTGTGTGTACCTTGTGTGCACCGCCTAGTGGTTAAAGCACGTTATTTAATTATTGTTTTTATGTGTTATATTTGATTAAAAAAATATTAAGAGTACATGCTTTCATAGGGGGAAAGTAGAAGGTCTGTGATAGAAATATAGAATATAAAAAATCAAGAAGATACTGTAAGTGATCTCTACAATAAAACAGTTTAGAGCAGGATGTACAAAGATATTAATAGGAGGAGGTGCAAAACAGAAAAAAGAATTAACCTTTATTTAAACATTAAATAATACTTTAGATTAAGGTCCTCTTTTAAATAAGAAAACAACTTTGGGGGTATCTACAGATAAATATTAAGCCTGACAAAGTACTTAACGTCTAATATATTGCTTTCCTGCCATTTTAACTATGTTGAAGCACTTATTTTATCTGATATTATACATATAAATTATACTCTTATGTATGTAGATAGTATATGTGCAGAATATGACAGTTTAATGGTGGAGTTACAAACACAAATTGATAGATGTCTTGTAATGTGCTGTTGAGGAACCTGTGACCCAAGATTTTCATTCATTGCATACACCGTAGTTGTGTATATGATAAGTCAATAACCTTTGAAAATCTTGAAATCTTGAAAGGGATGTGCAAAATAGCCATTATACAGTCTTTAATTAACTATTAGTAGAGAATAACGAGTAATGAATATACTTTATTACTCGTTTCCATTCATGTCAATTGCAGATAAATGTTTAGTCTTCTCAAGCACCAACTATCAAATATCTCTCCTGATTGTTGGCACTTGGCAATCAGGTTAACCTCTGTAGTGTGGAGTAGAATTACAAAGTAACAATGAGCTGTCACGTGGGTATATATTAATGCTGCGCATTATGGACACAAGCGATTTTCACCCATTTATTAATTATATGTTTTACATTTGATAACACCAATGTGTTTAATACTGGCAACTTCTAATTGTGGGAAAAACGAAAACGTTCAATAGAAACGTCCCATGGAACATTTTGTGAAACACAATAGCCAGCATGTGTAGTTCTGGGGGGGGGCGTTCGATTCCAGTTTTGGATAGTCTGGCGTGGTTTTGTTCCATTTCAAACAGCTGTTTGACGCTCGGCGTAACCTTGGCGCACTGCCACTCCAACATCCAATCCCAGCGCTTGAAGATTAATCACGGGGACTGTAGTCCTAAACGATAGCTGGGGATTATGGGTAGTGTAGTGTCTTCGGCCATCCTAAACTCCTAGAGGCCTACGTCTGTTTCCGGTTATTTTTATTTTGAAATTCAGTTCCTGACGGACGCCAAAAAAGCCAGAGATTATGGAATTAAATCAATAAATAAAAGCAAGGATAATTGTGTGTTATTGGTGAGTAAATAACAGTGTGTTATTTTGAAAAGAATAACAAATTAGAAGGAAAGATTTAAAAATACAGATTTCAGTATTCTGAGGCTCTGAGCCCCATTTATTTTCCTCACAGACGGAAACAAAAGTCCAAAATTATACGATTTAAAATAAAAGCAATAATTGTGGCTTGATATTGAGTAAGAACATGTTTTTATGAACCACACAGCTTCCGGTCTTCCACGACCCGACCGGAGAAAAAGACGTGCTGCAGTCACGAAACACATTACCAGTATAAATACATTGCTTTTAAAATCGTGCTGTGCAACACGAAAAAAAGGAGAAAATCGTGTTGGTGAACACGAATCAATAGATTAAAAATCGTGTTGGTGAACACGAAATGCCATGAGACTGGGTTGACACGGGGACGAAAGGTTGGACGGTGGGTGGAACATTGCCAGGAGTTCAATGTTAAGCCAGCCAACATTTTAGTAACGACGTCATGACCGCAGCAAATCTGGATCAGCTCCATTGTACCCCCGTTTTTAGAGATGTGGGTGCAGAGGAAAAGAGAGAGGGTTGTATTTTCTGACACTTTGTGAGTCTCCTTACACACCGGGGACCAGTGGCGAGCCTTGACTTTTATACCTAGGCCCTCTGACACCCACCCCTTCCCTCGAAAAAAAGAAAGGAAAAAAAAAAGAGTTATTACGTCACTGCACATACTCTGGGTGCAAAACGCATCAATGAAAGCAACCCTCTACCACACAAAACAACACCTGTAAATAACCCAATTCGTGTTCTTTGAAATTGAAAAGGATATTGCATTGTGTTTGTTACTTTCGTTGCAGTTATATGTCTTAAGTGTAATTTGGCATGCTTTTATTTTGAAGGCGAGTTTATGCTGTTGACCGGAAGTTGTTGTTGCTATGGAAACAAGAAAAGCTTCACAGCTGGCGGAACTTGTCATAAAGTCTGCGATAATAAAACCCACCCATTTAGAGGGAAGATATGATTGGTCAATTGTACTGTCATTTGACATTACTCTCTCGTTCAGTTACTATAGCGGGCCCTCTGTGAATTTACAGCAGGACCACCAATCAGCTCCTATCTTCACCTCGCAGAGACAAGCTTCTTTCATTTAAGCTCCTGTCACACTGTCCCGAAATTGACACCCGATGGACACACGATTAAGGAAATGTTCAAATTTGGCTCTGATCGTAACAACATCGGGCCATTCGTGAGGGCATCTTAAGCCATCGTATGACCGCCGGTGGAGTTTCTCAGGCTCCGGCAGCAACTTCGGGAGCGGTGGCAACATCTTTGTTATGCCAAAGATGACTTAAGATGCCCTCACGAATGGCCCGATGTTGCTACGATCAGAGCCGAATTTGAACATTTCCTTTATCGTGTGTCGATCTGGTTGTTTTATTGCACAACAAAATCATATAAACATATTATATAAATAACCCAATTTGTGTTCTGTGAAACTAAAAAGGATATAATATATTATTTTGAAGGCGAGGAAGTTGTTGTTGCTATGGAAACAACATGACGGAGAAAACGTAATATCTTCTACATAAAGAAAGTAAAGAACAAAGTCAGAAAATATCAGTACAGTATCATAATACTTTAACATAATTGTTTGTGTTACTTTCGTTGCAGTTGTATGTCTTAAATGTAATGTAAATGTTGCCTTCGTGTGTGGTTCGGGGCCATCTTCGTGCGAAATTCACAATCCCATATTCATGTTTCCATCGGGTGTCAATTTCGGGACAGTGTGACAGGGGCTTTAACCCTTCACATTCAAACAGAGACTGAATAGGCAGATTTGAAGGATTTATTTATTTGGAAATGTTATTTTAAATACAATTTAATCAAGTTATTTCGGTAAAACTAATGAAAGATATTACTAAAAATATATATTTTTTAAATATATATATATAAAAAAAAATGTGTTTATGTTATGTTTTTAAATATTATGTATTTTGTAGAATATCTTAGGCCCTCAGAGAGGGCCTAGAGGGCCCTGGCGGCTCGCCAATGCCGGAGACACATATTTATGCATAAAAGACATAAAAAAGTGCATTTTGCATAATTGGTGACCTTTAATACTCAAAAAACATCAACCAAGACAGCATCATGTTTGCTAATCACATTTGAATAGTCCTCATCGTTAAAACCATCTCTCTTGTGATGAAGTGAACTTAAATAGTTTGAAATCATATAAAGAAGCCAAAGAGGGTTATGTTTGCTCTACATAGGACTTAAGCCACAGTCTAATGTGCCATTTTTACTCTAACGTTCATACCACTTTAAGATTAACTAGATCAACACAATGACAATGCTGTGTTTAAAAAAAAAAGTGTGTGTTCCCGTACGCTATTACAGTTATCCGTGTTCTTGTTCAATATGAGTCATATAGTATAGGAGCCAGTCAGAGGCAGCAATTCCAACCACCTTAAAGGGCTAACGTTAGCTTAATTACTAGCTTGCGCGATAATAGCTAATTGTAATTTTGGCGGTTGCTGGTTAGATTTGAAAAGCTGCTTTTGTCTTTCTCTGTCTGCAATCAAGAAACCATTAGTAAACATTGTGTGCGGAAAACATTCAATGCATATTATGCTAAGAGATTATTGACATAAAAATTAGTGTTTAGGCTAACTGGATGCAATAATGTTATACTCTATCTCATGTCTATGTTTGCATTAGTTTTATAATCAGTTGTTAGAATAAACGTTAATCTTTGCATTAGTGCAGTTTATTTTAACAAAACATTACCATTTGGTGATTTTAAAGTTAAAAACATGCACGTTCCTGCACGGCTGATTAGCTGAACTAGTAAATCAACTGAGAATATATATAGTAGTCTATATAACATAGATAAAACATAAAGAGAAACAGGGTCAGGCCGATTGTTGAACCTCAGATTGAGGAGGAACAATGTGGATTCCGTCCTGGTCGTGGAACGACGGATCAGCTTTTTACTCTCGCAAGGATCCTGGAGGGGGCCTGGGAGTACGCTTATCCAGTCTACATGTGTTTTGTAGACTTGGAGAAGACGTATGACCGATTTCCCATGGAGTTACTGTGGGAAATGCTGCAGGAGTATGGGGTGAGGGGGTCTCTACTCAGGGCCATCCAATCTCCAGTCGCTTTCCCGCACCGTTGTGACGAAAAGGGAGCTGAGCCAGAAGGCAAAGCTCTCTGTCTACCGGGCCATTTTCGTTCCTACCCTCACCTATGGTCATGAAGGATGGGTCATGACCGAAAGAACGAGATCGCGGATACAAGCGGCCGAGATGGGTTTTCTCCGCAGGGTGGCTGGCGTCTCCCTTAGGGATAAGGGGAGAAGTTTAGTCATCCGGGAGGGACTCGGAGTTGTAACGCTCCTCCTTCGCGTCGAAAGGAGCCAGGGAGGTGTTCCAGGCACGTCCAAGAGACCAATGGGTAGACCTAGGACCAGGTGGAGGGATTATATCTCTTCACTGGCCTGGGAGCGCCTTGGGATCCCCCACTCAGAGCTGGTTGATGTGGCCAGGGAAAAGAAAGTTTGGGGCTCTCTGCTGGAACTGCTACCCCTGCGACCCGACCACGGATAAGCGGGAGAAGATGGATGGATGGAGAAACACTGAAATGTCAAACAATCTGTCACTAAGAGTGCAGTGTAAACTATCCTCTCTGAATTTAACTTCCATGTCAACGATACACACAGACACATTTAAAGACACATACATACGAGCGCACGAGCAGACAAATTAAGTACACATAGGGCTACACATGCTCTGACAGAGGTACACAGATGGAGATCCGAAGTAAGCATATTTGCAAACAGGGATATTCTTGGACCTCTTGGCACGGACACAGAGAGGCCTCTAATAAAATCTCAGACAGCAGCCAGACATCACCTTCTGTCCTTCCATGTGGCACGTGGTAAGCACTGCACTTATAAACTTAAAGGCTCATCTCGATGCAGGCCAAGTGATTCTCTCACCTTGTCTCTCATGGGCACACACGTGCTGACACTAAAATCACACGAGAAGATCTGCTTCACACAATTATTCCTTTGTGTTTAAACTACCTGTATCTCTATCCTGGATCTTCTTACAATCTCTAAATTAAGGGATAATCATAACGTTTTTTCTTTTCTTCAAATGCAACAGTAAAACACAGTAATAAAAGGGCTTAACACATTTTGAGGTGTTGATAGGAGAATTTGATTGCATAATTCAATATATATAGACAGGTAAGCCCAGGCTTTTGTGTGTAGGCTGCATAAGATAGTTTGGATTTGCAGATTTAAATAACCTTCTGCATGAATGTGTATCACATATGCTCTCTGGCAGGATCACCAGTTTTTGCTTTCAACACGGTGAAGCTGCCCAGCTTTCTTTGGTTTCCTAAATGCCACAAGGCAGGCTCTTCAAACACACACACACACACACACACACACACACACACACACACACACACACACACACACACACACACACACACACACACACACACACACACACACACACACGTATCATGCGCATGTGAAAATGCACTAAGCAATGAGTGTACAGCATGTGCAAATATGCTACGAATTAAGTTGATGGACACATGTTTGCACACAACTGAATTTTTTTTCAAAGTACTTCTCCTCGCAGTAACCTCAATCTACATGCACCAACACACACAAATACTGGCAATGGGCCTAAAGTAATAAGTGTAAGTACCCATGGTCTATAAAAGATAGACGTCTGGTGAGATACATGAAGTTGCAACGGCTTTTGCAAGTGTGTGTTTAAGGGGGAGAGAGACAAAGAATATTAAGTGCTATACTAATAGCCACCACATGGGGGCAACAGATTGAAGTACATTTACGCTGCTTTTCAAAGTGAGGTGTTGGGATGAGAGCCAGAGCTCAAACACTGATGCTTTTCACTGTGTCGTGGTCTGAACCCCCCCCCCCCCCCCCCCCCCCTCAAGACATATCAGAGGGGGGAAATGTTGAGCCAATAACAACTCATTAAATCTCTATACGGTTTATTCCTTTTGTTTATACGTAATTTAACGCCACGCACCAATAATGTTTAGTAAGGAAAGCAGCTCTATATTTAAAAGTGCCAACGTTCACTGTTTCTTTTTATCTGTTAAGTTGAAGAATAAATACAAAATCTGTTATAATGTCTTCATTTATGACACACATTAAATAATTTACGACTTCTACCCAACCATTTATTAATACATTTTCCAGATTTTCTTGCTATCATTTACTCTTAAACTCAAATGTTATTTTAGTTTTGGTTTCTTTCATGATAATGTGTTTGGTTGATCTATGTGTGTGTGTCTAACAATAGTGACAAATGATAAATTAAGAAACAGAAAGGAATGTGTTCAGAATAAACAGTTGGTGGCAGTAATGTACTAATTGTTTTGGTATCAACTGCTCCATTAAGAAGAATAAATATTTAATAATACATTGTGTCCGATGCCATATTATTGACATTTGTCACTTCTAAGCCATGCAATGCAATATAATAAAACAATCGCTAAACCATAAAACCTGTTTCCAGAGGCAGGAGTCTCGACCACCACACGTCTAAAGCGAGCTCCATTCCTTCTTCTCTAACCTAAATATTCCCATTACAGTCTTTTAAATGACTGAAGGATTATAAATCTCTGGTGGCTCAGAGGCCAGGAATGGTCTGTGTGCAAATATTTTTTTAACCTCAGACCACACAACCCATCAAAAATGAATAAGATCCTGCAGAGGTAGCTGGAAGCAAAAATAATCTACCATAAATTAGAACTCTTTTTAGACCTTCCACCCAACCATTTCACTTCCCGTTTTACATGATGAATCCCTGAGTGGCTCATTAATTCACCTTGTCCAGTGACAGCAAGATTGTGTATTTTAGAAGCTGTGTGAAGCAACATGTCCTCCCTGTGTCAGTTTTATTTCCCAAACCATAGACATGGTGGACTAAAGACTTTAAATTGAACACGTTGTTGGGCTTTTGTATATATAGATCCATATGTGTCCTATAAATGTGTACAGTACATCCTGTGATGTACCTTGACTCTTGGCCAATGCATGCTGGAAATGGCTCCACCCTCCTGAGCCCTACACAGGATAAGGGAATACAGAAAAGAAATGGGAGGATGCACTTGGAATAAGTACTGTATGTTGTTAACCATTTGTTATATCATTTCATATTTTATTTTTTTTCAGTGTAATTTACACATATTTAATTAATGTATTGTTTAATGCTGATTTAATTAAAGCAGCAAAGGTAGCTAAGTCTCAGTTAAATTGATAAAATGAGCAGATCAAATTGAGCAATGGCCCCATTGTACGTACATAGAATGTAGAATCAGACTTATAGTACAGTCTCAATCTTGCAATACCTTTAATTGTGACGTATTTTTAACAGAAGAACTAGTGCTTTAGTTAAAAGACATAATTTTAATATAAGTATAAATGATTGATAATTGGTTGTAAAAAGTGTCCATGGTGCCTAATTGTTACAAGCCATATTTCGGCAATAAAAAAACACATTTTCTAAACATTTTTGATTGGTCATACATGGCGACCTTATTGGACATTTCAACTTGAAAAGCTTTTTATCATAGTTATGTGTCTGAAGCACCTTCACCTAATGAATATGTTTGTTATTTATCGTCAAGATGCCTCACCTTTTCCTCAGTATATTTTACCTGTGCCTCCTCTTGACCTCGTTTGCCAGGAAGCCGCAGCCATCTTTCTTTGAGCGCTGTAGCTACTGTGGCACCATCCAGTGACCAGGTGCAAAAATCATCATTCACATCATCCACAATTAAATGTGATCATTACATCCATCAAAAACGGCTACTTTTTCCATTAGTATTTTTATTTTGTTCAGGACACCTTAGCTGGAGCCCCTGCTCCGGAAAGAAAGAGGAACACCGTTGTTGCTGATATATTAAGTCTGAGCTATGGTAAGTGCTTGTGCCTTTTAAGTAAAACGAGAGGTTTTTTATACAGCATTTATATACAGCGTCTATACATACAACATTCACACCAACATTTTTGCAGTGGGCATGCCGGTCCACATACACCATCCAATTATTCTTGAAAAAGGAAAAAATAAATGACAGGGAAACTAGCGTGAGATACAGACAAGCATCAACAAGGGATTCCACAAAGCATCAGGTTCAAGTTGCAAGAAAAAAAACAAGAGCATGCATATAAATCTTTGGGAATGGCTTCTGTTTAAAACATATATGGTTTATTCTACATTTTTATAAGCTATTTTCACCTTGTTTTTTGTATGAAACAACATACACTAGGAGGAGGAACAAGATAGGAGGTGTGATGAAGAGAAAATGTAAAAACACCCAAAACTAAATCAGCACAAGAAATCACAATGTGATAGAAGACACGGTTGATTTTATCCCTACTTGAATTGAGAACAATACAAATAGAAACTCAAAGTTCTTTCAAGGTAATAATACACTCTGAATGCTATTCCTAGTACACAGGTAATATCTAGTACATTCTAGTATACCAGTTATTAAAGGTATTTTAAAACACAAGTTAACCCCTTGCTGCCTGCTCTACAGGCCAGGTTTCTTAAAATTCATACAATGGCTCAAGGTCAAGAAAGCTGACTTAAAGTAGGTTTTTAAACATTTCCCATTTGGTTAAAAATTACTTTTGTATTTCAATGTATCCGTTAAATGAAAATAAGATGTATGCAAGAACATATTTGCAATGTTAGTGCTTGCCTAGCTGTTTCTATGAATGATGTGCTGTGTGTGAGCGCATCACCATTGTATGCTGGTGTTTGCTGTAAGCCGTGTACTGTTGATCCAACCTTTAAGCTACAATAAAAATGATATGTTGCGTTTAAGTCCACTAAAGTTTTGTGAATTATGGCATTGTCATTTGTTGGGGAGGCAGTGTTGCCGGGGGTCAGTGTTGTGGGGCTCTAGTCAAACATGCATACTTAGAAAACTTTCACACAATCATTTACAAACACACACTTCCTTGCCGAGGTGCGCGGGACGCTCTACTTCTTCCTGTAGTTTCCGAGCTGGATGGCGGAGCGGTCGAAGACGCAGCGGAAGGTGATGGGCTGGACTTCCCAGTAAGGAACGGGGTTGCCGAACAGGCTGATGCCAGAGTACATGGCCTTCTTGTGGTTGAGGCCAGGAGGACAGAAGTCTCCTGTTCCCACAGCTGAAATCTTGTTGGTATGGAGGTAGACCACCTAGAGAAGGGATTTAAATAATGACATCCTTTGGTCACTGAGTAGGAAGTGCATAAAGAAGATAATCACATGTCACCACTGAATAATATAGCTCTATAATGTTTAACTTAAAACTGTGGGAAAACTTCACAATGACTACGATTGATGCTGCTTCACATTGAGAACAAGCAAGCCTACATGTTTTTAAAAATAGAATCACATAAAAAACATATATAAACATGGCTAAAAACAACCAAGCAGCTGTGCATTGTGTTTGCAGCACAGTAGCCTTAATCATGCCGCACTAAAGGGGGGTGAGAAGGATCCTAGAAATAAGAACAAAAGGAGGGAAGTGCCACAAACTCACTGGGGCTGACAATATAATGCTAATTACAGATTCCAAAGGCGTCAGAAGTCCAAAAACAGACAACAATACGATTGAAAAAAGTTATAGCAAAGTAAAATCGCCATCTTAAACAACAGAAATTGTTTAATGTATGCAGAAGATCACAAAAACTTGAAAAACAGTTCCATGTCTAAGAACGCTTAGTCTATTGGCATGTCCTGATATTACAATGTGATATTATAGTTTGGTTTAACATCCTACTTTTAAAAAATGCTGGTTTCGAGTTTCAAGTATTCAGACATTCATATATGAACCCTTTGTCTTTTAGTATTACCTGATATGACTACTTCATTGTCCCAATTGGTAAGGGGGGAATCCAGTTCAGCACAACTTTGTTAGGCCCTACTGTATTTCTCCAAACTATTGTTTTTGACCATAGTTTGGTTAGTTATGTCTGCTGAGAACAATGCAATTAAAACCTCACAAAATAACCACAAAAGATCGTTGACAGGTGTGCAGTATTAGTTCAGCAGTAGTGAATATATTTTCAGAGTCAAAAACAGGAGATTTCCCTTTAAAAGGTTTTATGGGATGGCCATACTAAAGGGCATTGAACCAAGTCTGTTTACACTCCCCCCTACTGTCAAAATCTGTAACAATTTAGTATGATTGGCTACCAACAATTTACCCAAAAAACAAACTAAATGAATCCATGTGACTTTGATTATGAAAGCCTTAGTTGACTTGTAATCGGGCAGTGTGAACCTAAACAAATCAAATGCAAAAAAGCAACAAAGTAAACTCTTCCAGTGTAGTTGAGAGGGGAGAAAATGAGCTGACTGTTTTTATACTGTAATATAATGACACATGTAACTATAGTGCTCGAGCAGAGGTAATTTGCTTGAACTAAATGGTTGTGATACCAATCTTCCTGTGACGCTGTTGTTATTCAAACCATGATTAATAGCAGATATACAAGTACAGTAATTAAAATGCAGTACACACCTGGATGTACTTGTGGTCGGAGAGGCCAGCAGGAACAGTGGTGAGAGCGTTGTTGTCGAGGTGCAGCTCTCGCAGGTGGGGGACGTTAGCAAGAGTGCCATTTTCCACAGAGCTGATCTCATTGTAGCTCAGACCCAGCCTGCGGAAAAAATACGAAAGATGAGACATGGAAAAGTGCTATGTGTAAAAGATCAAGGAACAAAAGGGCGAGTTGAGAAACCAGGAACTTGAAGACTTGAAGGTTTATCATTACTTTGAGAAAAAGATTATTAATTTTCCCCTTTTAGAAGTGTAGTTATGGTCGTTTGTTCTGGAAATGTCATTTTCGAGTCTGAGACCTGAAAAACAGGCTTGGTGCTTAACAGGTTAATGACATGTCTCTGGCTGCCAAAATGATCCCCAAACGGAGGAAATGAAGATAAGGAATTACAGCTGTCATTAAGGCCATTACTTTCCCAGTGTATTTTTTATTATGAGAGAGGGGAAATAAAAACTATCCTCCGCTCATATCCTCTCCAACATCCACACATGCATCAAAGCCCTCATTGTTCAAGAACGGTATACTATCTTTGGCACAATGAGCAGTAATCTTATAAACACAGTGAGTCTACATTTATCTAAGCAAACCAATTATTTTGATTATCCAAAAACTGTGTTTAGCCCTTAAACGTCCCATATCATGGCCATTTCTACTGATAATAATTCCATTGTTGAGGTCTACTAGAATACATTTATATTGTGCAATTTTCCAAACTCACATTGGTGTGTGTATTCACTCTCTGTCCTACACGGCTTTTTGGAGCTCCTGCCCCCACCTCCCTATGAGCCCAGTGGCCGTCTGCGAGACAGCGAGACACAGCAAAACCCAGCCCAAACACACACACACACACGCAGCCTGGCTGGGAGTTTGTGTGTGTGTGCTCACACACAAGCTCCCTGCCTCGCCGCGTCCCGCCGTCTCAGGGAGGAGAAATCGGCGGAGCTGCAGCTGAGAAAAGATTGAGTGTGTGTGTGACCTTAACCTAACGGCTCCGCGGACGTAACGTAGCGGCTCCACGGATTGGTCCATTGGTCCATTTGGACCAATGGGTCCATTTGGGTATGGGCACGTTACTGTACCCAGGAAGAAAACAATGGAAAAAGAGAAATCTCCAACGAGGCGTTCTGGGGCAGCATAGACAGTTGTTTGTTGTTAGAGTTTTACTCCCTTGAGAGGGTTTGTGACTTTGCAGACCGTTTACATGCAGAAAAACCTTCATAACACACAAGGGGACAGGTAATAACCGGAAAAGCATGACATGGGACCTTTACGTTTTTAACAGTAAATCCCTTAAACGGTTATACGAGAACTATTGTTCCATGTGAAGTTCATCTATGACAAGCCCGAGTATGAAAGGATGAGAAAACGAAAAACTGATACCATAAACAGAATAATGGTGCGTTCACACCGGACGCGATGCGAATATTCGCTTCGCTCTAATCGCTCCTATCGCATCGCTCTAGTCTAATGGTGCGTTCACACCGGACGCGATGCGAATATTCGCTTTGCTCTAAATGCTAGAGTTTCACCGCGGCTGCCAGCTGTGTTTACGCCCCCTACACATGGCGGCGTGCGTTGTCGCTTGCCGGCGGGGGCGGCTGAAACTCGACCAACAACCAATCACATGAATCTCCCGCCCCAGACACACAAGCACGCAGTTTGATTGGCTAGAGCTTCTACTGGCATATGATTCGATTGGCTGACGCCTCCGTCGAGGCGTCAAAAGTAGAACATTGCTCTACTTTTGCAGTGAGCACCGCGAGAGAAGCTACGCTTTGCTCCCACAATGCAGTTCGGCGAATCATGACGTCACCCTATTCAAAGTGAATGGGCAGAAGCGTTGAAGCGGCAACGCACGCCGCCGTGTGTAGGGGCCGTTACTCGCATCATTCAAACAAGACGCGCTGGCTCGGGAGCTACAACTACAACAAAATGAACATATTTTACTGTGATTAAATTCTAATACACGTTTCTAAATGATGCCGAAGTAACAACATACTGATAGTGGTTAGTAAAAAACATGGATTAATGCTTGACAAGTCTGCAGACAGACGGCAGGCGAAAAATCTTTTAAAATGCTTGTTTTCTGAATGGAGATTGCGTCGACCAGGCTAAGCTAACGTTGTATATGCTCATCCACACTCATAACAACGGCCTACTCAGACATAAATAAACCAGCGACTGTATTCGCCATGACACAGTCAGTCTGTGGTTTGTACTTGTTTAACTTTTGTCCAGTTTCTGAACAGATATGAGGAGCTGTGATCTCTGTGTGCTAACTGCTAAGAGCTAACGGCTGATGTTTTCCGGTTGAACGTCAGTGACGGCAGGCTGAGATCCTCACCGCTGATTGGCTTCCGCGAGAACGCTAAATACTAAATAGTAACTTTTTTCGGCTACAACCACTTGGTCCTTGACAAGTACTGTATGGTGGATAATGTTGTCAAATTTTAACTCTTAACTTTAAATAGATCTATATCTACTTTTTATGTAATAAAAAGTTTATATAAAAAAGTCAAACAACATGTTAACACAGTATACGTCAGCAGGAGAATATTTGAAAATTAAGGAAAAAAATAAAAGTTGATGAACAATGACATTGGCACTACAGTGACAGCTGTAGTAGTTAAATAATCACATTTTTATAATGAATTAATAATGCTATATATTAAGAGAGAATCATAATTGTTATTACTTGGCCAGGTTCTTCAGGCCCTTGAGGTTGCCAGCGGTCACCTTGGAGATCTTGTTTCCATCCAGGTGGAGCTCAGAGAGAGAGTTGGGCAGACCTGGCAACCCACAAGACAAAGATTAACAAGACAAACAGAGAGATGACTTACAGTAAGTTACATTATGTAGTGACTTTGATGTATAAACAGGAAGTTGGAATTACATTTCAGCTCCAAGGGTTAGGGTTGGGGTTGGGGTTTCAGGTATAATTCAAGCAAACACACCAGATATGTTCCCTCCCCAAGACAGGCTAGTTTTGAATGACCATGCAGTTTTGTTTTGTTTACGTTGAGCCTCTAGTTTTGCTGTGGACTTAAATCCACCATGCATTCTGTTGATATAAGGCTTTTAGTCGACCCTATATGGATACAATTTGTATTACACCAAACTAATTGTGGAAATAAAATTGAACGCTTTACCTTTGGGGATCTCTGTGATTTCGGTGTCTGCAATGCGAATGTAAGAGACCCTCTTCAGGTCAGAAAAAGCATTGGCCTCGATTCCTGCACTCTTCAGAGGATTGGACCCGAGCTCTAAAACAAATGAATAGAAGAAAAACAATTGTGAGCAAAAAGAAGAGAAACAAGAGAGAACAGCTGGAACAGATCACGTCTATGAAGTTTATCCCTCTCCGGGTGTGTTACGGAAACAAAAAGTTGACTCATGAGTAAACAACGTCTTGGGCAACAGAATAGCTTGTCTTTGCAACGCAGCCTTTCTCCACGCCAGATTTCCTGATTGGTCAGGGATTAAAGTTATCTTATCATTGCATTTAATATGATTGAATCCACACTTTAGTTGAGCATTAACAAAATGAAACTGGTAATTTGTGAAACAAAAAGTTAGAGATGAGTTATCAAAGTGACAAGCGTAAAAAAAGAATTGAGGAGGAACACATTTTCTTACAAATCAACACATTAACAGGCTGCCGTGTCATCACTTCCAGACTGCTAGGTGTAAATCTTGTCTCAACATTGAAATGCCATGAGGCAAAATTCTCTTCTGGTCTCTTTCTTTCCAAAACAAAATCAATCAAATGTACTATTCACATGCAAGGATGCACTTGAACAATATACACAAAAAGCACTGTCTAAAATGACTGTTTTTATCCTTCACAGCTTTTAAAGGGCCCAGTGTGCCACCCGAGGGAGATTTTTCACCATTTGACAGGGTACATTGTTTGCCCTGAAATATCTAAAGCACTGTCAAGTATATGTAGAGATGTAATACATTTGAGAATAATCCAAAAACAAATGTTCTGTAGCACGCTGAACAACCCTTAACTTAGGCTAAAAGGGAATCTTGTTTTGATGAAACTACTAGAAACTTGGCAGGGGAGTTTCCTTTTAAATTTAAACACTTGGTTCTATCTATGTAAATATTTCCACCACTTTCACTGAAGTGTATACGTGCTTAAAATCACAGACATACATCTGGGAATGTGACCAGCTGCTGAAGAATAACACTCTCACCTCTTGAAACGGTTTGCTATCCAAATAAATATCTGCAAAAATAATATTGTTTTTCTCATACCCATCACGATGACATGGGACATGCCCTGGAAGGTAGCCTTTTTGATCTTGGAGATCTCGTTCTCGTGGATGCGCAGCTCCTGCAGGCTCTTGGGCATGTTGGCGGGCATTTCCTTCAGGATGTTCTTAGACAGGTAGAGACGCTGCAGCTTGTGCAGAGGACTGAAAGCCTTGGGGTGGATGGTGCTGATTTTGTTGTTCACCAGGATCAGAGCCTTTAGGGAAGAAAACCAGGGCGATTAGATTCTAGTATATCTTTTTATTCTTGCTGCTTGGGGTTGTTGAGTTTTACCACTATCTCCAAAACTCTCCAGGGGAGTACAAACACTCTGGAATTTAAAAGGATGTTTTCAGTCTGTTCCTTGTTTGAATTCACAATGTTTACTGTTCCATTGTTATGGAATGTGAACTGCATTTCGAAACGTTACACTTAAACGGCTTTTGATGTTTTGTCTTTTACTCAGAAACATTTCCTACTGCAAATGCACCGTGGGTCTGTAAAATATTCTGCAAAAAATGACATTTTGAGCTAAGCTGCTGTCCTAAGATTGAGGGTCGAGTTCAAGTCGACTCCAGAGTTATCCCTAAAGCATTTTCAGAGGACTCTCACTCCTGCTGAAAAGCAGACACGAGGAAATGTGAAGTATGTGGTCCCTTCCCTTGAGAGGCCAGTTACATTACAGAGGAAACAGCCCTGGCCGTCAGACGGAGGTATTTATTGCAAGCAGGAAATCTCCTGAAGTTTGGAGGCGTTATGGTGTAAGGCCAACGGGTGAATAGTTTCCATGCACCTGGTGACTGGGGGAGTGGAGGATATATGGAGGAGACGGAAAATAATTTGGGATGGGATTGGGAGGTTAAGTGCAGTCCATGTTTGTGAAATGAGCAATTGTTCCGGAAATATTTGACGACACGGTACACAAAACTGTTATTATGTAGTAAGAAATAAGTGGTGCCAGGCATTTCGAGAATAAAGTTGAAATGCAGAGAATAAAGTTAAACTGTTCAGTAAATGTATAATAAATGAATCTTGTGTAAAAGTTGGATGTTTGACATTTGACTCTACTCCCACATTTCAACTTTTTTCTCATGATGACAAAATCGGACATCATCAATCTGTTTTATTTCCCATTAGGCTTTGCCCTTTTACTCTTCCGTTAAGAACAACCTAATAAATTAATAATGACACATGTTTCCTCATGGGGATCATGAAGGTTAATATTGATAAAGGGTTGCAGTTTGGTTCAAGGTTACATACAAAAACCATTACATAACATTTGGACTGATACACAGACAGGAAGCTCTGCATGACAGTTCTCTTACATGTAGTCCTTTGAGGTTCTTGAAGTCATTCTCCTTGATCTCAGTGATCTTGTTGTTCTGAAGGTCCAGCATGGTGGTGTCAGCTGGGATGTCCTCAGGGATGGCCTTCAGACCTGATGGTGAATATATTTACAGACATCAGAATGATTGAGAATGGAAAACTAAACTTGAGGTTTGTTGGTGACTTCACTCTGATTTCAACATAAAATGGATACTAAACAGCTACCTACTCATCTTTATGATCATGATTAGAGTATTTAGTGCTCCGTTTCATCAGTTGTAGAGTATTACCGAAATACTAGGGACGTATAGATCTGTAAATCATGTCCATTGTATATTAAAGGGTCTATGTATATTTCATTTTCAATGTTTTAATTTGAGAATTGACACAATGTTCTGCCAAAGTTGGACCAGTTTCAGAGATTCATTTGAGAGATAGCTCTTATAGATTTTCACATTAGTTTGAAATGAAAAGTTGTTGATTTTAAATATTTCGTGCACAAATAAATAACACAAATACCATTCAAGAAAAAATCTGATGAAATTCTTTGAGTGAGAGATTAGTTTTTGGCCTAAATCTGAGCAAAAACTAACTACCAAAGTTTCTTTCTGAACTTTACCTTAATTGTTGCTAATTAAATTATACATATTTAATGCTTTGTTTAAGTACTTTCTTACTTTTCTGGAACTTAACGCCCTTAGAGAATAAGAAACCTGGATGAGCAGAAAAATAGTTACTGAGTTCACAGTAGCGACACTTTGAAATAAGAAAGTCTGCTTTGTCAACGTAGCGTGCTCCATAAAATCTCGGGAGTCTAGGAAAGAATGGGTTTTATAATGACATTCCAAAGGGACCAAATAAGTATTTGATGTGCTCTAAGGCACAGATGGTGGAAATGGACCTTAAAACACATTTCCTTTGGAGTAAGTACGCGACTGCATACCTGGACACTGAGGTCACGTCGAATCGTTTAGCTTGGACTTTATCGCGTAACGTCATGGCTAATGTGATGCAGAAAATGGCATCTGTAGTGAAGCCTGTTTGGTTGAGTGGATCGCTTTTAGAAAACATTGAAAGAAGACAGCTGGGAGTCACGGTGAATGGTCGTCTGCATCCGTGGTAACCCAAAAAATACACAGAGATTCATAATGGGCAGTTTACATTTCAGAGGAATAGGCGTAGAATAAACTGTTTAACAAAGAAGCTTACTTGTTCATCTCCAGTCCACATACGTACGTCTGGAGTCATTTTGTCTTAAAAGCTTGTGAAGACTTCTGCTCAGTCACCCAAACAGTACCTTCAGCTACGTTTGCTTTTCTGTCAGCCTTTCCAACTCGGCAGTAGATGACCCACAAACCATCACAGCTGTTTGTGGTCACCGCCATTATTGTAGCACCACACTGCCTACCTCTATACTTGCACACACTTTGTTTTCTATTGTTCCTCTCAAAGTAAGACTCAGCTTTTGATGCTCACATTTTCTTTGACTTTTCACCCGTTCTTTATCTGTATCTTGCGAACACCAAAAAGAATACAATTATTTTCGAAATGACATTCCAACATCAACTAACCCTAACCCTAACCCTAGCCCTGACCTACTCCCACCTACAGTTGTACTTCTAATACAAACCCTTGGTTATATAACACATACACAAATAACACTCTAACAACAATGAAATGAGCTGACTAGTGCAAATACATATTGTTGAGTGTCATGTCTCGGTCAGCATCTCACTTTTCAGCTGATAGCCACTTGGCTCGTGACCTTAAGTCTGGCACTAATTACTATAGTCACTATGAATCACTCTATTTGAAAAAAGGTGATTAGGAAATCAAGTGATGATTGCTTTGGGCTGTACTTATTTAGCCATCTTGGAAACTTTTCTAGCCTTAACGACAATGTTTATATAATGTCCTCTTCTTGTCTGGCGCTGTGTCCGGGAAAGACGAGTTAATGGCTGCATCACCAATGGCCTGCTTGCCTCATGGGATACGAGTACGTTTTGATTTATTACTACACATCTTCCATTATCACTCTTAAATCATGAGGCTGTTGATTGTGCCATTTGGTAAGTTTAAGACAACTGACATTAAGCAGTTGTGCCTGTCTGTGTATAATTAAAACGTCTTTCTAACAGAGTTGGCAAATATAAGCAAATCGGAACCTGAGACTACATTTTCTACCCTGAATGTTTTAGCTGTCATACTGCCAGATGCAAACTAACTAACTAAAATCTACAAAGGCGAGAGGGTGCGTTGGGATGGTGAGCAGACGCTTCTGTCTTGCCCAGGCCTGTGTGTGTGTGCCCTAATATATACATATAACTTTGAATCCTGTGCGAGTGTGTGTGTTTGCGTGCGGGCCAGCAGGTCTGGGGAACAGATGCAGGCACGAAGCCAACAACGACGATGCATGAGTTGAGAATAAAGCTCTGTGGAGAAAGTGCTGCTGCTGACAGGGGCCCGCTGGAGGACTGATGTAATGGAACCGGCCTTTTCCTTAACATCACTCTCTCCAACTGTCTGTCGCTCTGACTGTTGCGCCACCTGCCTAACTGAGTTTAACAGTCTCAACCCCGGCCCTTTTAGGCCTATTAATCCAGAAGGTTATGAGCTGGTTATGTCTGTCTACTCCTCTTTTTAGTTTGTTCATTTATCCATCTGTGTCACTCCCTCTTGTCCTTCATCTGCCTCCTTAAAGTCTGTGGCCCATCCTTTCCAAATTAAAGCAGAGCCAAAAGACACAACTGCAAAGCGAAGCACTTTTATACAATAATAAATGAGGTAAGGGACTTTTCTATGACAAAGTGTATAAGATGACTCAAGCTGAAGACAAACAGAGTGTATAAGCCCCAAACAACAAAGATGACATTGAAGTAAATTGTTGTGATTGCGCTGAATTAAAAAGCCAACAAAGTCATTGTAGAGTTTCAACCTTGGTGAGCAAGTTTTACATTGGGAAATAAGCTTGTTAAAATTGGGGACTGTTCGGGACTTTCCAAATCCCCAATCTAACCTTCAATCACCAACAATGTTTAAAAAACTGTTTGGGCAAAAATGGGCAAATAATGTAATTGTTACAGGAAGTGAAATGTCTCACACCATCTGTTAGCATTTAAGTTGTCAACATCGGAGTCATGTTCTCTGGAGGACTTTGCAATTATGCGTGACATAACATACCTCCGGAATGATCCTGTGGCTTTGGGTGGACGGTGGAGCGATTTGCTATTTTTAAAACATTAATGTCACTCTGAATTATAAAAGTAAAACACAACTACTGCAGACACTGGTCTGACCTCATCCCATCCCATCCATTTAAGAGAGCTCATTGAAATCTTAATTGGAAATGGATGTGAAAAAGAAGGTTGTTGCATTTCTCAACCATTATTTAAATAAAGTCACATAAGCTGTGTTTCCATTCAATTGTCAAGCTAAATCTAGGCCTGCTTTAGACAAGAAACTGGAAGAAGGAGTGTTGAGAAAATAGACTTGGCTGAAGGGCTATAAGGGGCTACGATTGATCAAGATGACTGATGTTTTGGAAAACACACAACCGTATGAACCTTCAGTTGGGGGTCCCGTTTCTTACCGAGGTCAGAGCACTGGATCACTCGCAGATGGCACTGGCATCTGAAGGGGCACTTTGGTCCTTCTGGCGAGGCACGGACTGAAGGACCCTCATTAGAGACATCTGTTATCTCAGGCAGACCTGATCCCGCCTCGTCCTCCATCATGAAGTCTAAAAAGCCGGACTGGCGGAAGGGCAGGGCCCAGCAGGCGGTGACCAGGAGCAGAGAGAGACAGGCCGACCTCATGGCGCTGCGTGCAGGGAGCCTGAGAACGAGAGCACAAAGTTCAAAGGTCTGGGTGGATACACTTTCAATCTAGTCTGTCTATGGTTAGTTTGGAAAATACGATACTCTTCTTAACTGTTTGTTTCTCATTTATTGTTAAAGAAGAGGTTATCATTTTACTGGGCAGAGAGAAGGAGGACATTTATTGAAGTCCATAGAAGCAAAGGGCAGAGGTGAGAGGTGGAGGGCTGAGGTCTGGAAGGTTAAGCACTTGGGTGCAACAATTTTGTGAGGGTGGTCAAATAAGCGATTTAACTGGTCCTCTTAAGGCAAAGCAGATTAAGCGTGGGTTAGCGCAAACCAAAATGAGATAATTACACAATATTACTCTGTCCACAGGGACAAGCCCTAGAAGCACCAAATGAAAGTTAGTAAGAAATAGAAAGCAAACCAAAAAGATCTGTTTCACAAAGTAATATGGTCTGGGTTAAATTCTGGTCATGCCCATACCTATGGATAATGCCAATTGTTTTGAACTGTTATGTTATATTTCTGTATTCATCCCTCACTTTAAACTCTTTCAATCTTTTATAAAATTCATTGTATTTAATAGCTACCAACTTATCTTGACACCATAATACAATTTGTGAATGTCACTTCCTTTGGCAAAGGACATAGAAACCACACTGACTGATACATAACATCTGCATTGGCTGCCACTGTACACCACTGTGCTCCATTTTCTATCCAAAAGCAATGAATCACAGTAGTCATTTATTTTCCATTAAAGTCCTTAGCTTCTATTCTGCTAGTGGAGCCACTGGGAGAGTCCTGCTTCCTTTACATGTATGCTGTCTCCTATTTCTTAACAAAGCCACAGACCAGTTGATACATCCACACACCCTCTGAAACTCAGTGTAGAGATCCACAAAACTCCCTGACCTTACACACACACACACACACACACACACACACACACACACACACACACACACACACACACACATACACACACACACACACACACACACACACACACACACACACACACACACACACACACACACACACACACACACACACACACACACACACACACACACACACACACACACACACACACACACACACACACACACACACACACACACACACACACACACACACACACACACACACAGAGACACAAGCGCAGCGTCTTAAAGACCCAGCAATCTGCTTGTCATACGTTTAGCCAAATTTGATTTCCCTCTTGGTGCCACAATAATTGAAGGGCGGACTTTACCCGCAGCTGCTAACAAATGATTTGGGAGAATCCGGTCTGCAACAGGCCTTGACCTGAAAATCATAACCAAGATGATGAAACTGATCCAAAACCGTTAGTTGGCCAGAGCTGAAAGAGACTCTGGGCATGTTTATAAGGACTGTGTGCATGGGTGAAAAGCTTGTGCTATTTTTGTATCCCTTTCTGTCATTTGAGCTAATATCTGCATATTTATCGGTGTGATTAAAGCAAACATATTTGGTTTTTAAGTGCATGAAATCAAGTGCACAAGTTCTGTGTGCATCTTTATATGTGTAAACTGTAGGAATGAGTAAAACTAATACATGTTAAGGGTTAAATATTTTTAAAAGTGTTCCAAAGTGTGTGTCTTTCGGGGGGAAAGCAAGAGAAAGAGATGTGCTGATGCAGTATATATTCAGGTTAGGGTCACATAGGGTCATGGGATCATGGCTCAGAGGGACTCTCTACACAGGCTGTAATAATAGTTCCTTTCCACAAAACAGCCACCACGTTGACACACTGTACAGCTCAGTCTAGTGGTTACAGTGCTTGCATACAGTATGACAAAGCCTGGAATCACTTCCATTCAGAGGGGAGTTGTGTTGGATGGGATATCTCTGCCTCTTAATGTTTCTTTTTTCTACTCTTGTTCTGTTGCTATGAAGCGGAAAAAATAAAAAATCATTCAAAAAGGTGATTTCACAAGTCGGCACTAAGAGCCCAGAGTTGTGTCAGACAGTGTTTGAAGTGTAGATACAGTTTTCCATGCAAGCTTTAGCCAATTTATCCCATTTGGGAACATGAAGTACTTAGGGGGCGTTGAAACAAAGCTCCGGTCTGAACATACTGTAGACCCAGAGTACACGTTGTTCCAGTCTTCAGCAGACTGAGTAATCTTGGCTGTGTCAGGCTCTCTTATCGAAGCGCAGCCGAAAGCTCAATCAAACAAAAACCTTGTCTGCAGACTTGGCAGTCAACGTTATGGATTAAGGAATGCAAAACAATCCTGGGTAAAAAAGTGACTGTATATCCCTTTGATGGGTTGTTGTATCCTGCTTGGTTGCCAGATTAGTTTATTTTATAGTATAATACATTAATTGCCAATTCTGGAAAGTATTTGAAATCAGTGTATCTCTTCTGATAAAAGTTACTAATATGAACTCTTCACATCTGGCACATCTTGCAGGTTGGAACATTCAGAATTATCTTCAAAGACGGGGTACCAGCTCTGCTTAAAGGAAGAGTAATGCACATAATATACCAGAGGTCTCACCCCTGGGTACTGAACCTTATCTCCCTGCTTTGACCAATGGCCAAAAGCACATAAATATGTACACGCACATGTGCATTTTCAAATGACCCTCCATGTGTGCTGCCATCAATCCATCAACCTCTGTCCATAAATGCTTCAGCCACTTTTAATGTGACCCAGACAGGCAAAAGGATAACCGAACGAGAGTGATCTCAAGCTAAGCTCTATGGGCATTTAATGACTGCAGAATTACTGCAAAAACAAGAATTACTGCTACTCTGTGAGTCATAATCAGGACCAGGCCTTGTTCGTGATGAGATTAAAGCCAGACTCAGGGAAAGGGAGTATATGGGAAAAAAATGTTGGACAATATCTAACAATTTGTGAACACATCTTCAGAATAAACTATAGATGGTATTCATATAATTGAGTTAAGGGATTTAGAATTTGGGGATTGAGGGAATTGCTATGTATGAACATAAGAGTTGTGAATGAATTGGTACACGGTCAACCAAGGCGTGCCTGTAAACATGAAGGTCACTCTAATTCCAAACAGAGAACAAGGAGTTATGGTCAAATTAAATTTTCTTTTCAAAACCTGAATTTCAAGGCCTTTAGCAGCTTTCACCTCTATGCATGAGACAACCTGCTGTGCCTAGGGCGTTGGATCTTTCATTTCACACACACCACACCTGGCCCTGCGGGACGGCCTGCTTTAAAATGATGCCCCCCTACCCCAGAAACACACATATATACACACCTAAAGAATCTACTGAGCACAAGACTCCTCACACCTGTGTCTGTGTGTGAGCATGCTAAAGCGAGGGCTGCCAACTCAGCATGCTGGGACATGACTTGACCTTGCTACACACTTCATCTCTCCAGGATCAGCACTTATAATCCCCTTGAAGAAGATGTCTTTGAAATCGATAAGGGGAATACCTTTTATCCCATAACAGAGCAATCCTTATGCAAAGCTGGAAGTCTAACATTGATGTTACAATTGTTGTGCCCTGCAGCCTAGAATAAACATGATCTGACTTTTTGTTACCATTTCCTACATTTTACATATTGAGATGAAACTTTAATATATTTGTATTTATGTTCACCCTGTAAAGATTTAAAATGTGGTTTTACTATTTGGGTATAGGGTATTACAAGTCTATCATTCTAAAGTCTCCAAAGTTCTTTATGAAATGAGCATCACATTAAGGTACGACCATATGACACCTTACAAGATGGAAATGGGACAGGCTTTATTCAAAAGAACTGGGCTGACAACAATCAGTGCACATGTAGCAGGAACACTGCATTCCCACTAATGACTAAATAAACATGCAGAAGAATACATCTTCATCTTTTATTTTAGTCTAATTCTGAATAAGGCTGTGGTGACTTGAAACAGGATTTGTAGTATTTTGAAAGGTCTTCAAATGGTCAGCCGATGCCTGTTGAAGCACTGCACGTGGAACTATGGTGGATATAGAAAATATGTATCAAAAAGTTAAAAGCACTAGCAGCCGTGAGAAGGTTTAGTCTGTATTTTCAAAAGATTTACAATCTACCACATCCCAGAAAAGGATGTGTGGTAAATGCAACACGAACCATCTCTATCTTCTTCTCTCGCGTCACTGAAACCTGCCATTCATCATCCCAAGTCGGACCAAGAACAAAAATGGGCGGAGGTTGACATTTCCTGTGGTGTCGGCGACCTTGTCAATTCTCCCGTGTCTCTCTTTTGTCTCATCCCTTCTCTCCACTTTCCCCCATGTCTGGCCCCAGCATTACTAATGATTTCCAGACAGGAAGCAGGGCTCGCATGAGGGAGTAAAGTAATTTTCCCTCCATTGCTTTGTCACTTCTCCTCTGTCACTGCCTTCCATTGAAACTATCGAGCTTAGAAAATGAATGAGATATCCGCACAACGTTTACCATATCAACACTCAAACTTCTGAAGCATGAAAGAAAGAGACTTGAGCATGGGATGTTTTGATTTTAACAACTAGAAGAAAAATAAAGCAGGCACCAACTCCATCCTGGACTCCCTTCTCCACTTCATCCCTTCCTCTCCAACTCTGGCCTGAGTCTGCTTCTGCTCAGTGTCTTTCAGCAATGAATCACTGAAAGGTATTTACAAGGCCACAGGACGTTTAAAACACGTTTGGCCCTGTTAACCCATCAGCACATAAATATGAGTTCTCCTCCCACACAGTTACACACCAACGCCTGATCAATATTCATGTAGAAATGTAAAAAAGGGAGTTCACGAGCCCTTCTTTTGGCAGTGGTGTGAGGAGTCAGTGGTCTTTCTTCTTAAACGAATGTCTGATATATCAGGGGATTTTATAAGCGAGAACATGTGTATCTGAAAATATGCAAAGACACGGCCAACAAACAATTTCAGAGCCAAAGCATTTTTGTAATCGGAGTGAGAGGCCAAATTAATCTTGTCTGGAAAATAGCCATCCAAGCTCCCATGTATGTTTGCATTGGATGTTCTTGGCTTCAACAATGCCCAAGACACTACCATCAGTAACATTTCTTCATGCAGAACAAATAGTGTCAGAGCCATAACTACTATTGAAGGATCATTTAAGGGTCTCTAAAGCATTCTTGTTTTTTGGAGCCATGGCATGAGAAAGCCAGTGAGTGGTTTAACCACATTTCATCTGTTCCATGAGAAGAGCTGTCGGCCTGCCATCAACCTCAGTCCCATTATCAACAGTCTGCGCTGCACAGACGTGGACCAACTGCCCAACCTTTCTTCTCTTTCCATCTCCTACTCCCTTTCTGTGCTCTTTTCCTTCCTTCCCCGAGCTTATGGTATTTTCTTTCCCTGTCTGACCTTTAAACCTTTGGCCAGAAAGATTGACATGTGGAACTTTCTGTTATTCCAGTGAGCAATGGGGGGGAAAGCCTTCATGGCTGATGTCCATTCAATTCCATTGTTCTTCTTGACCCAGAGAGTTGAAATCCAGATGGAAAAAAATGCAGCCTTGAGAGCAAATCTGGGCCTTGTCTCCTTCCAACCTTCTTTTCACTCATTTCTGGTTTAAATGTTAAACATCAGTTCAGCTTAGAAGTATAAACTACTGAAGTACTTTCATTGTTCTGAGTTTATTTCAGAACTGTGTTTATGCCTTCATGTAGTCTGTATTTTATTATAAATCCCACTTTTGAATTCTAGTTTGTTTGTCTCACTTTTTCCCTTGTTCAGTTTCACTCCACTCAATTCAGAGCAGCTGAGCCTTATTAGGTTTTTTCCCTTCTGGCAAAGAGGATGTAATGAGTTAGCTAAGAGTTGTGTGGTGGCTTGCCGGGAAACCTTCAGTCCTCCCTTTGATAGAGGAAGCTGTACCATTATGGGATTAATGGAACCGTGCGTTGCCAGGTACAGCTTTTTTTCTTTTGCCTCTTCAAAGCCTCTCACTTTATGTTGCCCCTAGCAATTTAGTTCCTGTTCTGCTCCTGTGAAAAACCCAGCAGCCGACACCACGGTGGGCAGCTTGACTTTGAGAACAAACAGGGCCGCAGAGCAGACAGATAAGAGATTAGGGTTAGAACCGTCTGGTTGCATTCTCAAGTGAACTGCTGAAACGGAAAGTGTGAGAAGCAGGAAAAACTACTTTTTCCAAATCAATGTCCTGACAAGCAATTATGAGCTGAATAAACACAAATAAATCCTCATTGTTGTTTTAGTTTCTTTCCCCCTCATTTGTTTGTAGACTGCACGACTGCCAGAGGGAAAGAAAAAAAGGGAGGAAAAGAACGAAAGAAAGCTAAACAAAGAGAAAGGGAACAAATAAATGCAACAAAAGTATTTTCCAAACTTCCAACTAAAGTCTTCTCTTTAGAATCTTAATTGTATGCATTCCTCTCATTCAAACCCTTGTCTTTATGTCAGCAATACAAATCAGAGTGCCATGTTTAAAACAGCACACAAAACTATGCACTTCCATATGGGTTGCATCCAAACAATCAACCAACACTGTGTCCAAATGCTTTTAATAAAAAGCAACAAAGTTAGAAATGCTATGTGAATAAATGCTAAACACACCATATGGCACTTAATGTTGAATGCCTTGCAGGTTAACGACGGGCCAGGATAATACGTTTTTTGGCAGAGAAGTGAGGTACCAGCATCAACTGCACTACCACACCCCCTTCCCTATAGCCACTGCTCTTTTCACTGAGCTGTATGCAGATTGGACTGGAAATGATTAAAGGTCTCTCATCTCAAAGCCAAGAGAGCTGTGGGAACAAGACCTGGCAACATATACGTAATATACATACATGAGTTTATGAAGAGGTGGAACAAACATACTCAATCCCAGTTTAACAAACTACACAAATAGAAAAAGGCGGATTCTTATCTACACAAACATAAATCATAAAACATATCATCAGCAAACAGTCTGACTTTTGAATCAGGAATACTAGACTTTGTCATCAAAAAGGTCACCTTACAGCACAATTATCTTAAGACTATTCTAAATCTCTTTTTAAAAAAAACTAATTTCACCCACTTGTACTCATACTTTCTTCTTATGTCAGAGATAAAGCAGTTACATACCTGTTCTCAGTTGAAGTAAGGCAAAGATAGTTTAAGTGCGAGATGAGCCTGACTCCCAAAAATCCAGTCGAGTGGGGGGATGAGACTGTGAAGTGGCTGCGAGGGCCTATGGGGTAATTGGACTCAGTGCGCGTGCAGCCAAGATCAAGCAGGTGTGCTCTGTCACAACAAGGGGAGGAGAGAGAGGGGGAGAGAGACAGAGGAGTGAGAGGGGAGAGAGATAGAAGGAGGGAGGGTCCGACCGCCAAGCTCCTCTGAGGACAGAAACAATTGGTGGAGAACTTCCCTGGTTCTTGCTGTGTGCTCCAAAAACAGCTGGAAATGGAGAACGAGGGAGAAAAAGAGAGAGAGAGAGAGAGAGGGCAGGAGAAGGGAGACAGGGCGAGGGAAAAAGAAGAAAGAAGGAAGGAGCCGAAGAGAAAGAGGCAGAGAGACGGAGTTTAAAGCAATAAGCAGTGATTCGCCTGGCAGCCACCCTCACTGTGACATCTGGTAATGATAGGTCCTGTGTGGAGCTTAGCAGAGAACGCTGCACACAAACTCTTTCTTTCACACTCTGTCATTCATCCTCATTCAACCTCTTTACTGACTACCCCCGGGGGAAAAAACAAAGACAACACACAAACACAAACTTTTTTCAAATCTATTGAGAGTGGCGCTTCCTTCCAGGAAGCCTCAATCTCAGTTTTAACCCCTTTCCCCAAATCCTGATTAGGTGTTCTCTTGGAATGTATTGCCCAAAACAGACAATTAGGCACTTTTGGGGACTTTGTGGGAGGTAGAAGGCTTCATTCTCAGTCCTCTTTTCTTCAACACTATCAACAGAACATTGCTATTGGAAAATGTGCATGGCAACTATTATGTTTAATGTTAGGGAAAGATTGTTGTTTTGGTTAATGAGTCTACAACCAAACTAGCGGCTCTGTGAGGCTGCTCAGTGTTGCTAATGTCAGTATGCTAACATGCTCACAATGACAATGCTAACATGCTGATGTTAACTATTTTAGTTTGTTCATTTCTAAATACCATGAACAAAGCACATCTGTTGTTGATGAGATTGTCATCAGTTCTGCAGCTATTTAATCAGAAACCAAAGTACTGGACAATTAAACATTGTAATGATAGCCCTAAATGAAAAGTCAGGTAGTATTAAAAGTTATTCAAATTCAGTTGGCCAGGAAATTATGTACCTATTTTCTTTGGAATCCATCCAATAAATGTACAGACATTTAACTCAAAACCACTAATGCTGATAGTGACAGTAAAAGCATTGTAAGGGGGTTCTAAAAGTATTAGAAATACATCATCTGGGCACCATGGACGTCTGTATCAACTTTTCAAGTCAACTCAGTAGAAGTTGGTATTGAACATAAATCCCAAGGTGCGAAAGAAAACAATATGGATGTAATTCATGGGGATATTGCTTTTTAATTATTTTCACTCTTGAATAAGCAGAGTTGCTGGACATTGCACTTGCTGGACTGGTCCTGTCAAGGATGGATATCATCAGAGAAGGTATAGTTTTTGGGGCTTAGTGGGGTCTGTTTTAAGCCCCAATTGAACCGTCATCCTGTGGAAACTGGAGGAAGTTAAGTGTTAAGAGAGACTGGGTGTTTCTCAATCGCGAGTACGCTTGCTTGGTAGCACATGTCTTCCGAGTCACTTCCTTCATAAGCTAGGCAAGAATTCTTCCTGGCATTTGGAAAACGAAGACTGGAACAGGCTAGCAAGTGTGCAGGTGTGCGTCATATGAGAGGCCCGCCTTACATTTTCCGCCACAGATTTGGGGAAATTGGTCTGTGCGCAAAGCATTGTGGGGATTTTAAGGACGCAAGGTCTACCCATGTGCAGTCTCGACATTTCCCCCAAACCAAGGACGCGGCCTCGGTGGAATTCCAAGTATGCTGGAAATTGGAACGGTCCTGCTGCGCAACTTGATGCCGTAGCATCCTTGAAATATTAGTTTCCTCGAGATTGAGAAACGGCCTGTGTCGTGTTGTTGGAGGCAGGTCACAAGTTTAACTTCGGCATTAGGCAATACCTCCATCAGCAGCCATGTGTTCAGTTGGCGAGCAAGTCTCTGCCTCTATCTGCTTACTTTGTTTTCATTTCTTCTTGGTCATAAAACTTTGAATGGAAATGATGATACTTGGTTATAGCTTTCAAATCACTAATCTTTATTCTTGTGTTAATCCAGATTTAGTTCCGCATTGATAACTCTAACAAAGTCGGATGCAGCCCTGTCAAGTCATGTTGAGTTAACAATTTCCTATCATATTTGATCCCAAAAGGTGTTTTTATAGCAACAAAAACACAATACCAATTGTTATCTTACAGCAGGGCTCTGTTTGCTGTTGTTCCAGTCTAATAGAGTTATTTTTAAATGAGTGAAAGCAGTACAAGGAGGTTATCTAACCATGAAGAGCAGCAGTAATTGAAGCGGCTGCATCCTTTCAGATTGTTTACTTCGATCAAATCCGTGTCTCAGCACTTCTATTCTTGTACTTGACTTTGATCCCTGGATTTTGATAACACTGATCAAAAACACAATAACCGGATGAGTTTTTAGCATGAAAGAAATACTCTACTTCCTTCAGATGCTCAATTAATCCGCTTTTTCTCTGCTTTTTGCTCTCACTCTGAAGACTTAAGAGGATCAGATAGAAGAAGAGCAGGTTTCATCCTGTTTTGCTTTTCCTCCCTCAACTTGACAGTTTTTCCCGGCAGAAGGCAAAGAGGGGACCACACAAGTGGTGGCCCCAAGTGTGTCGAAACTCTCCAGTTCTGTCTCAAAAAGACTACTCTCTTTTGGGTAGAAAAGCACTTTGCTTTTAACGGTTTTTTGTACAAAATAATGACTTTAACTAGAGTGCATTTGTCGAGGGCTCAAGGAAACCTTAACAGAGAAGTTGTGATTTGGGTCAACAGATGGATGGAACGAGAGGAGGAAAATACAGGAATGGAAAAAGGTCAGAGTCCAGGAGGATTACAGCATGATATGAAGTATTGGATAAAGCCAGGTGTCCAACTAAAATTATGAGATCATGCCTGGCATATTTTACCAAAAAGATGATTCAGAGGGAAAAAGGTCTGGATCCTGCACTATCTGGCAGTTGATGGAAAGCAGGCCTATTATAATAGAGGGAGGAGGCAGTTTTGCCATGAGACGTGGCTGCTGTGGAGACACAGAGGTAAAATGGAAATCTAACCTGTGACCTCCTGGTAACCGGGGGACCTTGAACAAGAGTCTTTGTTGTTGAAACTGATGTTTGACCTCCCTCAGGCAGACACAAGCAAAATACATTTAAAAGTGTTCTTAAAGCTAAAACCTTTCTTCTCATTATATCCCACTGCAGAAACAAAAATATTTGAATAGAGCTTTTAAGAGAAATAGAAACCTGTTTAGTCCGAGAGCCCCCGGTCTTCACAAAACTGTGTCTCAGTCAGGGGCGGCGGGTAGGCTAGGGAAGGCTAAGCCTTCCCAAATATTTGTGTCACTGCAGTTCATCCTGGTAAAATAAAAATATAGCCTAGCCTAATGTTTGTGTCTTTGACATTAGCGCTGCTGTGCAGCCACCAGTAAACTGTACTACGAAGCCAGTTCAACAGACCCTGGAATGTTTTAGTTATCTTAACTAACCCTAATAAACGAGATCTCGCTAAGCGGTCCTTCGACGCTGGTTATCAACTCCGTAAATCAAGCCAGGGTTTCTCTCTCCAGCTGAGAGCGCGTTCACGTGAAAGGGGCGGGGTTAGCAAAATTTGACCAGGGACAAGTGTACTGACAACGCAGCGTCATACTTCATTAATGAAAAGTAAACTAATATTAGACAAATATGAACTTTAAACATCCATGACTTAAACATATAATCCAGGATACAAGCCACATAGTTGCACCTGCAAGGTGAATACATAACTGGTTTAAAAATAAATAAGCTACAGAGTGTTTGAATGCGCACAACAGTTTTATGATACTGCCCCATCTAAGACACAAATGGATCTGACTTTAATTACATTTGAGTTGAGTGTTTCGTCAACTTAATGTATTGCTTAAAATAATACGTCTGCATACAGTATGTGACAATGTAAGTGTCGCACGGCCAGATACGGCTCGAGAAGCTGACTCAGATAAGGAAATATTGTGATATTATATGATCGATGATCTGATTGATGATGTGATATCAGTGTGATATGAATGATAAGTGCGACACCTCGGCGTCTTCTCTGCATACAGCAGTTTAAACTGTATTTCCTTTATCCTGTAATATGGCTTGATAGATTTAAACTCTGCACACTGAGCTCTGATCGGACAGCAGGCGGTGCTTTCACTGAGTTGATCTCTTTTCTATAGACGCCGGAGGCGGGCAGTGTCAGGTAAAAAAAGTAGCCTTCCCAAACCTGAGCCTCACGCGCCGCCTATGGTCTCAGGGCTTCTTAATATTTAAAAACCTATTAATGTGTCATACCAGATTAACGGGAAGAAACTCAGCTAACTGACAGTATGAACCATTTTTACCAAAAAAAAACACAAGTCTCATAAGAAGCGTCTAAATGACTGCTCAGCGAAAAAATGCTGACACACTTGGCACAGAACTCAAGGTAAAAATACCCTTATTACTTATCGTAACTGCACATACAATATATCCGATTAAAGCTGAGATTCTACAGATTACATAGGTATTAGTATCATCACTGAGCGATCATAACTCGTGACAGGGGAAGCAAACACAGACGTCACAACACGTAGCATTACGGAGCAAACACGGAGCTGTTACTTTAGCTGTTATTCTGATCGAAAGTCGTGTTCAATGGCATTAAAATGATAAAAACGCTGCTGAAGGTTAATCCATAGGTTAATCCAATGTGTTTGTCACTTTGAAAAAATTATTGATAGTCCATAATTCAATTTTTATGTAAGAATCGGAGATTTAAAATTAGCTTCTAATGGTAGCCACCAGACTGTATCGCAGCTTCCGGTTCCTTGGCATTCTAGCTGCGCAGTAGTGATGTGTCGGTCGCGAACGAGCCGGCTCAAAAAAGAGCTCTTTTTTTTTTTCTTAAGTGAACGACGGGGAGCCGGCTCGCGCCCGCGAATGAGCCGTTTTTTGTTCAGTAATACAAGACAGAATGATATGATGATCTCCGCGCTACAGCTGCTCCGTGCATGCATGCAGTGACATGGATTAGAGACTGTTGGATGCTGCTGTTTTGGGCATTGCAATACAGTTATTTTTATTATGTTTTTTTATGATTAGAGACTGTTGGATGCTGCTCTACTGAGCATTGCAATATATTTATTTTCACTAAGTTATTTATTTATGATTGTCCTTAGGCTCAGCAAAGATTTGATGTCAGCTGTTGCTGTCTTTTCTTCTATAGTTAATACTGAAATAGAGCCCTGCTGTTTTGTCAGGGCCTTTTCTTTAAATATAATTTAAAAATGTCGATACAGTAGCCCCTTTTTTAAAATGTCTATGCTTAAGTTTTTATAGGTGTTGTTGCTATCTGCTTTGTGTAGCATGGTTCCACAAGCAAGTCAGTGCATTCATTGGGTGGTATCAGAGAGTTAAGGGTCTGTAAATGCAATGAAAACATTTGGCCACAGCAAATCATTTATATTAAACATGTAATTTTTTATTTGTAATACTTCAGTACAAAGGATGTATTGAATAATTTAAGTGATATATGTGTACACATATAAATCATTAATCAAAACAGGGCTACATTTGATTTCATTATAAAAGGTATAATATGAGGTAAACTGAAGAGCTGTTTGGGAGCCGAAAGAGCCGGCTCTTCTTGGTGAGCCGAGCCAAATGATCCGGCTCACCAAGAAGAGCCGGAATTCCCATCACTACTGCGCAGCACTCATTCACCAATGGGTAATGTTTAGATGGATTTGAGGGACTTCCCCTTGATTCTATTGGCTCTAACGGTTCAAAAGAGATGTCAATCGTCAAAATCGAACAAGAGGGGCCAGAGATATGGAAAATGCACCCAAATGACCCCAGAAGTGGGTTTTTTTTCTAAATATCTCTTAAAAGGTCAAATTTAACTTGTTTTGCATCAATCTTGATACAGGGTACTTATTATATGTTATAGTTTGTATTCCAAAAGCTTTTAGTCTACTATCCCATCATTCAAGGGTGGTTTTTACTATAAGTATGTTTTATTTTTGGACGGACACTATCATTTAATTTGTTTTACTATGATCAATCTGAATTTACTTTAAAATAAAAACATCTATATTGATTCTGACAAAACTCACAGATGTAACCTTGTTTGAGAACAAAGATTATTAATTTGTTCTGGGAATGTCATTTTCGAGCCTGAGACCTGAAAAACAGGCTCAGGGTTTAACAAGTTAATCCAGCACAGAAAAATGCCTATAAGGGATGGAGTAAAAAAAAGTTATTTTTTTGAAAGTGGGATTTCAGGTGGCCTTAAGTTTAGTTTGGAGAGATGAGCTGGGGTTCCCAGGCATTATTACCTGCGCTTAGAATAAAAGTGGTTTCAGAGGGAGGTCATTGGGTCCCTTCAAGTTTTGACCCCAGCATCTTTTTGTTTTGCTGTATACCTCAGAGGATTTGCCAAAAGTGAAAAATCATTGCAGTGATCTTATTGTAGACAGTTGTGTTGACATATAGAGACATATGGGGACGTCTGTAGGTTTGTTTGCCTGTGCCGACATGCTTGTAAAGGAGACTTACATTCAACTCATCGCCCCTATCACTCAACAGGCCCACACACACATACACACAATTTAATGAAAAGAGCTAGAGGCTATACCTACGCACCTATACATCCACTGTATATCTAATATTTGGCCGTCTGCCCACCATTTATACAACTTATTTTATGTATAAGGAGAATGTATTTTATTTTCTCTTACTTAAACCTCAAACTTTCTAAAATCAACCTATAATGAAGGACCATTCAAAACACCACTTCCTATCGTTCTCATGCAAGCTCCATCTCTACCAGTGCTTTACAATAGATGGGCAGAAATCCATAGGGTTATTAAAGTCATCCATTGAAGCCCTATGAAGTGATATGATTTATGAGAATGTTAATGACTAAACATTTATAGTGATGTAAAAAATGAATTACTGGTTGTGTTTGGAGATCTGGACAGGTTTGATCAATGGAAGTTGGGTAACGGGTGTGGTTCATATAAAAGAAGTAGCCCCGGGGGGTGTCTCAATAAACAACTTGTTTAAACACCTCACCCATTTTTAGAGTTCCAGTTGTGTCAGCAGTTCTAATGCTGTAAGTGGAAAAATTGTGTTTCATATAGATTTGTGCACCTTGATAAAATCTTGTTAAATCCTGTGGAGATAACCAAGTATATTCCAACTGCAATGACTTTTGTGAGGAGTTGTGAGTGAAAACCATAGTGTTGGAGCTCCATGGATAAAGGGAAGGCATTTGTTTGTTTTTTCATCTATGTTATATCAATTGTATGTGAACATACTGGCTGCAAAACCATCTAAAGCCCTTTTTTCTAAATTGCTCAGTCACTAACTGTGGGAGGAAAAAAAATCCTTGTCATGTTCTCATATACCCAGAATGACCCAGCTATTTGTGGTCAGCTGACTTGACTTCACCATTACGAGCTAAAATTATGTTTCATTTAGAGAGTCAGTGCAAGGAGAGCCTTGAAGTGGTTGATTTACCAGTGAAGGGGGATGTGATGGACTCTGCATTGCTGCATTTGTGAAACCATAAAGCCAGATGGTTCATAATGGAGTCCCCAGTTACCAAGTAAGGTTCAATTAGTTGCATAATTTTCTGCCAAATACCACAATTTGCATTTATCATGCTTTTTCTACAATTCTGAAAAATTGGCAAATACTCTTTGTACCTTTTTCCTGCATTATAACTTTTATAGTAAACCTGCACATGTGTAGCATTCCACAAAAAAAAGTTGTATTTGTAATAGCCCATATGTCTTTCTAAATGACAAACCAACGGAAGCCTTTAAAGTTGAGTGCAGTCTGAATACACAAATCCCATCCCAGACTCTCTAAGTAATTTACCAGCAGGGAGGCAGAGGAGCTCTGTCATTCTCATCTCTGACTGTCTCAGCCGCGATGGACTAAACAGACCTTGCACACAGACATTCATGCTCACACACACATATACTGCTCAAACACACATACAGAGTAGAGGCACCAGTGATGGCAGTGACAGGCCAACAATTGGGATCTGGGCTAGTGTACTGTGGGAAATGACCTATTGGATACATCTGAGTGAGACTGTGTGTTACTTGTGTGTGTGATACTTATTCATATGATAATCACACTTAAGGAATCCTGTCAGTTTGGTTCACTTGAAAGACTTTCCTTACAGAGAAGAGGGGACACAAAGACACAAAAAAGCACACCCACATATATTCTTGTGTTTGTGGTATTGTGGGGGCACCAGAACAGAACATTCATTTTGGGGACCTCCCTTTTGGAAGGTTGTACAGCACTGAAAAAAATCAAACAGTAATCCTGGAGTGGGCATAAACAGAAAAGTCATCTCAAATGATCAATCAGACAAAGTAGAGGTCCATGGTCCAACTAGGAACAGCTTCCTGTGGACAGGAACCAAGTTATAGGTGGATTCCATACCCCGCCTATAACTTGGTATATACACTTTCTGGTTTTACATAACCACACTGATGTCAGTCTGATAATCCATTATTGCAGAATAAAAAGCCAATCTCTCTTCTCTTGTGAAATAGTGACATTTTCTTTGATAGGTGAAAAGAAGTATCAAAGCATACATTTCTTTAAAAGTGGACACTGGCATGGAGCCTGAAAACACAATGAATGCAATAGTACAGGTCTGACACTTTGTTCCATGCACTTTTCTTTAAGATGGCTCCCCGGATAAGCCCCACTGAATGTGTGAGAATCATGATGACAACACAGCTGAATAGCATCTCTTTAAACCCAAGAAAACATTCATCACCTATTGTCATAATAATGTACACCCACACAAAGAAAAGCCTTTTCATGGAGGCTACTCTGTCATTCGTTATCCCTACTCACTCACCCCTGAGCCCCACATGGCTCTGAAAAAGGCACACAGGCGACGGAAACACTCTCAAGTGGTGTTTTGGTTTAAACGTGGCCATTCAGGGCCGACAGGACTTTTTGTCTCCATGGTTACAGACTCTTTCTCGGCGGTAAGCAAAGTGAAGGGGGAACACTTCCCAACCGGCCAAGTTTACATTGCACCCTATAATAAAGGAGAGGGATATGTTGAAATACGCAAACACAGCTGCCGGGCCACTGAGCAGCGTAGAATTAAAATATAGATTAATTATGATTCACGGTTTGAAAAAGAGAGGAAGGATATGGGTTATAGATTGAGCATGTACATACTAACTCTGTAGAGTAAAGAACAAAATTATGACAAACATTAGTTAATATGCAGTCTTCATAATGTTATTGCCTTCCCAGTGCAGCCTTCACATAATGCAATCATTCAGATAGTCTTATTATAAATACCTAGTCAAACACAGCTGTCTGGCAGCTATATATCATAGCATTAAAGCAATGATTTCATGTAATTGCATGGTTTTAAAATGGGGATGTGGGATTAGGTTTATGAACAACAAGAACAGATTTGCATTGTTCAATGGACTCTTTCCTATGACCACAATTTAAGAAAATCTACTTTGCAAACAAACTAATTGTTACTTCTTCTTAATTATTTGGATCTTTTATAATATTCTTCTAAACCCCACTCTATTAATGTGGTTATCACCTGGTCTTTGCAGCCTTATTTTATGCCAGTTCAAACCTTTATGTATTTTCAATTTAAGCTGTGTGGGTGTACAACATGTACAATCTTAATACGCTGCAAGGCTGGGCTGGAACTTAAATCCACAAATGCAGTCTTATTAAAATGACCAGAAAGGAATGCACTCTTCCTTTTCATGAAAAGATTCACCAAATCATATCTTATTAATTTGATATGAGCATGAATCAGTATGAAATAAATCCATTAATGATTATTAAATCCACACCTCATTAAATGACTGCTCTTGTTTGATGTGATGAGTGTTTCTAATGTTATATTGGATGTCTCTGCAAGCTCTTAATTCCTTAAAAATATCTCCATCAAATATATTACAGACAAAAATACAGGATTTATTTAAAACAAAGATATTATTTTGGTCAAATAAGAGCCAGAAATAGGGGTTTCTGCATTTATACACATAAAAGTTCACAGTTTAAAGGTGGATTACTTCCTCTGAAGTTATGAAATAAAATTCCAGTATATGTTGTATAAGGCCCAATTTAAAATCTCAAGTCCTACTACGGCAGTGGTTCTGAAACCTTTTCTGTTTGGAGAAAAAAAAAAGTCGGGCCCCCCCAACACAAATAGTCACGTAATGGGCCAAGTTAACATTTATTAAAATACATCAATATGAACGTGAGCATTCCTTTGCCAGAACAGTGATAATAAAACAATGCTCCATAAGTTTGTGTGGTAAAAAAAAAAAAACATAATACAAATGTGCAATCCCTTTGCTAGAACAATACATTATAATACTTTGCCACTCAGAAAATGCTGATATTTGGCAAAAAAAAGTGTGTCTTATCGCAGCATTAGTGGCTGCGATGAGCCTGTTTTGCACTGCACATTTCTTCAAAACGGGGTTGCAGGCTCAGTGGCGGCGCCAGAGATTTATTTTGGGGGTGCTGTGGGGTAGCTTGAAGTTTCATAGAGGGTGTTAAAAACATTTAGGGTTTCCCATTAATGTACCGGTTGCCACAGTGGAACTTTCTACAGCAACATTCCCCATGCAAATACACAGCACACCCGCGACAGTTACAATGAAGGCTCGATAATCAGCTCACGGCATATAGGTGTTCAGTAAGTAGGGCTAAAGCGCTATTTTTATAAGTGGGAAGTGAACCTAACATCCTCTACGGGGGGTCCGTTGGCAAGCTCCCCCGAGAAGATTCTTTTTTAAATATTGAAGTTAAAAGCATCAATCTGGTGCATTTTGAGAGCAAAATGAAGAGATCTGTGGATACATCTCTCAACACCAATTTGAAATGTAACTGTAAGCAGATGTTCTTTTTCTTTATGGATATTTTACAAATCAATCCCCTTTTAAACTTTATTCTTGTTTTACTGTCATATAGTATTTCCTACCTGTTTTTCATTCATTCTCTTATTTTTTTTATAACTATAATGATCATATAAACATGTGCCTCGGAAATAATTGTTTACATTAATCGTGATCAAAACGTTTGAGACACGGCCACTAGCTGTCTAGCACCAGAAGCTAACAACAACGATCTCCGGTACCGGTGCGCTCTCTCTCTCGCTCGCGCACACAAAATGGCTCGTTCCACACACATACACAGCCGAGCTTGAATGAAACACAGAGACCCAGACGTAGTTGTACTGTACTGTATCATATTATTTTCGAATCAATAATTTTTCAAATTATGATTCTTTTTTTTTTTCAAAATCATTTTAAAATCAACATTTGCCCCCCCCTGCCATGCCTCTGCGTCCCCCACTTTGAAAAACACTGTATTACGGTAAAGAAAAAACCTTTTTACACCCTAAAGTCAGTACCAAGGTTTTACTTTTTGTTGGGTTGTATACATTAAATCTAAAGGAATAATTCATACCTGCTGTTCCTGTCAACACTTATGTGAACAGTATCTCCCTATACTTGCCCAATTGATAGTTTGTAGATAGGTTGAGGTCATGTCGATAGGTAATGTCGGTATGTCGTCAGTCCTACACTTATCGCTTTATTGCAGTTTGATGAATGGAGAAGAACAAATAAACACGTTCATTGAATTGTTTTTCCTAATTGGTCCAGTCTAGGGGTGGGCGATATTGAAAAATATAATATCACAATATTTTTCAAGCAGTATCACGATAGACGATATTTATCACGATATTTTTTCATGTCAGTTATTATGGTTATTTTTCAAGTTACTTAAAGTCCATGTAATGTCCAAAATAAAAGTTATTCTGTGTTAATAAATCGCTTCATCACTTTCCACTGTTTCATTTGACATATCAACATCAATGATTCTTTCCATAAATACCCCCCAAATAACATGAAATGTGTGCCACTTTCCCGTGTTATTCCGCTCCGGTAGCGAAAAGCTTGCCAGCCATTAACCCAGCTGTGTGACGTCACACGTGGCAAACACCAGCCTCGTCTGGATTGTTTGTTTTGTATCCTTCCGCTATTTTCGCTCAACATATGTGTAACCGGACCTCGCTAAACTTTTTTTATCTAACAATTCATGATGGGGAAGCGATGTGTAGTTGTGAGCTGTGAATGTTTCCTGATTGCTATAAACATTGATCATGGGTGCTGGAAGATTGTGCACAAAACTCGGGTCAGAATTAAGTTACTACAGGTGTTATGCCAGCTTGAGCTAAATGTCACCAGAGTACAGTGAACTTGCCTAGTGACTGAAATATATCAAAGTTGAAGTGAAATAAGTAAGGCCAAAAATGAATTACGTCTGAATATCTTTATTATTTTTACCACTTTTAATTATTTGTGGGCTCGCACATATACCAAAATAGACTAATGTACACTGCAATAAAGATAAAATGTTACAAGTGAAAAATTAACAAAAGAACCCTTTTTTATTTATCAAACAGTAAATTAATACAATCTTACAAATTTGTGATTTGGAAAATGTTGTTATATTTACATGTTTCTTTGGAAAAATAATATTGTAAATGATGTACTTTGTAAATTATTTACATCATGCGAAACCATTTTAACCAGTTCAGCTGCATGACTTATGTCAAATTACAGATTTGGCCATTGAAATCCCTGATAGCGGCCTCCCGGCTCAGGGTAAGTCTTCCGTATCTCGGTTACAGCACATGCAGCGGGACTCTGATTTTTGGGCCGAGTAGGCCTACACCCCAGCACCAACGTACAAACTGTCGATAAGCTGTATATCGATACTTCCTAATGAAAAAAAAGTATACAGATTATAAATATATTTGGAGAAAAATAAAATGTTATGTAGTACTATTATGTAGCAATGGTTACAAATTGGCTTATAACATGATATTTGTATTTTACTTGTACAAAATAAATATGAGGTTATACATGACTGCTTGACAGAATCATAGACCTCTTATATATTTCCTCACATGTGTAGTTGTTTCTTTTCTCAAGCATACATTGAACTTGCATACACAGAAAAAATAAAAGCCAAGCTGTTTTTGACTGCTTGAAAGAGTTTAATGGTATCTTTAAAAGTGTACCATATCTGTAGCGACTAAAAGTATTATATGAAAGCAAAGCTGCAATAGGCAGTTGGGTCAATCAATATTTACTTACTGGTGTAGTGGGCCATCAACTGCTCTGTGTTGTTGTTTGTATTGAAGATACGCTATTTTCAGTGTCCAAACACTGAGACAGCCTTCTCTAAAGCCTGGGTGGCTAATAATGCACCTTGGTTTCTCGTCGGTGTCTTCTATCTGGCAGAGTCCTGCACGGGTCTGATTTTCAAGACCCGCTCCCGCCCCGCACCCGTGACGTGCAGTACCGAACCCGCCCCGCTACCCGCACATATTGCCAATTAGTCCCGCAACCCGACCCGACCCGCCGGCACATGATCCGCAACCCGACCCGAACCCGCATATATATAAGCAGTGACAACGTGCAATTATTAACACACGCAGTTGCATATTTGGCTCAAAAAGCCTGGGATGTTGTTTATTTTCTCCATCTAGGATGACACCAAAAGCCTCCCAGACGTTGGATTTTGCTCTTGAGGAAGAGTTATTGAAAATGCTGTATTCTCCGCTATAGAGAGCTTCACCTTAGCCATTCAGAATGTGGTGCGCTCAGCAGCAGATAGATGCACTGCAGAGGTTATGATTATGCTCGGTACCGCGGAGGAGAGGTCTGAGGATTTAAACATTAAACTAAATTATTATTGTTTAAATATATTTATTATGCAACACCCGCAACCGGACCCGCATCATCTTTGTTTTACCCAGAAGTGAACCCGGAAAAAAGCGTTTGAAAAAATACCACCCGCAAATCACCTTTTTTGCGGGTCACCCGTCGGGTACCCGCGGATACCCGACCCGATGCAGGACTCTGCTATCTGGTCAGTAGGTTGCAAACTGTCTATTTGTTCCATCACCTGCCAGATCTCTCTGCAGCATACACATTCATCTGCAGTGGGCATGCTTTCACAGCATTGACATGTACACCTGAATATTGTACATAACATTAAAAAACAAAACAATATCTGCCGGACGTGTGAGGAACAGATGACAAATTAAGATCGACATTTAGTGCAGGTCAAACTAAATAAAACAGAATTTACCATTCAGTATTGCCGACTCGAGTCTCGCCGGCTGCGGAATCCGCTTCTCTTTCACAAGTTTCTGCCTCGTTGTTCGATTGCTGGGCAGGAGGCTCGTACTTATAAGGCAAAATGCCTTGAAGTGAAAGGCTAGCTGGTTCACTCTCTACTTCTGTAACTGAATCCAGATAACCCACTGAATCTGAGCTTGAATGATCGCTGTCGCTGTCGCTGTCTGAAGTTATCGCGTTGCTTGCCATTTGGACTGATTTGATCAAATGGCAATGTTTGCCACGTGTGACGTCACCGCTCGTTCGGGAGTGATCGGGGGCGTACTCGGCAAACTTCGGAACCAACATCGGTTTTTAACGTATATGTCATTTAATTATGACGAAACTTTAAACATTTTTATTTATTTTTATTCTGTTGATATCTAAACTACATGTTAAAAAACACCTGTGTTAGATGCATTACATGGCCTTTAACAGTACCACCACCTACAAGGTAACAAAAAGTAAAATAAAAAGGAGTAACAGACCAAAATACCATTTCAAGCTGGTTTTAATTCTGCAATGAATCCCTGAATGAACAATTCAACAGGAATTTTGATATGGCTTCCTCAGTGTTCAAGTAGGTAGGCCTACACCCTACACAACAAACGTTATCACTGGTTTCTTCACCAGGTAAAGTGCACTCTCTTGCTAAATGAAATAAAATATTCAAGGCACAGTTTCTCAGTATAAAAATGTACTTTCTGTTTTAGGTAGCACTAGCAGTGATGTAACACCAATAAACATGAAAAGGAGAGTAAAACATAACTAAGTAAAACATAAAACATCAATGAGGAAAAGTCAGGGCCAAACAATTAAAATGTAAACTTTAGACTTGAAGTGCAATCAAAGACTTTAGCATAACTGAACATCTGTTTAAAAAGGGAAAAACAATATAAATACCTTATTGATAAAATAAAATATAAGCCAACAGAATCAACCAAGACAATAAATGAAGTGCAATACTGTCTGAATCCTGACTAGACAGCTTGGTTTTTACTAACCGTTATCAGTATTTAGTTACTTCGGCATCATTTTGAAACGTGTATTACAATTAAATCACGGTGAAATAGGTTAATTTTGTTATAGTTGGTTTCCACCACAGTATTTACATGGATATAAGCCCCGCCCCCTCTCCAGCGCGTCCTGTTTGAGTAAACACAGCTGACAGCCGCGGTGAAACTCCAGTGGTTAGGGTGAGAATATTCGCATTGCGTCCGTTGTGAACGCAGCATAACGCAGCATAACGCAGTTCAGAAACCACTGTTCTGACGCATTCAAAGCAACTTCGAGATTTTAACAGTATCAGGGGTATGCAGGCCATGGTGGTCGTAGGACGTACAATTACTTTCGGGGCTTCACGGCCAGACCGGCCGTCATGGCCGCCGTGAAAATCCTACCCTGGTGCACTATCACGATAGATATGATATCTCTGAAAAGGCATATCGTGGAGACCTAATATCGTCTCGGCGATATATATCGTCATATCGCCCACTCCTAGTCCAGTCCTAATTGGTCCAATCCAAAAAAAGAAATCCATCTAGAAAATGAACTAACCATTGTTAATTTCAGAATAAAACGGACCGAGATCACTGCCTTCCATTGGAAAGATTTGACTGTTTGTTTCTCAACGTCGTCTGTGAAAGGTTTCACACCTGTAATTTTTCCTTGAATCAAACTGAAAAGTTTGAAAAATCCGTGCCAAAGGACGTGTGAAAGGGCCCATTGTGTTCTATTGGAACTTTATTACAAGACTACCACTTATAAAAATGCAGAGTGGAGGAATTTAGGCTTATTAGACGAAAATACAGACATCCATTGGCAGGTGTTTGGTTTTGGAATACCATAGACATTTTCTGTTCCAAACCATTGAGGCCATTATTCCAGGAAAAAGGAATATATTCTATTATGTAATTTATTTTTACACCACAAGAGGATTATGTCGAAGACACAATAAAAAGTAGGCACTTAACACTTAAACATTGTGAGAGACCTTAAGTGGAGGTCAAAGGGACCAATTGTTTTTCTTCTTTAATAACGTCTGTAACTTTAATTCTAACCACTATGGTTTGAGGTACCAAACCCTAATTGTCACTTTGACCTAAACTGCTTTATTCCGCTATAAGCTTAGCTGCCAGTTACCTATTTTTATATGATGAACACATAAACATTTGGTGTGGAATATATGCTGCTGTCAAATAACTCTTTTACTGTGGCAGCACATAATTTTCTCATTACCCATGTCCACAAATCTGCAATTTAGAGTTTGTGAAGGGCTGCAACACACGTTTCTGCTCCTACAAGGACTTACTGGGCCTTCCCAAGACTTCATTAATCTCTTGCATGGGTTTGGATATGTTTTTTGGGCATTTTTCTTTCTTTCCATTTCAGTCTGTTTCTGATTTACTGTGCTGAGGTGACCGGCCAAGCAGCTCCCTTGTCTGCCAACAAAGACTTCAAGTTTATGTTAGCTGGCAAGTTCTTAAATGAAAGCTTTGAGATTTACTTATCTATACATTCTGCCTAAATGTTATAATTAAATGTTATGGAAACATAGTACATAGTGTTAAAACTGTGGTCCATTTACAGTTGCTATCGATCCTCCAAACTGTGTATCTCAGTTCAGTTTGTCTATATGACGGTTTAATAGGACGCTTCTGCCAAAACCGTGAACAATTATACACAAAGATGGAAAATCTATATTCATAGAAGCCTATAGGACTTTGGAAAAGTTGAATATTCTATATTCACGAGGCACAACAACTGATGCTTTACAGATCTCTGTGATGGAAATTAATCACTGACTGAGGAAGCAGCTTTATATGATTTAAAGCAGCCTGGGATACATTTCACTTTGCACTCCTCTACCATTACCTAACACCAGACACATGTTTTGTGATTGGACCTTCACTTTTGGATGAGCTGTTGAAATCACAAACCATCAAAGCATCAAGGCACTTTATTTATTTTTACGTCTATGTAATGAAACACTCCAGTCTTCCACAAATTATTACTAAGAAGCTGAATTATTTTCAGCTGTGAGTTTCTCAACATTAAAACGTTCCTTATATTGTAGCTATTTTCGGGTCTTTTACTGTTCTAATTTAATTTCAACACTGGGAGAACCACAGACCATCTAGTCCACAGCTGTATTTCCCTCACTACTCTGTAATGCAGCTAATTTATTCTCTTGGACAACGTTTTTATATGCAGGGCCGCCCCTCCCTACAGGCCAATCACGCAGGCTGCAGGGGCCCCCGCCCAGAGGGCCTCACTTGCCGTGTGCAGTTCTCCGCTCAGTTCTCCGCGCACCCCCCGCAAGAGTGAGAGTGAGAGGTGACAAGGGGAGCACGCCTGTAACCCGACACCATTGCAATGAATCGACATCTGACCAATCTGAATCACGGCTTTGATACGGCCACTAGTGCAGGTGAAGAGATGTAAGTGAAAAGACAGTTTCAGTCCGGCGCAAGCAAGAGGGGAAAAAAAAAAACATGAAGAAACTAGAGCATCACTCGAAGGTGGGTTATTGTATGAGTCAAAAGTACAACTTGCGAATGTTGTATAAATCAAATTGCCAATTGCCATATTAAAACATCACGACATGAAGAAGGCAGTCTCTGCATAGCATATAGGCTAATGGAGATGCAGTTATTTCCAGCATTCTTTATTTACCATTCATTCAAGTATGTGATTCCTTGTATCTGCTAATGTAAGGAGGAAGAGTGATAAACTGTCTGTCTAGTTGGCTTACATAACAGTTAAAGTTTACAGCCTAAAAAACATGGAGCATTTTTTCCCCTTATATTCATTTTTATGTCAATTTGCATATTTCATGGTGATGCTCAGCCTCTCCCCTTAACTCCTAACAGTCATCATCATGTCAACCACAACACAGAGAAATACTGATAGAAATGTGTGTGTAGTTGTTGATACATTGCTGACAGAGGGAACTACATTTGAATACAGATTTAAGAAATATCAGTTTTTGAGCATGTCATAAGCATGTTTTGTCTTGACTATATTAAAACTATATTATAATAAAATATTATAGTATTTATATTATTGAATTGATTATGATTATTATTATAAGTAGAAGTAGTTTATTTGCATTAATTATATTTTAATCTTTTTGAGGCTAGTATTTGGCAGGAAATGTAGACGTATTCACCTGTAAACGCATACTGAACGACATACATGCACATTTACCATTTACCTCACTACATAAAAAAGTAACTGTGTTGATAATAATAATAAACAGGAATTATATTTGCAAAGTAGCCTACTTTGTTTCCAAAACATTTTTGTTTCACTCCTGTCGGTTGGGGGGGGGGGGGGCTCATCTCACAATGTCGCTTGGGGCCACAAGTTGGCCAGGGGCGGCCCTGTTTATATGTATTTTGTCTGCATGTTCAAACAGGTATTTTCCTCAGTGTCAGCGAAGCGGACATGATTCTTCATAATCCAGATTTAAATGATGGACCCTATTTAGAGGTTGCATTAATCCATCATGACAGAGAATAATGAGTAAGCAAAGGAAGAGCCTAAATCAGCATTTTTGGAGGGTGGGGAATCCACCTGAACAGGACAAATTATGTCAGAATCACTCACATCACATATCAAAAATGAAGGGAGTAATGTGCTTTGACGTGCTGCAGAAACTCAGCATTGTAGCCTGAAATACAAACATGATGCACAAAGGCTTTTGCTAATAGCAAGAGCAGCAGTAGCCAATACAAATAAAAAGGCACATATGGTGAAAATTTGCGTGAAGGCTTTTAAACAAGCTGCCAAATCAGTGCAGAAAGATGAGTGGTTGCAGTGTGCTAGTAACAGTGTCATTTGTGAATCGGAGCATCCTGCCAAAGTAAATTCATTAATGACACGTTTTGATACGGATCAGAAGACACAGTACAAAGCATGCTATTCATACACACCTCGTAAAACTGTTATAGCATAATATTTCCCTTTAGATTTTTTATTTATTTCACCCCCTTGGACTTAAAACAAATACATTTTTCCTTAAATTGAATCTGATAACAGAACATTATGATCTTCAGATTAAAAGAGAGTTATCAGTCCTTCTGCACCATTCTATTCAAATTGTCCTCTCCGGGTTAATCTGTTTCCTATTCAACAGCTATCATGTGGAAGGGTTGAGCAAAACATTTGATATGATTTAAAAGAATGCTGATGCAGTGGCATTTATTCTGCAAAGCCTGGATCAGATTTACTGACTGCACAGATTGATTGATTTATGTTTTTTCCCCAGATGTGTTTTGTTAAGTGAAAGGGGCAAAGTAGTAGGCATACAATTGAAACAATTACAATGTATTAAAGCCTCCATGCCCTCAAATCTAAACAAAAACTATTTTTGAGATGTTGGCTAAGAAGGTTATTGAGTTTCATTCATTTTTTAAATGTGCCATTGTTACTATGACAGAGCCTATTATGTGTGAATGCAGATTTTATTATAATGCAGATTAACGTTGGAATATAGTGAGATTATACGAGTGCATGCTTCAGTGGAAACATTCAGGCTGTTCAGACTTTAAAATGGGTGATGTCTTCACCAGGCGATCCAAAGCTCTCGGGTGTCATTTGGCCGGCCTGATTCACAAAAGGTCTGACTGGGAAAGACATTAGCAGCCAAACCCCATCATGGCATCATCGGCTCAGCATGGCAGAAACACTCGTACCTAACAAGGACTGGTTTGTGTCTGATGGCGAATGAGTATGTCTGAGTGAGTGTTTATGGGTTTAAAGAGAGCTAATGTGATGATGATATTGTGAAAAGAGATGTGAAATACTAAGTGACAAGGGACTAAATTAAGTCACCAGTAAGTTTCTTTTTTCAAACCTTCTCTCTACCCACAAAATATGAAACTACAGACAAAATATATCGAAAAAGTTCCTATTTGACACAGGGATGATGATATTGAGCAATATGCACCGTTCCAACAGAGATAAGTCCTGTTTGGCCAGTGCAGATGTTTGTGTGAAAGGCTAGCCAGTTGTTTCTCAAAATGTCAAATATTTGTAGTGTTTTCCAGCGACGTCCAGATGCAGCTTTCCATGTAACACTGTACCACCAACAGAACATGGCTGCAGGACATGGATTATAAACATGCTGTCAACAAGACAAGGACAAATGATCTTGAATCAGTAGAACAACATACGTTCCCTTTGGAATGAAGATTCTAGCAAACACAGCAGGAGGATTTTTTGAGGAACACATTGTTTCTTCCAATAACTGAATGGCTGTAAACAATGAATTATAATAGAAATGGAAAATAACACAGTAACCCCTTGAGTTAACAAAGTAATATCTTCTAGCTCATCGTTTCCATGACATACACTGAATGATCAAGATATTAGAAACAGTGCTAGAATCAAGTTGCAGCTCGTGCTTACCAAACAACGAAAAAACCTGCAACCTTTGAAGTAATAGTTTAACATTTTGGAAATATGTTTATTCGATTTAGTCTTGTCGTCACACCTCTATTCTCTCTCCAGTCATCCCCCCTTTCCAACCAATCTCCATTCACACTGACATTGCAATAAACCTGTTCTACTGCCTCTGCGTCAGTATCCTGCGATTGCAGACTTTTGGATCACTATGTTCTTTTCCGCCTCTTCTTTCCTAGAAGTATCAACAGTGGATCTCAGAAATCAGAACCACAGCAGCTGAAAGGTCCCAAAAGGTTTAAAAGCAACCAAGACTCAGGAGTTCTGTGGATACTTTAGTTTATTTGGCTTTAAATTTGCCATTTCAGGGGGATTCTGGAAGTTGGGTTTTAGTGTTCCTGCCTGGTTAATGCGAGCAGTCCACTGAAGGTCTTATTGATTTTATCACTGACTTGGCATAGCGTTGGCTACATTTGGTTTAAAATCGCAGATTCAATGGAACATCTTTTACCAAACATGTTGAACCATTATTCATGGGCAGTGAAGCCTGTCTTGATCTTTTTATAGACCTGAAGACTTCTGCGCAAAGGATTTGTTAACTAATTTGCTGATGTCAATAAAATATCAAGGAAACTGAAGTTACTTTTTATTTTTATTTTGCCCATCATAAACAACAATATCCAAACTTCTCAAAGTCAATCGAACCTTTTCCTGCCTTTTATTCACACATGATACCACATACCAAAACGTTGAGATGTGGTATCTGGCCTACAGTCCCTTATTCGTCATCATAGGGTCCACCCCTGGCAGGAGTAGCATGTGTCAGCGATTTTGGTGAATAGAAGGTCAACCATCTTTCTTCACTGTGAATCTAAGCCTTGAGTCTAAAAGTGCCAGCGTTGATCGTAATTGAACAGAGAGTGCCGGGTAACTCTCTTTACCAGACAAAACACTTCCTTTGTATACGTTGGCAGTCCATTTCCAGTCAGACTGACACTAAGACAGACAGATGGCCCTGTTTGTATCCTCAGAAAGGTTCTCCTGTTTCATCCACATGTATCATTGTGTGTGCCAGAGGAGTAGCAGTCCAACTTCCCTTTTTAGCTTTTAAGTTTATTTCTTTAGCATGTGGTAGGAACCTGAAGACAATATGTGACTCTGGGGGAAGAAAGTGAACAAAAACAGGAAACACTTGCTTTTTTTATTTACTACTCCTGGTGATACAATTGACATCCTTTTGTACATTCTTCATAGCACAACCGACCATGACATTTCATTTTTTCACTCCCAATTCCTTGGTGACATCATACCAAAACTATGAAGTGATATCCTATCTCACGTACTGCTCCACGTGTCCACACTTCATGAATTCCGCAACTCATACGGGACAGTGAAGGAATTGGTAGGAGCCCACAGTATTTCATATGAATAGATTTCAGGTGGTAGGAACAGTTTGCACAGCGACACGAGGGAACACTCACTGGCAGATGGAAAGAGCTTTTGAGAGCTTGTAATGTGCAAGACACATGTTAAGGTCAGCAAAAAAAGTGATGAATACTACACTGATTTTGGTGCAGAGTAGAAATTAACGCTGTTGCTAGAGGAAGGGAGTTGGCGAAACAGGAGGGAAGAAACGATAAAAAGACGGAGAGAGAGTTAGTAGAGCCAATTAGTTGTCGGCCACATCTGTTCTATCCCAGACTCTTGATAATTTATCTGTGGTCAATGGCACAGCAAACTTTTCTCTAGTGTTCTCATGAAGCTTTCCAAAAGGCAGCGAACAATCCAAAACTTTAAAAAAGTCAGTGTTGGATGAAATTAAATATTCTGGGAGCTGCCATCTCTGACCAACTCACTGGTGCTACAGCAGCCAACGTATGGCAGGGAATCAGAGGGTAAGAATCCAATAACAAAAACTAAAATTGTACTCATTTGGGCCAGCATTTTCGATCCAGAACCTCTGTCTGACTGGTTAAATCTGGATATTATAGCTCTTAAAAGACCGGCAGGGCAGAGGATCATTCAGTTTCTCTTGGATCTCTTTAAGTTTACTCAAGAGTCTGACTCCCATTCTTTCCACATACTTTACATTATGAAATCCAAGTTTACGTTTCTTTGGAGTGACCATCTACAAAAGCAGAGGTGTGGTCACAATGTTTCCACCTTAATATTGGCTGTCTGCTAATACAGACAGGATTACCTTAAAGGGCAGGGTGGTTATGCTTACAGTATATCTCCTCTACCAGGCTGTTTAACTCTTCTGCAACAATTTTTTTGCACATTCAATGGATATTTTTGCACTAATGTATATTCTCAAAATATTGAAGTGACTGTTATTTTGTATATATTGATTGTTGTGTTTTTATTTAGGTCTTAATGTGTGCACATGTACAAATGTGTCTTTGACTGTGTATTTGCACACATATTTTTATATTTTATATTCTATATACTATTTTATATATAGTATATATTTTCATATTCGGGATAGTGGGAAACAGTATTTCGATCTCTCTGTCTGTACACACAAACTGCAAGATTGACATTAAAGTTGACTTTGACAATGCAACACATTCACTCAGGCGATACATTTAAATAATTCAATGTTTTCCTCTTCTAAATTCTCCCACTTTGCAATCTCTCAGGCTGAGCTGTTTTGAGAGGCCTTGACCATATGAGAGATTTAGGTAATGGGTGACAATGGAGCCAGAAAATGTCATGTTCTGATTCAAATTCTATAGAATCAGAAAAGTTACAACAGGTGATTAGACCCAAGATTCAGATGCTGCAGGGTGAGGATGTTATAAAAAACATTAATATAAGTGTGTAGGTACACCAGTAAGCCATTAAAAGAGCATAACACTTTCAACACCAAAACTGACAGACTCAAATCAGATAACGTATGTGTAACGGAGTACGTATTGTTATTATCAGCATTACAACAAAGGTTTTGATTAAAGCCTCCAAATGGGAGTTCTGTTTCCACTGATCTGAATAAGGAAACGTATAAAGTACAAACTGTATGTTTGGACCTGTACTACTTTCAATAAAGCTAAATGATTAATTGGCGTAAGAAATAAGACATCCAGGAGGACACCCACTGGGGTGTTTTCCATAATCCTTCTGTAACATCTCTTTGCCTAAAAGACAAATGGGCAGATGTTAAACTTGGCTACAACATTTGAACCCAAAACATGTATAAATTATCAGATTTAAATAATGTACAACTGCTGTTTAAGTGTTTGGCAACAAGTCACTGTTTCATATAACCTGGCATAAGCAGTTGGCCTGTCCGTAATGCACATTACTCAAGGCTCGCTAGCTTTTATGGTGTGTTGGCTGTTATACTTTGCTGTGTTCGCAAACAATCATAAATCATTTCACTTTCACTGTAATTGGTGTGTTCCTCATTGCCGTAAAACCTAATGACTGTGAGTAACAAACAAACAAACAGTGTCAAAAAAATAAATTTGAAACGTTTTCAGTTGTTAAACAATGAGATGCAGCAAGTCCTTTGTTTTCAATGGCTTTATTTGTTTACTGACATTTCTTCAAACGTGATATTGTGAAATATGCTAAAGTTGAAGACAGCCTACAATAGTTTGAAGGATAAGACAGGACCTGCCACATTGATGTGCATTGTCATAACTAACAGATTGTTTTCTTTTTAGTGGAAACAAGATTGTAATAAAATTTGACTTTCTACTACAGAAAGTGTGTGATGTTATGACTTTGTTGCAGTTCGGGACTCACTCACTGCTCTGGCCTTATGCCCACAGAATAAAAGTTACAAGTCACAACATTTGACACGTGTTTTTTTGTCTTCCATCTGCTTCTGAAACCTTCCCCCTGATGAAGAGTTAAGTGCATTATGTTATTGCCAAGAGAAGCTTAACTCCCTGCTGGCACAGCAAGAGCTGTTAACCTTTGGAAAGGGGATCAAAGTTATCATGAACTTGTTGAATGTGTGAAATCGGGGTTACAAAGTCAAATATGAAAGATAGAGGGAGTTACAAACAGGAAACTAAAAGGAATTATATGTTGATGGCGCCAAATGTTTTATAACAAAAGTGTTACCTAGATTTTAATAGAATTGAACAGAAACTGCCAAATGTGACTCTGAATATAAAAAAATATTTTATGACATGTAAGAAATATAATCTTGTTACAATCATAATTATAAGCAATGAAATGTAGACTAGCAAAGTAACTGCGGACATGTTTGTTTGTCCGCAGAGTCACTACTTAAACAGCTCAAACTGTAGTGTATTTTTGCAACAACATTATTGATTTCAGTAGACTGTTCCCCTAGCTTCATTTTTTTGGGGGGGTTTTAACTAAATGTGTATATTCAATTAATTCCCATTGAATTAGCTACAAACTAGTTTCGTAATTGGTTGGACTTATCATTAAGATCCACTATTAAGTCAAGTGTTGGAATGATAAACTTGCTAAACATTCGCATGTTGGAGTTATATTGAGCATATTAGCACACTGACGTTAGCATTTAGCTCAAAGCTCTGCAGAGCTGCTAGCACGGCTGTAGGATCTTAGCTTTGATAGCATTAGCAGTGAATAGCATTGGGTAAAGCTCCAACCTTTTAGTTTAATGTAATTATACAGATTGCCTTATGATGCATTAAATCCTCCCTGTCATATTAACATTCAGGTGATATAGCAGTTATGTATTTCTTTACACAATAGCAAATGTGTTAGTGTCACATGACTTGTTATACAATTTCCCAGGTAATTCAACAATAGAGTATGTTCATAGGCCTACACACCAACCCCCTTGTATCGTATCTTCTTGTGTCTAAACTTACCTCCATCTGATCAAAGCCTCCAGTCCCTCTCGTTCACAAACCTTCCTCTCTCTGCGTCACATTCCTCCCCTACATGCTGACAAAACAACTGTGTAATATGACCGCTGTGATCAGAGAAAGGAATCACCTCTAATTTGCCATCTTGTTCCCTGTGCTACTAATTCACTTTATGGCAGTGAAATTAGAGGCAGAACAGGAAGTGGAATCAACTCTCATGTCAGATGTTTGGATATCTGTTGACTACTGTAAAGCCCTTTTACTGTTTTTGGGTCATATAATATTGTGCTGCAGATACCGAGGTCCAGAATAAAGTTAGCAAGCTGGCTTTGATCTTTTTTATTTCCCTGTATAACCTTTAATGACTCTAGTGGCTTTGTCTGCCTTACTTTCTGCTCATTGAGATTCAAAACAGACATAAGTAAAAATGCAAGTCAAGCAGTGAATGCTTGCAATGTCTGCATGCTTAGCATGGAAACCCCCTTTGTTCAAGTTCTTATCCTCAGAGCACAAGCACCATTAAAAGTCCTTCTTAACTATGTATTGGCATTGCTCATTGTTCTTCCATTTCTGCCTCTTTATTCCACTATTTAAGTCTCTTTTACTTTTTGTGACCTGGTTTGCCTCATAATAACCTGTCTAGACTTTCATTAAGGGTGTAACCATGGTAATAGCCAACTCAGGAAGCTGAAAAAACAGGGGATATGCTTCCTGCGGTGACATGGTTTTTAGCATGTCCTGTGCCTAGGGCAGATGATGGAGGACAATAAAGTGAGATGACCGAGACCACCTGAATTGCAGACTGTTAACTGATTGTGACACACATTGGCTCATTCAGATGACCCAGGTAAGGAGATTTTATGAGATTCTGAAACCTAAACACTCTTCCTTAATAGGAGTTACTAAAAGTTGGTCCATTAATGAACCTTGTAAAATTCATCACGAGCACCAAGTGGAATGCCAATAAAGCCCGTCTGTGGTTTACTTTTTTTCCTTGTGTGTCGGACACCTGAAGAGCTTACGGGGTTATTCGTTTCAAATGGCCTGCCAGTGCAAAGACAGGAATTTTCAGGAAGTTAAGATTAACCTTTGCCTGACAGAATAAAGCAAATCCAAGCAGAAGATGTTCAGACTGGATGGACATATTAGGTGGATTATTGATACTTCCTAATGTGTTTCATATTCAGTAACAAAATATAATCAAATCAGTGGCCCTTCTGAATATTTAAACGTGTAAGTGGTTTTATGCTAATTATTACAAGACAACAAAGAACAGTATCATCTGAGTTAAGATGTATTTGACAAATATTGCATCTTGTATAGTGTACATGTTGAACAGAATAGGGACCAACACAGGTTCCTGTGGATGTCACGATATTCATGTTATGTCACGTTTTTATGTCTAGGTTTGTGTGTTTTGCTGTTCTCCCTGTCATGTTTTCCTCCTGGTTTATTGTCTGGTCCTTTTCCCTTCTGTTGTTAGTTTCCCTGGTGTGTCTAGTTGTCTGATTGTGTTCACCTGTGACCCTTGTGTTTCTCCTCCCCTGCCCGGCTGTTTCTCGTCTTGTGATTACCCCTCCCTGTATTTAGTCTTGTCTCTTCCTGTGTTCAGTGTTGGTTCGTCTTTTGTTTGTGACCGAGTTCACCATGGAGTGTTTTGTTTGTCCATGTGATATGTTAGATAAGAGCCCTTGAAATAAAGGTATTATCAGTGTTATCTGCGTTTCGGTCCTACCTGCTTCACTCCTCGTATCAGAACGAACCAACCGTGAAATGGACCCAGCAGATCCATTCGAGCTGGAATTATTGGATTTTTCCTTTTTTTTGGCTAACTGCTCGGATCGATGGAAGCGGAGCGACCGGAGTTCAGCAACGAGAGGCTGTGTTGTCAGAAGCGCGCCAGATGGCTATAGAAAACCCGGTTTGGTGAAATTCTTACCTGGCTGGATTTCGAATATCCTCTCGGTGTCTGATTCCCGGCCTGCTAGCCCCAGGCATGCTAGCTCCCTGCCTCCAAATTGCCAACCTGGCACCATACGCCTCTGTGGGTTCCGTCTGGAGTCAACCCATGCTTCTGCCCCAGTTCCTGCTCCTGTCCAGGAGTCGTTTTCTGGAACTCGTCTGGCTTTTGGAGGTCCACGTCTCAGGCGGCTTCTAAGAGAAGGAGTCGCAATTCCAGGCTAGCAGCCCGAGCCCCAAGAGCCATGATTCCGGTCCCAGTTCTGGCCCCAGCGGCCATGGTTCCGGCCCTGGTTCCGGCCCCAGCAGCCACGGTTCCATGCTCCAGTGCTGGCCCACACAGCCATGGTTCCGTGCCCAGCAGCCATGGTTTCAGCCCCAGTCCTGGTCCCAGCAGCCATTGTTCGGGCCCCAGTACCGGGCCCAGCGGCCATGGTTCCGGCCCCAGCAGCCATGGTTCCGGCTTCAGTACCGGCCCCAGTAGCCATGGTCCCGACTCCAGTTTCGGCTCAAGGACTGGCGTACCGGCCAACGCCAGCTCCCCAAGTCCTGTCGGCTTACCGGCCGACTCCAGCACCTCGTCTCCTGTTGGCTCTCCAGCCGACGCCAGTTCCCCGTGTCCTGTCGGCGTACCGACCGACACAAGTTCCCTCTCGAGTCTCCTCTCAAGTTCCCTCTCGAGTCTCCTCTCAAGTCTTCTCTCGAGTCTCCTCTCGAGTTCCCTCTCAAGTTCCTTCTCAGGTCCCCCTCTCGAGTCTCTTCTCGAGTCTCCTCTCAAGTCCCCTCTCGAGTTCCCTCTCAAGTCTCCCTTCGAGTTCCCTCTCAGGTCCCCTCTCGAGTCCCCTCTCGAGTCCCCTCTCGAGTCCCCTCTCAAGTTCCCTCTCAAGTTCCCTCTCAAGTTCCCTCTCAGGTTCCCTCTCAAGTTCCCTCTCGAGTCTCCTCTCAAGTCTCCTCTCGAGTCTCCTCTCGAGTTCCCTCTCAAGTTCCTTCTCAGGTCCCCTCTCGAGTCTCTTCTCGAGTCCCCTCTCAAGTCCCCTCTCGAGTTCCCTCTCAAGTCTCCTCTCGAGTTCCCTCTCAGGTCCCCTCTCGAGTCTCTTCTCGAGTCCCCTCTCGAGTCCCCTCTCGAGTTCCCTCTCAAGTTCCCTCTCAAGTTCCCTCTCAGGTCCCCTTTCGAGCCCCCTCTCGAGTCCCCTCTCGAGTCCCATCTCGAGTCTCTTCTCGAGTCGCCTCTCAAGTCCTCTCTCAAGTCTCCTCTCGAGTTCTTTCTCAAGTCCCCTCTCGAGTTACCTCTCAAGTCCCCTCTCGAGTTCCCTCTCAGGTCCCCTCTCGAGTCTCTTCTCGAGTCTCCTCTCGAGTCTCCTCTCAAGTCTCCTCTCAAGTTACCTCTCAAGTCCCCTCTCGAGTTACCTCTCAAGTCCCCTCTCGAGTTACCTCTCAAGCCCTCTCTCGAGTCTCCTCTGGAGTTCCCTCTCGGGTCCCCTCTCCAGTCACCTCTCAAGTTCTCTCTCAAGTCCCCTCTCGAGTTACCTCTCAAGCCCTCTCTCGAGTCTCCTCTCGAGTTCCCTATCGAGTCCCCTCTCGAGTCACCTCTCGAGTTCCCTCTCAAGTCACCGCTCGAGTCAGCTCTCAAGTTTCCTCTCGAGTCCCCACTCAAGTCCCTACTCAAGTGCCGTTGGGGGTCCCGCCGACTACTCTTCTGCCGGGGATCCTGCCAATCCTATGGCCTGTGCCGTTGGAGGCCCCGCCAACTACTCTTCTGCTGGGGGTCCTGCCAACCTGGTGTCCTGTGCCGTTGGAGGTTCCGCTGGGGGTCCTGCCAACTCCATGTCCTGTCCCGTTGGAGATCCCGCCAACTGCTCTCCTGCCGGTGGTTCTGCCAACTCCATGTCCTGTCCCGTTGGGGTTCCCGCCGACTACTCTTCTGCCGGGGGTCCTGCCAACCCTATATCCTGTGCCGTTGGAGGTTCCGCCGACTGCTCTCCTGCCGGGGGTCCTGCCGGCCCTGTGTCCTCTTCCGTGGGGGATCTTGCCGACACCTGTCCCACCGGCTCCGGATCCTCTCCGGTCGACACCGGCTCCTGCCCGGCCTCCGGAGCTGTCCAGTCTTCGCCCTCAGGCCCGGCCCCCTGAGAGCCGCGGTCTTTGCCCTCGAGCCCGGCCCCCTGACTTTCCCGGCCTCTGTCCTCGGCCTCGGACCCGGCCTCCTGACTCTTCCTGCCGCTGCCTTCGCCCTAGTGCCCATTCCCCTGAGTTCGCCCGCTGTGGTCTTCGCCCCTTTTTGGACTCTGCCTTGCCCCCGGGCCATCCGCCCGAGACCCCCTCCTCGAACTCTGCCTTGCCCCGGGCCGTCCGCCCGAGACCCATTCCTGGTCCTCTGCCGTGCCCTGTCAGTCAAGGCCCGTCCTCCGAACCCCCTCCACCCACCCTGCTGGACATTTTGGATTTTGTTTTTGGTGCTTAGGGACGTCTAGTATCCGTCCCTGGAGGGGGGGGGTTCTGTCACGATATTCATGTTATGTCACGTTTTTATGTCTAGTTTTGGGTGTTTTGCTGTTCTCCCTGTCATGTTTTCCTCCTGGTGTCGTTAGTTTCCCTGGTGTGTCTAGTTGTCTGATTGTGTTCACCTGTTACCCTTGTGTTTCTCCTCCCCTGCCCAGCTGTTTCTCATCTTGTGATTACCCCTCCCTGTATTTAGTCTTGTCTCTTCCTGTGTTCAGTGTTGGTTCGTCTTTTGTTTGTGACCGAGTTCACAGTGGAGTGTTTTGTTTGTCCATGTGATATGTTAGATAAGAGCCCTTGAAATAAAGGTATCATCAGTGTTATCTGCGTTTGGGTCCTACCTGCTTCACTCCTCGTATCAGTGGAACACCCAAGTTGCCTAAACTTCATTAATGTAAGGAGTCGACCACACTATCATATGTTTTTGTTTTCCAAATGAATATGTAAATATATCTCATTCTCCTAAAAACGAATTAAATCCTTTTAACAATACTTTAACAGTAGCGAATACACATTCTCTGACCTCAAAACCAACCTGATGTGGCCTGATGTTGATCCAAGGGGAGAGTCTTTTGCGGATTATTTCAGGATTTCTGAAAAACAGAACTTGGAAGTTGTACAATGGCTCTTACAGGTCATTGCAATCAAAATGTTGGCAAAAAATGGAAAGTTAAAATATAAATGTGAAGCAGTACAGTCTGGAATATTAAATGCAAAATGTTACAAGAAAGCACCAACATCGTCCTTGTCCTAATAAAATAACTCATACTAAGCATGTCTCCATGCACATTCAGTAATTTCTATTTTGCAGGACTCCCTGTGCAAACAATCACAAAGAAACCAGCAACAGGAACATCTAAGCTAAACAGATATTGACTTAATGGTAAACAGCCATCAATTTGAGAGTTGCCAACTTAATGTTATGTCAATCTAAGGCAATACATTGAATTACTTCCAAATACATGCATAACATTTTGAATACAAGCCTGCAAGATTCGTTGATACTTGAAATCATTTTTGAAGCCAGTCTCCTTCAATTTACAATATCTCACATTCAAATGAATGATTATGCAACCCACACAAAGCAGTCTCCCACAAATGCTTTGCTTTCTCTAAATAGCCAGCTGATAAATGCAGAACCCATCTAAACAGCAGTTATTATCTTAATGATTTTCCTTTTCTATATGGCTCATTGAAGTATATAGGGGATTCAATCGAGAAGCTTTTGAGACTTATTTTAGCTCGGGCTGCCTGACCAAGCTGTGCTGCCTTACAGAGGAGGAACACAATACTGCAGGCCCTCTTGTGGAGCCCCTGAAAACAGAGTGCACGTGTACAACGTTTGCATGAATGCGAGCAATGGCAGTGGACACTTCACTGGATATTTTTTAAAATGTATATTTTGTATATTTGTATATTTAAAACAGTACAATTGAATGAAATAGATTTCCACCCATGTGCTTGTGTGACCTTGTGCGAAAACTGTAAAAGCTATGCTCCTGTGCTTATTTGCATGTGTGTGTGCGTGTGTGTGTTTTGTCAGTGCAGGTCCAGACCAGGAGCAGATGGGCTGTTGGTGTATGTGTGTCTTGAGGTCCCTCTGGCTCCCATGGTTTCTCTCTCTATCCCCTCCTCCCTCTCATTCTCCCCTCCCTCTGTTCCTTCTTTTTCCCTTCTCCGTTTCACCCCTTTCTCTCGGCTAACTCAGGCGCCACCTCCCTCTCACACATGCAATAGCACTCTGCTGTGAGAAGGAGACAGTCTGCCATTTTAACCCTTCACAGGGACTTTTATATCCTTTTGACATTAAGTGTGAGTGAAGATTGAGGTCATTGGTGTCAATCCTAGCTTTGGAGTTCAGGCTCGAGGTTATAGTTAAGGCTTGTTTTGATTTGAAGTTTAAGGCTAGATTGGCTGAGATAGCTGGGTGTAAATCTTGGGTTGGGCTGAAATAAGTCACTGGGAGGTTTTCACAGTACAGTACAGCAAGAGAAATGTGTGTGTGAAAGAGAAAAAGAGAGACACACATGGGAAATCATCTATACACAGTAGAACTGAATCTGTATTTTATTTATTTCCTTTATTACAACTGTGTTCAATTAATGTATGTGAAAGAACTGACACAAAGCCACAAAGTACCAACAAATCAACTTCCCATTTATGTGTTATCTATAAAATTCTAGCTGCAGCAAACAAGTTTAAATGTCTCTCAGTTGCCTCCTAGAATTACAGTATTCGTGTTAAAAAGCCGTCGATTTGGGCCTACACATTTAATGAAGAAATATGAACTATATTGCCAGCTCCTTCATGGCAAGTAGGCCTCTAAGAATCATAAATATCAGGAGAAAGAATGTCAGCTGAATAGTATCACAACTCTGTCTGCTTCTCTGTTCGTCCCGCTGGCTCTCATGTAGGGTGTGGTTTAATATCCTGTTCCCCTCTATTCCTTTTGTGTGTTCCCACTCTCTTTCTCTGATTCCTGTAAGAACGTGGTCAGCATTAAAACAAAAGAAACTCAACAAGGCTTGAATTTTGTGTTTCTTTTGGTCAGAAATTAGACAACCAGAGAGAATGAAAGCTTGGGAACACAGGTAACTCTGGCAGATGGGTTATACACTGACACAAAAACAACCTAAGAGATGGTGGTAATAAGCGTGCACCGTTACTATTACCACCAATCCCTCGCACCTCCTGTCGGGATAAGCTTAATATCAGACTGTATCCAGCACAGGATTCGGAGTTACACAGATAATTTCACCGTCTGCCAAACTACTTAAATGAGCACATGGTTTCAGACTCTGTCAAGGGAGCAGTTCACATGATCGTTACGTAAGAGACTCCCACGCACGCACACCAGACGACTGTGTGCACGCAGGTAGTGCATGCACACAATCTAATGTGATTGAGTGAAAAGCAGAAAATATGCGAGGGAAAAAGAGAGAAAAAACAGACGGAGAGCGAGGAAGAGGGAGTAAAAGGAGACACAAAGAGGGGAGGAGGATTCCAGTGGATCCAGGTAGACATGTGGAGCAGTGATACAGGGTCCTGGTCCTGCTGGACCGTAGGGAGGTGCTGGGGAGCTCGCTGTCCCGCCAAAGCGCTCCCCTTCTGGACACGCGCTGAGCCTGGATCCATCCTTCAAGCCCTCCCTCCTCCCCTTCACTCTTCTTCTTCTTCTTCTTCTTCACTCCCCCTTCTCCTCTTCCTCCCTTCTCCCAGCCCTCCCTCTCGTCCCCCTCCTCCTGCTCCTCTTTCCCAGGCCCTATGGGTGCAGTGCCACGTTGCTGAGTGAACTTATTAAAGCGAGCAAGAGAGGGAAAAAGAGAGAAAAAGCGCTAAACACCTCCACGTGGGCTTATGCATTTTTCTCCACTTTTGCCTGCATCTGCTTTTCTCAAATCGGGGGAAAACCCTTTTTCACTTCTTCTTTTCTATTATGTAATTTTCTTCAGGATTTTGGTTAAGTCAAATAATTTCACTTTATTGCAAAAGAAGTCTCCAAAATGTTCCAAGAATGACTCATGCCTGTGTGTCGATGAGTGTTTAAATGTGTTGTGCTAGCATAGCTGAGTTTCCAGTCTGGTGTAAGCGTTTAAATATACCTCCCCCACACCACAAGATAAACTTCCTGACGAATATGCGTTTTAATTTCTACAATCTCTCATTTGTAGACTGGGAAAAGAGCCATATTCAAGCTCCTCATATTTTCTGTATGGTGGCACACATCAAAACTATTTCCTTATACATTCTTGCCATCTAGTGGACATTTTGTTACCAACACATTCATATGTAATAACTAAGTCTTTTATATCAGCACGTTTACAAAACCTTACTGCATGTGAACTTTGTGAGACAGAAAGAGTGACCACAGGTACATGCTGCACTAGCAAAAAAACACATCAGTTTTGGCAATAAAATCGTCTCATGGAACAGGCAACTTCATATTACCCACTCTTTATACTTCTGTATTATAGATGACAAAAAAACATTTTATATCACAGATTGGATTTATAAAAAAGTATTGCAACAAAGATAGGGTGCATTTTTGTGTAATGGGTATCATCTTGTCACCATTTGCTTGATTTGTTTGTTCAACACTGTTCAATTGACATTCCCGAGATCCTGACAAAGTTAATGATATTTCTGTCGTCATGAGAATCCCCAAGGGGATCATAGCTGCCCAAATACGGGAGAAAAATAACAACCGAGACTGATATGGAATTTGTTTATGGAAAATGCCTACAGTGGAACATTTGGGCCGGTACGGTAAAGCTATTTATTAGCTTTGGAAAACTAACTGTGGAGCTTTAAACTGTCACTCCTGCCAGCTAATATTTCCGTCTTTTTTTCACAAGCCAGGGGTTAAACAAACAAAGGAAATCTCAATCAAAACCCAACTTGAGGATAGCTGAAACGGCACACTTTAACATACAGTTAATAATCCTGCAGGATGTGTTTGGCAATTTCAGCCAAAAATAAATTAGTTTGTGTTCCTTTGAATGTTAATAAAAGAGCAATATAAAAAGTTGACACCTTGTCGACTTTTTCCCTTAAAAAAACATTTAAAAAACCAACAATCTTAGTCACGATAGTAAAAATAGAGTGTATTGAGAGGGCATGAAGTCCTTTGTGGTTTTAAATTCAGATACTATAAACGTTTACCATGATTACAACAAATGTTCTTGTATTTTTGTCACTTGGCTTTAAGGTTTTGAAATGTGCTATTTATGTGTTTTTACAGGAATGCTTGTTACAAAGCTTTACTCCACCTTAGATATTTTACGTGTAACTGTGATTATGTTCTGTTTTCTTCTGTGCACATCTTTCTTTGCCACCTAGAGGTTTTTCTTCGCAGTCATTCTTCTTCTGTTGTTTTCCATTTTGTGTTTAATACATTTCCAAAAATGTGAACATATGGCTGATGGAATGATCTATGGACTCTACTTCTATGTTCAAACTGATTGCTCAATGATTTGAATCACCTGTCCTGTCCTCTTTATATCTCAGTTCCTAAAAGCTCCTCTGGTTTGGTGAGAAAGCATCAGGGGGAACTTTGATTCATGGAAGACAAAACCTTTACTGCAGCTCACTAGCCACCATATTTTAGATTCCCTTTTTTCTTTTCCTGCAAAAGGCTTAGACAAAGAGCCCATTCATCATCCCACTTATTTAAATGACATGTTTTCTGTTGACAAGCTATTGCAATATTACATCGAGCAGAAGTTGTTTTACATGCATACTTTATTTTATCCACATCATCTTTTCACCATGAACCCAAAGTCACATATGTGGTGTGATTTGCAACCCATTCGCTCACAGGGAAATAATATGAACATATGAAAGGGTGAGACAGTGAATACTTTTTTTTAAAACCCCAAACAGCCTCAACTTTCACATGTCCACTTATATGAGCTTGAACAATTACAATGACAAATGTATTGTTCATACAAAGGTTTCACACTTTGAGAAAAAAAAGCAAGCTTCTTTGTACATATCTGGATACATTATGAGTTACTGATTTCCTACACTAAACATTTACACCATGTACATGTGAACACACAAACACATGATATGTACACAAACTTTATGTGGCTTGTATAAAAAGAAAGCTATTTCCAGAATCATTTACAGGGATTTACTTATTTCATTGTGGAATGAAAGTCACCTTGCAAATCATTTAAATAAATATCAACAAATATTCTTTTGACAAAGCTCGAGCACCAACATCTTGAGAATTCCTGTTGCATCGCCCTTTTCACCTTATCCATATCGGCTTTCTGTCGAATGACAGCTGACCACTACAATGTTTTCCCAGTAAATGGAAAATAAATAAAAATGATAAATGTGTCTCAGATTGCGTATCTCAGGCAACCTTCTATACATGTTGCTTCAATGGATGGAAACTAAAAGTTGCAATACAAATCTTCAAAAATAATTCTGCTTTGGAGATGCTGATAAGAAAGTTTGAAGTTTGACTATATCACAAGTTTGGTTACTTAGGTTTGTTAAACTATTCCTGTTGCAAGTGTAATCCAGTGTTCTCTGAGTGTAGTTCGGAAAAGAGAATTAACGTCATAAAATCAGCCAAAGAGCGAGGCTTGGATTGGGTGCATATAATACATTACATTTCACACATAATATATATATTTCTGATTCAAATGTTCAGTTATACCATTGGTTTCTGGCATAGCAACGTCACTCACCACAGGTTTTGGATAAGGTCAGCAAAGCAGCATGATTGCTTTTTTCTTTTGGAGGTTCAGTAGAAGTGCACCACCTGGAAACCCCGTAGGCACCTAAAAGCCTGTGCATCCAACTTCCCCATATCGATTAAATTGTGTTCCAACTGCACTCGTACAAGCCCGCTGAGACTATAACTTTGATTACCCCAGCAGAAAGCATCCCGAGGCACTGTTTGAATCTTGTTGTGGGTGAGGGCGAGTGAGTGCAGAGCTTTAGGGAGCTGTCTGGGCACCTGGCGCAAAGTGTTGTGACACAGGTCCAACTGATGAAGGACTGGCAATGTCTTGAAGGCCCCTGGTGCCACTTTGAAGATTTTATTCCTTGCTAAACCCAGGTGTTCCAGGTTTTTCAAGGTTCCGAAAACCATTTTCTTTATGGAAGATATAAGGTTTCCCTCTAGGTTTAGAGTTTTAAGTGAGCTGGGAAGGTGTTGTGGTACTTGTTTGAGTCTGTTCCCCTCCAAATTGAGGCTTTCCAAGTGTGTTGCATTGAGAAGAGAATCCTTGAGAAGACCCTTGTTTGTCAATCTGTTTGAACTCAGATCTAACACCATCAGCTCTGATCTCCCATTGAAGGCTCCTCCACGGAATTGCTCAATGAGATTCCCTTTGAGGTAGAGCTGCTTGATGGACAGGGGTAAGCCCAGAGGAACTGAAGTCAACTGGTTGTGATCCAGGTTCAGAGTGCGCAGGCTGCTCAAAGGAGAGAGCACTGCGTTAGGAAGACATTCAGATCCATTCCCCAGGCTGTTGTTACTCAGACTCAAAATCAAGAGGCCGGGGCACCGAGCCCAGGCTGCCTCAGACATCACAATCAGATGATTGTTGTCCAATCGGAGCTCCTCGAGAGACATGGGAAGATCAGCCGGAACACTGATTAGGAGGTTTGTATTCAGGTAGAGGCGCTTCAAAGCCGGAATCCCCTCGAAGGCGCCCTCTATGGTTTCATCCTTGAGACGATTGTTGCTCAACACTAGGAACTCCATAGAGACGTACTCGTTGAGCAGGTCCAGCTGGATGACGTCGATGTGGTTATTCATGAGGAGGATGTAGCGGGAGTTATAGGGAATACCGTAAGGAACCTTGTCCACACCTTTGTCTGAGCACTGGACCACCCTAGAAAACAATACATAATACATTATAAAGAATAATGATTTAATGAAACCAATGTGACCAATCACACACGAGAAAACCTCCAGTGCAATAGTTGTTTGCGTCAATAGTTATGCTCTGAATATCAAATTCATAACTTTTAAGATGATATCTTAAGGTTGCTCATTTTGTCTGACCAAGCAGAAGAACATTTCTCACATTGGAAAGCATAATAACAGTGGATCTATTAAGTCTTATAAAGTATTATTAAGCTTACCTTCCATAGCAGGCACACTCAGGAGGACAGTAGTTATCCTTGAAGTAAGGAAAGGTTGTTGGTTTTACGACCTTCTTCTTCCGTGGTGGCTTTTGGGTTTTATTGTCCTTTTTCCTTTTCTTATCCTTGGAATTCTTAATTGTCTTATTTTTACTACTGTTTTTTGCTGAAGGTGTTTTTGCCGTTGTCTGCCGCGGTTTAGCTGAAACTTTGGTGAGTGGTGTTTGAGGAGGAGAGGCTCTATTTTGCTTCACTCTAGGTTTGGTGGTATTATTTGAGGGCCGGGTCATGTTTGGATTAAGCTTGACCACGACATTATTTTCATTTGATCTTGGTGTGGGAATTACTTCTTTGGTAATAAACGTTGACTCTTTTGGTTTTGGCGTTGCTGCTTGCACCGATCCATTATTATGATTTGGTTGAACAACGGTGGTTTGTATCTCTTTCCGTGCAGGTTTAAACAATATATTTTTAAGCTCTGCATCCTCTAAATGCGGACTAGACTTAACTTCCAATTCCTTCTGCTTGAGATGATGTCCAGGAGTCTTCCAAACCTCAGTAAGAAGATCTTCAAGCAGTAGGACAGAACCAGGAAGGACTGTTGAGGCTGAAATGTGACTGATTTCTGTGGGACTGGGAAGAGTGACAGGAGGAGGAAAGAACTGAGAGCTAACTTTGGCGTAAGCGGTGGGAGGATCAGAGGATACTTGTGATTGAGGGACATTATGATGATTATCAGGGGGAGGAACACCAGGAGGATTTTGAGACCGAGTGATCATTTGAATTGTGGCAGGAATAATTAATTCTTCCTGTACTTGAGTAGAGGAAGTGCTAAAAGGAGGTGTAAGGTCGCTAACTACCATGTGATCTTCTATTCCTCCATTTCCTCCTTTCTCTTTCACATTTTGTTGATTTACAGTTATCATTTCCCTTCTAGCCTCCTCGTGAAGACCGATCCCCGCCACCAGCCTGCTCTCACTTTCCTCTTCAACTTTTTCTTGCTTCAGTTGATCCATTTGATCACTTTTCTGAGATGTTTCATCATCAGGAGCCATCCTCCTTTCTGAATTTGTCTCTGGAGTCAAGCCCCCACCCATCTTTTTCCCCCCAGTTTTCCCTTCCTCAGTCAATTCTAAAGCCTTCTCTTCTTCTTCCACTGATAGTGAAACATCTCCCAGCTGCTCACTCGTCATATCAGACTGGTCTCTGTCCAGCTCAGCTACCTGGGCCACTGTCAATCCTACAATGCAGAGCAAACATTACGATAGTTCACTCCAATAAAATGTTATGCAAAAGACACCCTTATTTCAAAAGACCAAATCAAGATGCAAATACAACAGTCAGTGTTCCCCTTTTAAAGGCTTGTGAAATAATTAGCATGGATGTGTTAATGACCTGTTGTTTAGTAGGAGTGTGATAATTAGTAACAGATTATATCTTCATTTCAAAGTCATACAAATACTTAAGCACTTAGTTGAAAGCTTAAAATGTTTAATAGGTCAAATTGTATACTTACTGGGTTGCAACACATATGAATATCCAGAAACTGTGAGGAATATAAGCATCAGCGAGAGGACCTTCATTGTGTCTGTTAAAGGAACACAATGAAAAATGATAAGATGAGATCAGATTATAAATAAATGTAGAAAAAGTGTGAACTGCACTTTTAAAATGTACCTTTTTAAATCATTTTGATGATATTTCTTTAATATTGCAGTTCTGTTTCAAATCAAACCGTTTTACAATCATACTTAGAAGAAAATGATTAATTACAGCTGTAGAAAATGGTTACAGTGTTGACAGTGCTATATTTGCAGTATTACTTCTCAGAAATCCCCAAAATGTCCATTCAGATTTCTGTTTTTGGACTTTTATTAGTTTGTTCAAAAACGCAAGCTCTTGTTTTGAATACGAAAACAAGGGATGTCAAACATGTCTATATCTGGGAATGACTTCAAAAACATACTTTTTTTTCAGAGGCATAGCCCAAATAATAGTCTGTATGTTGTCACCTTTATCAAATATCTGCCTTTCACAACTTAAATCCATGTAGTAAAAGAAAAAAATTGCAATTTATTATTTTTAAATATACAGCAGTGGGTTCGGTGGGAAGCAAATGCAATGTCGAACAGAAAATGAATTCGATTATATTGGAAAACAGCAAAAATGTGAAAAAAATAGAAGTTTAAAATAATGCATTGTCCAGCTTGATTTATGAGATGTGCTTACCTGACGTGTTTGCAGCCTCCTTATATGTCAAAGCTGAATTCCTGCATTTATCCAGTTAACCCTGCACCTGCCTCTCTGCACGGACGGAGACCAGAAGAAATAGTTGAAACCTTTGAACCGCTCACAAATGACTTTAATGAGTGTGCGGCCCTCTCATGGAGAGTTTTCACACACACTCAGGCTGAGACACAGGTAATGACTCCTCAAATGCCTTTATCTTGAAGAGGATTCTCACACTCACCCTCGACATCGGAGGAATCTGGAGGATCAATAGCGGGAACGAGGGGCAACCTGAGGGGAAGAGGGGTCAGAGGTGACGGTTGTTTTTTACAGTGGCTTCTGTTTGCTCCGGTGGGGAGACATTAACATCTCAGTGCTTATATGAGGGTGACAAGTAGCTCTGGAAGCTGATCAGCCTTTGACCTAAATGCTAATAATGTGCTGTACATCAGGAAGTCAGGGAACTGATGGTACTAATGAGTGGCTCTATATACATGTGATGGTTAGCTTTATGTTCTTGTCATTCACTTTGAATGATCAAAGAATGATGACCTTTGAAACCTGGCCACAGGTTTGATTCATTATAAGGTTTGGAGTTACTTTTCAGATGTGGTTAAAAGCTATTATTATACCAGAAAAATGAACTTGATTCAACTCTGGTGTGTAGACAAAACTTGAGTAAGGTGTGTGTGAAATTCGTTTTAACAACGTGGTGACTATATTTGTAAGTACTACTGTCGAAAAAATACTGAAAAGATCCATACAGGTGGCAATCTCAAAGTGTCACTCATCTCAAATCCTCACATTTGATAGGCTAAAACCAGCAATATGCTTTATTTTGCATGAAAAATTGATTCAACAAGTAAACCATTATCAAAATGGTTGCAGTTAAAATGTCTGACCGTTGATTTATCGATTGTTTCAGATCTGATAGTACCACAGCCTATCGAGCCTTCAAAGTGCATCCACTTTCAAAGTAATGAGAAAGGTTTTATTTTTTAAATTTCCTTCTCAGCTGCACTGTATTTTACAACACTCTTTATCTCAGATATCAAGTTCTTGTCTATGTTCTTTTGTGTTTTTGTCACACTGTCCAACACGTCAGCTAACAAGGCCAGGCCTTTTTATCCCAAGGTCTGATTCTATCATTTTGAGTGGGAATGCGTATCTGTATTAGAAATATGGATATTGCAAGGGCTTACAGACACAAACAACTAAGATGAACAGAGATAACTTTTTATCATCATAGCTTTGGAGTATATGACTTGAGAAAAATAATTGATAGTTATTGTCTTTGAGGCGGCTCTAATATTTGTAAGAACAGGATTATGATCCAAGAAGCAGCCTGACTGAGATATCTGAATAACAACATTTCAACTGATGCTTAAATAGATGTTCTGTTCATACAAATAACTCCTCGTCCTTCTACCCTCACATGAACACAGATGTGCTAAATGTTGACATCTAGTGTGCAGAACATGAACTGTGAATGTACCTTTAGAGGCCACAGGGAGGCAGCATGTACCCACAAATTTACCACATGTGTTGCCTTGAGAGAGCCTTTTATTGCATAACCTTGCATGGGAAAATAAAGCAAATGTGTTTTAATGTTTCGTCTGTCTGTGTGCCCAAATCAATTGTGTCCTTTGGACCATAAAAAATAAAATTTTAATAAATATGAATAGAGAATGGCAGTAAAAGGATAATGAAATAAAAGCCCCCAAGAAGACGTCTCTTAACACCTTGGGCTGAGGCATCTCATTTCCTGTCAAAGGTGACGTAATGTACGGTAAAGAGAGTGTGAAAAGCAGCAATAAAGGGAGAAACAGAGAGGTGGGGGTAGTTTCTTTTTAGACCTGCACCTGTGTTAGGATAAACAATAACAGTGTTTATCAGTGAATGCAGGCTATAATTTAAAATGGCCATTTTCTCCCCTTTTCAAAACAAAACAATGACGCACATTTACTGTTTTGGAACTTCTTTTTTTTTTGCCCTCCAACAACTTTTTACGAAAACAGCTACTTTATTAGTCTCTCGGGCTTTGATACCTCGTCTACAGCTTAACAAATCAATTTAACAGACAAAGGATATAAAATCTGTCTGTCTGGACTTTCGCCTTCTAGCTAAATCACTGCTACACTTGAATGATTCTTCCCCTGGTGCATGCAACACCCTGACAGCTGCCCAGCTGCCTCAACAGTTGCCCATAGCTCCGTAGGTTTTTTTCATTTTTATTCTTGGCCCCAAAATCACCTCAAATGATCAAGGAATAATCATATTTACCTACTGGGGCACATATCTGAATCAGTAAGTATCTCTAGTGTGTTGCAGATGTAGTACAAAAAACAGAATTTGGGTTGTGATGATTTTCGCCTTAAGAGCACATTTTGAGTTCTGTTTTTTTTGTTTGCTTGGACATTACAAAACAACCTAATCTCTCCCCTGGCCTCGCTGGAAAAATTGCAAATGAGTCATGACCTCAGCGGAGACGTCGAAACTCAAAGTGAGGTATCTGTCATGGGTTTGTCACCAAAAATCTGAGGTCAGGGCAGGTGAGTGTGGAGTTTGTATGAGGTTTTGCCTGAATGGGTTCATTTGTGTGTGTCTGGTGAGTAGGCCTATGTATGTGTGATTTGATTTTAGTTATTTTAAGAAAGCACTGCCAAGCTTGAATCGAATAAGGTTATGGTAATTGGACTGATTATTGATAATGACATTAACACCAGGGCTTTTTACAACAAAAAAAACACATGTAATTTACAGTAAACACACACAAACATCTATATTATGTGTCTAGACTCAGGGGGGCTACACCCAGGACACGAGGAGAAAATGGAGTACAATGAGGTATTGGGAAATACAGGCAGTATGAGGCTTGAGTGACAACACGGCTGTGTAAAAATAAACCCTCCCCCAAACTATCCAATCTGATCGGAGCCCGACTGCTGGTAGTAAATTGGCGACGGGGGGGGGGGGGGGTTAACAAGGGCAAAGGTCACAGACTGTGATCAGTTTGTTGGCTAAGAGCATCAGACCCAAATGTACGTATGTGTGGTGCGTGACTCACTGCACAAACAATGGAGGTGGACTTTCATCCTTCTGCTATCCTGGCAGCCTTTTCGGCCATGTACTTCTCAGCTCAACCTACCCTGTATCTTTTTACATATAAATAGTATCAGGCATGTGAGGATAAAGTAAACATTAACAAACACTGACTGTTCCAGTTCAGAGGGATTTGAAAGAAGAATGACAAATACCGTCCTGGATAATTAATATCCAGCATGGCTAATATTTTCAGATGATTGACTGGATGTTAATAAACCTCCAAAATGTTCTTAAATAAATGCCACATGGGTGCTCTCTTGACCACACTAGACCTTGTTCTTATGTCAAGATGAGCTCATTTGAAAGGAAAGAGGAATTGAGGTCAAGTAATTTCTTTTTGTGTGAGAATAGGAGATATACTTGCATATTTTTCCATTCAAACACCATCCAAATATTTTCTCATGAGGGCGGAAGTCATTATAAGCGGGGGCCCCAGAAACACTGTGTTGTCTTAACCCTGCCTGGAATAGCTCCGCCAAATTAAACCTATGTTTTTGTTTGAGCACGGAGTCCTTGTGTGTCACTAAACTCCACATGGGTAGCGTTAGAGAAAATACAGAAAAAGAGAGAGGACGCCTGGAGGAGAAGGAGACATTTTAGGCCGAAAAACACGGTTTAAACCAGTTTTTAACACCCTGGCATTAAAGTGATTTATTTGGTGTTGATGAAGCTTATCTAACCTACAAGTCTGTCAGCTCCTAATAAGGCTGATCCAGGGTCTGGACAGACTGCTCAAAACAAGGTCAGGAGGGAATACTAACTGTACAGGGATACTGCAATACACTGCATAAAACTAGAAATCTGAAGTAAAGTCAGAACCTTCTCTCCTCCTAAACAAAGATGGGTGGAAATTCACTTAATTGTCCCTAACAGGCCCAGGCACAGTCAAGATGGCGTTGAAAATAACTAAAACAGCGATTTATTCTCCTTATTTAAGGCCTAACTTGAGGGTAGGAGAGGTTATTGAGCCTACAGTCATATACATGGGCACCAATAATCGAAATATTGTTTCCAAGACAAGTTATGGAAAAAGAGAAAGACCCAAAAACGTAAAGACTAAAACACACAGCCAACACACGCTATTTCCTTGCCTGTGCGTTATGCCTGGCAGTGATGAAGAATAAAAGAAACAGGGCAGGATATGTTTTTATAAAAAACGTATTAACTTCTGCAAAAATATCCATTCTTTTCATTTTTCCTCTTTTTTTTTGTCCAAAAAGACTCGTCTCTAAAATTGTCCTTTTCTTGAAGTGTACACCTCAGGAGGGATATTGATCGCTCTATACAAATCTCTGCAAACATCCGACCAATCGACCTTTCCCATGGAGCAGACAGCAGACCTATTGGGTTTTTTTTTGTTGTTGTAAAAGGCAACAATTATAGGAAGCTTTGACAATCGGTCCCCCCACACTGCTCAAGCAGTAGCAGAGCGTGTCCTTTTGTCGTTATATTACTCCATTGTTTGTCCAGAGTGACTCATATGCTGCTGAAATCTCCATTAAGAGAGAGCACAAAGATGATATTGCGTTGTGTGTGCGTTGTGTGTGTGTGTGTGTGTGTGTGTGTGTGTGTGTGTGTGTGTGTGTGTGTGTGTGTGTGTGTGTGTGTGTGTGTGTCTGTGTGTGTGTGTGTGTGTGTGTGTGTGTGTGTGTGTGTGTGTGTGTGTGTGTGTGTGTGTGTGTGTGTGTGTGTGTGTGTGTGTGTGTGTGTGTGTGTGTGTGTGTGTGTGTAATGTATAGATTATTGATGCTATCAGCCAAAAAAAGCTCACCATGCTACAATGACGCATGTGTCACCATATATCCCATTTGATCAACATGTCTGCGCTGTAAATCTCACTGTATTTATTCTCAACACCGGCATGGATGCACCTTTTTTCACAAGTAGCACTGGCAAAAAATGGACGTATAGAGGGGCTGTATTGTTTCAGAGGGACAGATTGACAATGCTTTGCGGGGTGATGAGGGTCATTGGTCCTGGTTAAAAATTCTCCAGTGCTATTAAGCAATCTGTCACACTGCAAAACAAGGATGTGCACTGACGGACATGGTCAGAGTGAGAGATAAAAAAAAATTCTCACTTGTGATTTCCCCTTTTAGTACAGTGTGACAGATAACCTGTTTAGCCCTGATGTTCTATAAACAATAAAGTGGTGGCTATATACACACAGCCACCACTGTATTGACGTGATGCCATGAAAAGACCTAAAGCGGCTGTAATCAATAAATGGTGGATCAAATGACTATTTGAATTGTGTCTCTAAGGGAAAATAGCCAACAACTGCTGTTCCCTTTATACTCTGTAGATCATTTAAGCATATGTCAGCTCATTGATTTGTTTATTATATCTGGCCCTTAACTTTACTGATTTGATTAAACTGTTTCCTGCAAAATAAAACATATAAAAAGTATGCTACTGGCCCCTCGACAAAGGCCGGATTAACACAGTTAACAAAGAGCTGTTTAAACTTCAAATGTGCCTAGTTGCCTTTTTTCCCTCTATCTTTTAATAAAAAGTAACAAATATGCTGTGAAAAAAAAGAATGTGATTGATAGTTTTTGCCATCTTTTATTCCATCAAAGTCATAAACTCTGAAGAACAAACAATTTATACAAATTATAAGAAAACAAACACATAAAATTGCAAATGTGGTTTCTTCTAGAGTTTGAGAAACAGATGCTGCTGAAAATGGAGTGCAGATGACTTTTTTGTCCAACCATAAAATCCAAACGAGCCTACATTGTGTGTCTTTGTGTGAGTGTGTGTGACTGTGTGTGTGCATGGCGAGGGGCCCTTGTTACTATGTCCTGCTGCTTTTCAATAGAACAGCTGTGGGAGCCTGCAGCCTCCAAACATGGCACAGGCTGCCTGGCAACTGCCCTACCATTGGCCAACTTTGCACCTCCTCTGACCAATCGCACGGGGCCATGCAATGCGGAAGTGAATGGGGGCGAAAAACACAACAGAGAGAGGAGGATTGTGAGAAAGTATGCTTTAAAACCATTCAAGGGGTTGAGTACTGAGATTTGAGATTTTGATAAGATTGTGAGAGCAGACATACTTAGAGTGAACCCTTTTTAAAAAGCTTTTTGAGAAACGATTGCATGTAAAAGTTTTGATTCTCAAATACTGTCACTTTTTTCTGTATTCGATTTCACCATTTTAAAACTCAATGAAACACTTTGTCTTTAGGTTACATTAGCAGCTATTTCTGACAACTTTTTAGTTTGTATTGAACCTTTTTTTTAACAACCCCTGTAACCTCAAAAAGACCCACACGGACACATTTATTGGGATACTTGTGCCACAATAACACAAGGGGGTGACTTTTCTCATTTGATGCTGTCGCCTTTGTTTTTGGCATGCTGAGACATGTCAGTGCAATGGCTGCGTTTCCAGGGCTTTGAGTGGGCTTACTGGAGGATTTGCATCACATCTCTTGGGGATAATAAGTGTTTGTTTTACAGTAGTGGTCTGAAGTATGCGGTTGCTTGATGTGAGGTCGGCAGACGTGAAGAAAAATGGTAGTGGGGAACTGTTGTTGGTCTTAAACAAGTGTGTGAGTGTGTGTGCAGACAAAACTTAAGCTTTCTCATATTTATGCATCCTCTGTGGGTGTGCAGTATATAGCGTGCATGTGTTTATGGTGTGTTTTCCAGTCGAGTGGGTGGGCTCCCTGCACACGTACATCCTGTAATTACCAATCAAAGGGGCGTTCAGGTCTTTGTGAGAGCGTTGGACACGACACACACAGCTCTTCTCTCCCCTGGAGGTCACACTTCCTACGAGATCTCGATTGCAGCTTCTTTCGAGAAAAACAAAACCTGCATAGAGACAGGCAGAAGGGACCAGGTGGAGTGTGTGATGTGGTCACAGAGAAGCGTGTAAACTGCATGAGTCTGCCTACCTGATGTACATGTGCAAACACTTCTGTAATTGCAGATAGACGCAAACCAAACCCACACACAAGCACGTAAACATCAACAGTCAGCATGCACCATCATTTGTCACAGTGCAAAATATACAGATGGCAAGATATGCTGACATGGCGATCCTGACTCAGTGTATATGCTAACCTCTAGCTGCACCACAACATGATGATACAGCTGACAGGGTTCACACTGCTCATAGTACACACACTGTACTTAGCTATCTGCCTCAGAAATTGTGTAAGAGGCCTTTATTTGCAGAACCGATGAACATTTGGCAATGGCATTTTACTTTGGCAAAAAGCAGCAAATTCTCATTTTTCAACAGTTTCCTTCATTGGAAATTGAACCTCTTTGGGAGTCAATGGATCAGAATTCTAAATGCTTTGTCTTCTTTCAGGGTATTCGTCCTTGAAATTTGAATATGCAATTACATTCTGTTTTAAGAATAGTATACAAAGGATAATATTGTTGTACTGTTATGTGGTGGTTTATAACCGATGCATATACTGGGGCATACTACTATTCTGATCGCAGAAAGCTCTGGCGACATTAAGCATTGTCTTCTGCATGGCAGACATGTCCGGACATGTAGAAATATTAATAAAGTAAAGCATTCCCCTCTGCACACAGAGATGGCAGCTTTATTAGGCAGCCTGTAAGTCATTCTCACATTGAAGTAAAGAATATTTGACCCCACTTGTCAGGGTGTGATTGCACACTAATGAAACCTCAGCCTGCGGGGCTACAGCTGAAAAAAATTGTTCAATCCATTTCCTTTTTTATTATAAATGTATTTAGACTTACCTTTCATTCTTAAAACAAAGACATTTGCATTCAGTAATTCATGCAAACTTTATAAAGTTAGCTATGTGTTTTGTGATCCTGCCCTGCCACAAGGACACACTCCAACAGTTGTCATCCATCTTAATGAGCTGTCTTTCTTTTCAAATGGCAGCTTCTGTAGCCCGAGGCTCCAACTGGCTCTAACTGTAAAGTTCTCACAGCTGTTGAAGAGGGAGACGAGCGCTGGCAGGCTGCTATAAAGACTAGTAATGCTGGGGATCACCTGGGATTCTGCTGTATGTGTGCTGCTCTTCTTTGTGCCAGTGCTGATGATGTGACTTTGGCTCAGGAAGAACATCAGTGAGCATAAATGTCAGTGTCGGCTGTACAGATTTAACACATTTGGGACACATTCTGCACCTGAAATCCATTGTTCTTACAGAAAACACATTTGAAATGTTAAGGGCTTGTTCCAACAAATCTAAACTACCCAAGCTGACCAATGGCAGCACAAATCAATAATGACCCAAGCTCTCTTCGAGGCTACATGTGTGAGAAAACAACTTCAATCTGCTCCCACTGTGCTGCCCAGACAATGGGCATAATCCATGGACTCCAGTCCTGGATTACCATGTCTGCTCCACCAATCTCCGCATTATGGAAATTAGACAGGATTATAAATCCCACACACACACAACACACACACACTCCTGGCATAAAACCCCTGCACAAGTCAATTTTAGTGAATCCTTTCCACACAACACAAACAAAGTATTAAGGGAGATTTCTTGTTATCTGGCGGGAGTGGGAATAACATGGAAAGTCTCAAATGCAGATTTGTTTTATTTGATGCCTGGAAGCCTGTTGCCATAGTGACCATGGCACCTATCTCTTGCTGTTTGAGAAGCAAACAGGATCCACTGCACAGAGAGTTCAACTGGCCTTCCACCAGGTGCAGTACATCCTGTCCTTTGTCCTTTGGTTGGGAAAAATATGCAAATATGAGCAGGTTTTTCCACCCACTTCATGCTTATGGAAAAAGATGGAAAGCTTCAGAGCGGCAGAATTTGGATTTAGAAAATAGGCATAGCTGAGTGTATTGATAACTTGGAAAATAACAGGGAAAATATACATTATTATATGATTGCCCCAGTGTGTAAAGGTTACCAGACCTGCACATTATATTGATAGATGGCAAAATGATGCACCACACTTTATCTTAGAAATAGCTCCATATACAATTTCAAAACTTCAACCACAAATGGAACACATTAAATGCTGCTTTCGTGGAAAAAACAGCACCCACAAACAGGCATTGGTCTATGAGAAGTCTAGAAGCATCTGAAGAGTCGTAAAAATGACACACTCATTCAAAAGTGCATCTACCATACCAAAACATAAAACCCTCCCATCCGTCTCCAATTTTCTTAATGGTGCTTCTCCTTGCGTTTTCCATCCGTTTGTATGCTTTTCTTGCCATTATCTTTGAGCATAGCCCTTTGTAGAAGTGGAAGATGAGAGGTTTAGTGTAAATGATCCCAACCTAAACAGTGATTTACATCCCTGGCTTCTCAGAAGCTGGGTTTCCCCCCCCCCCCCGTCAGACAGACCAAACCTCTCTAGGCAACACACATTAAAGAGAAATGTGTTTTTCTATAATTAGACAGTGAAATGGCATATGAAAATAGTGAGTGTCTGGAAATGTGAATCTTGTGCCGGAGAAGCGTGTACATGATGAACTCTGCAGGGTGAGTGGTCACTTTGATGGGAGCTAATGCTGATCCTAATGGAAATAAATCTAGTACATGTTTTTCTTTATGAAGGTTGGGTGTGCGTGTGTTCTCGATGCTAAGCCTGCGAGTGCCAACCTTGTGATCTTCAGAGAAGAAGGCCTTGTTTACCAAAGAGTTTTAGAGCAAATATCAGCCAATTACTGTCAGGGCTAAAACTTTGATTTTAGAAAATGGATGTGATCAAGGCTCATGTAGAAATGCTGCTTCAAAGAGGCCGGACATTTGAAAAGTAGTGTGTGACTTTTGAAGCAGGGTTAACTAACACTGTTGGGAACATGTACATTGCCTTCAAGTCATTTTTTTTCATTTACGTACACTTAAAGTATTTTTCTTGAGATGTGGAGGTGTTTGCTTTGCTCGGGTTCAACGTTTCAGTGGTATTAAGCTGCATGCAGAAATAACATATCAATTTGATATGTATTTGAAAAAAATATAAATGATTCACGACACACACACTGTAAACATTCTTTCAAGTCATTTCTTAAAGGCTTTCTTTATGTCCCTGTACAACTGCAGCTTGCTCTTGTGAATCAAAGCTTTTCTCCAAACTTTCACTGGCAGCTAAACCAATGTGACATTTCAACTATAGTACACTGCAAAAACAGCCCTTCCAAAATCAAGCAAATATATTCTTGAATCAAGTCGGATTTTCCTGTATAAAGCAAATAAATCTGCCAATGGGGTGAGCCAAATTAGCTTGGCTAGAATTCTTCAAATTAGAATTAAAATCTAGCTACTGAAAGACGGTAATGGGCCTTGAAACTAGACAAAAATGTAAGCACATTTTGCTCATTACAAGTAATGATTCCTGCATTATTTAAGAAAGTATAACTTAAAATGAGTATTTTGGTTGAGTTGACTAAGAATGTATTTCTTAAATTAAGATTTATAATTAGCTTACGATAAGAATCATTGGCTTTAATTGACACAATATATTAGTGACTTTGTCTTAAACTTAGAATGTCGATCTTAAATTAAGTTTAAAAATCAGCAAATCTTACAATAAGAATTCAATACTTTAATTGGCATAATATATTACATGTTACTTGTTTGACACTTTTATCCAAAGCGACTTACATACTCTATACTGTGGGCAATCCCCACAGGAACAATTTGGGGTGAAGTGTCTTGCCCAGGGACACAATGACATGCTGACTGCAGTGGGGTTTGAACCTGTGCTTTCCTGATCCGAACACCAACGCACTAGCCAGACGCCTTGCATTTGCCTTAAAGGTCCCATGTCATGGCCATTTCTACTGATCATAATTCCATTGTTGAGGTCTACTAGAATAGATTTATATTGTGCAATGTTCCAAACTCACATTGGTTTCTCATACAACATCTCTGTATAGTGTGTGGATTCACTCTCTGTCCTAAACGGCTTGTTGGAGCTCCTGCCCCCCACCTCCCTATGAGCCCAGTGGCCGTCTGCGAGACAGCGAGACACAGCGAAACCCAGCCCGAACACACACACACGCAGCCTGGCTGGGAGTTTGTGTGTGTGCTCACACACCGACTCCCTGCCTCGCCGCGTCCCGCCGTCAGGGAGGAGATCGGCGGAGCTGCGGCAGAGAGAAAACATTGAGTGTGTGTGTGTGAGGAAGTCCGCGGATTGGTCCATTTGGACCAATCCGCGGACTTAACGTAACGGCTCCGCGGACATAACGTAGCGGCTCCACTGATTGGTCCATATGGACCAATCCACGGAGGGGTCGTCGTTACGTAACAAAAAATGGAAAAAGAGAAATCTCCAACGAGGCGTTCTGGGGCAGCATAGACAGGTCTTTTCTGTGTTAGAGTTTTACTCGCTACAGGGTGTACTTTGAGGGTTTGTGACTTTGCAGACCGTTTACATACAGAACAAGCTTCATAACACACAAGGTAATATGGGTAATAACCGGAAAAGCATGACATGGGACCTTTAAATTAAACCAGCAGGAACATTCTTATATTTAGACTTTTTTTTATTCAAATATGAACACATTTAACAACATTGCGTGGTAATTTTAAACTGTTTTCAATTTTGATCACTGAGTCCCGTGTAATACTTCCACTTGTATTTTTGGTGTGTGTGTTGTGTATACCACACCACAGTTGTCTCAATGGCAATGTGAAAAGTGAATAAACAGCTCTCGACAATGAATAAATATATATGAAATGTGAAATTGGTGTAATTTCATCAGATTCTTAAATTGAGAAGTTGTTTGATGATTTATTTCTTGAAATAAGAAAAAAATTATCGTTTCCATGCCGGGAATTTTTGCAAACAAATGCTTTAACTTGTTATTGGTTCATTCTAGCTCAATATAAGATCGAATCTTTACATTAAAAAAAGTAAGAATACTTTTCTTAAGCAAAACATTCTTAACAAGATAATTTGACTTTTTAGACGAAAAATAAGAATTGTTTCCCTTTTGTTTTACTTTCTTAAAATTCCCTTTTTGCAGTGTATGTACTTCTGTGTTTTCGCTTGTACACCCTGTGTGTTTTTATTGTATTGTTTTCCCCATTGGCCTCCCACACACTGAACATTTTTCCCATTCTCCATAATGGATCTCGCAGAACACACGTAAACACGCCATAAAGCACATTTGAATAATACAAATCAGAGCCAGTGCGAGTCATCTGTATTTCTTTTTGCCATCGTAGAACCACAGTACTGTTCGGAGAATTATGTTTTCAATAACTTTGGGTTATCTTTCAAATCAGTCATAGCACGCCCCCCAGAAATCAGTGAAATAATTTTAAATCAGGATTAATTCTTACTAGGGGATTTATGTAGTGGTAACCTGCCACAAATGTGATGCAAACATGTAAATGGGTCCAATACAGTATGTTGACAAATTGTGAAAATCCTCTTTAAAGGGAATTGTCTGAACGTATAGAGGGAGAGATTTTAACATTTTATATGGAAATGTAGCTTTTATCTCTGGATACTTAGTGACTAATTCACCAAGCGAAAAGCTCCTTTGGGGGCTATTTGCATTATGCAAAGTGCAGAGATAGAAAGAATAAACAATCTGCATGTTGGTGTGCGTGTGTGTGTGTGTGTGTGTGTGTGTGTGTGTGTGTGTGTGTGTGTGTGTGTGTGTGTGTGTGTGTGTGTGTGTGTGTGTGTGTGTGTGTGTGTGTGTGTGTGTGTGTGTGTGTGTGTGCGTGTGCGGGTGTGTGTGCGTGCGTGCGTGTGTGTGTGTGTGTGTGTGTGTTTGTGTGTGTGTGTGTGTCTGTATCTGTGTGTGTGAACAGGATTGACATGGATCACAGCATTTGGAGGAGCAGAGTGCATCAGCAAGGCCTCTTGCTATTCCAAATGCAGTGTGTTTGGAGATAGCATGTCAGTGTGTGTGCTCAACCTTCATCTGCATTACATTTAGCTGTGATTCACTCGAGTGTGTTTGTGTGTGTTTGTTTCTATGCATGAGTGTGGGAGTGTAGAGCAAACATATTTTGGTGGAACTCGAGTAACTTTTTAATTAAAGATTGTCCTGTTTGTAGAGTTACCGAGTGAAAACTTAGTGTAAATACATTCAGAACAATAACTGGAACAATATGGAGTATTTTGAAGTTTTACATTGCAAGCTTTTATTCTTTGTTAATTCAGCAAATCTTGTGGTTGTCATGGGTAACTGATGTATTTACATTGCAAGCAAACAAACTTTTTCAACTATGACTCAGTGATTTCACACTGAGGAGTTTTCCACGCAACTGCAGGAAACAGTTAAAGGATTTTGCAACCTAAATGAGGACTTTCATTTCTCCTTCACACATATTGAAAAACAATATGCTGACGTGAAAATCCCCAAAATGAGTGATCTTTTTTTGTAGAGGCAAATGGTTTACAATCAAATATACAAAAGTATGGCTGGAGTTGTGTCTCATTGAATCCCTTAAACATTTCAGTCAACTGCAGATTACACGGCTATATACGCCTCAATCATCTCTATTTAGTAGTTGTTAATGTTATGTAACCTGGAATGGTATGATGGAAACATTTTTTATATTTGTTGGTTTTGTGTTGCTCTTATTATTAGTTAAACTGATGTTAACAGTACTGCTGGCTGCAACAGGCGCATCCAACCCATTCTGTACACTCACACTTTAACTAGCTCCAAAAAAAGCAAGAAACCTAAAAGAAAAACAATTTGTTGTTTCTGAGTACGTGCGTCCTCAGAAACACTACATTAAGACATTCATTAATTGAAGGCAGAGCCAGAACATCCTGTCCTCATGTCAGGATCCTGAGTGTGTGTCAGTGTGTGTGTTTCAGTGAGAGCATCAGGGAGGCAGACGGACACAGCATAGGGAACATTGGGCAGTCTGAGTGTGTGTGTGTCTCTGCTAACGTCAGTGCAATCACGTAACTTGTGATGAACGGCAAACAAAGAGCTGAACTGATAGATGAGCACTGGCTGGCCTCAGTGACTAAACGCTGGAAGATTAGTGTTCTCCTGCTTTATAAACAGCATTTGTAACCGCTCCGTAGATAATAGATGATAAGGTATGGAGCTGTGGCTTCCTTTAATAAAGGGCAACTCTAATCACACATGGATCAGTTTGTCCTACCAGAGACACACTTTTTTTTTTCTTTGAGGCTGGAACAGCGAACATTAGTTCAAAGAGTTATTTATCAAATGGTTAAATTTCACCAGGTCATGGGACTTTTCCTACATGTGTGGAAACTTTTACTCTGCATGAAGTAACTCAAACTACACTGATGCAGAACAACACCAACACTAGCTAGCCTGCCTTTTCAGCTTGTGTGTGAGTGTGTGATGGTAGGTACACATATCATAGCTCATGAGCCCATCCTTCCCTGCTAGCTTTTTATTCTTCACTGTCTTTCATATTCTGTGGATGACAGAGAATGTGCTGACCTGGGGAATAATGCTGCCTTCAGGTACCTCTGATTCATCAATACTATTCGAGCATAGATATGGATGTTCTTTTAGCATATTTTCCCATTGTGAAAAGATATTAATCAGGTATGTGAGAGTCACTTGTTATTGGACACTCTTGGGGTATTTATTGTTTGTATGGTACAACATGATATTTGCTTTTCTCAAATAAAGAAACAATTCTCAAGCATAGTTAGAAAACCAGACACATGGATTTGCAAAAGGATGACAAAGACAGTCACATAATATATGTTGTATCATTTGTATTCAAAATCCTTGAGCGTGACACAGACGTGCATCATGTGTGTGTGTGTGTGTGTGTGTGTATGTGTGTGTGTGTGTGTGTGTGTGTGTGTGTGTGTGTGTGTGTGTGTGTGTGTGTGTGTGTGTGTGTGTGTGTGTGTGTGTGTGTGTGTGTGTGTGTGTTTTCTATTTGCATAACCCACTCAGCCACCATTTCATAACCACGTTCAATCTCGGACATCGCTGCCTCTTTCCCACACAGATGATTATTGATAGAGTTAGAGGCCTGCATTACATTAAATGCGCTTAGTTGCTTCCTAAAAAGCAAATAAATGTGTTCCCAAAATATATTGAGCGGGATGCAACAACAAAAGCACGAATACAACTGTCCTGAAGAAAAATACCTATTTGGCAAGTGAAATTAGATTTGAGAATGTAGTTTTCACAAAAAGTGTGGTTTTACCAATTCTGAGTTGTTTGCTTGGTATTTTTTTTCTCACATTTTGTAACTGAAATATTTTTTTCAGTTATCACATAACCTTTATTAATGTTCTCTGTATTGTGGCAAAACACATCTTTTCATTGTGTGTGTGAAAATAAATGTGGATTTAAATCAGTTCTATGTCAATACAATGGTTTATTAAATAACTACATTTCTCAATTGACCCCATGATGATTATCTGACACACATATGCATAAACCCACAGGCAAAAATCGCTGTCTGGGTCTGTGCCCAGCCACACATTACACAACCAGCCTGCAGTAGGTTACCATGTTCCACAGGCACCGTTTACCACCAGCTGTCTGCCTGTGTGTGTGTGTGTGTGTGTGTGTGTGTGTGTGTGTGTGTGTGTGTGTGTGTGTGTGTGTGTGTGTGTGTGGTGTGGTGTGGTGTGTGTGTGTGTGTGTGTGTGTGTGTGTGTGTGTGTGTGTGTGTGTGTGTGTGTGTGTGTGTGTGTGTGTGTGTGTGTGTGTGTGTGTGTGTGTGTGTGTGTGTGTGTGTGTGTGTGTGTGTGTGTGTGTGTGTGTGTGTGTGTGTGTGCTTATTCAAACAGTGTTTAAAGGCAAGATCTTTTTTTTATTTGCATGTGACATTTTATTTTGAAATGTTTGACCTTTGCGATTGTAGCTTCTTCAAGATATGGATGAGACAGCTTTTGAATTTTGTTCAACTCAAAATCTGACTTTTTCAAAGCAAATGCATGTCTCTATACCCGAAGAATTATGTAAATGGTAAATGGACTGTACTTATATAGCGCTTTATCCAGTCTTTAAGACCCCTCAAAGCACTTTACATACTACATGTCATTCACCCATTCACACCCATTCATACAGAGCAGTGTACCTTACTCTATAGGACCTAACATTCATACACATTCACACACCGTTGGCCATGCCATCAGGAGCAACTCAGGGTTAAGTATCTTGCCCAAGGATACATCGACATGTTGACTGCATGGGCTGGGATCGAACCCACAACCTTCTGGTTGAAAGACGACCGCACTCCCTCGCAGCCACAGTCACAATTATGTTGTTTGTAGAAGACAGTGTGATGTGAGTTGACATCTCTCAGCGCAGTAAAGCAAATCAAACTCATCAGTGACGATTGCTGCGTGGGCTAGAGGCTACTGTCATGCTGTTGCCATGACATCTGGAATCGAAGAAAAAGATTCCGGCGTCTTTGGTGCGTAAAGGGGGGGAGGACTGTTTACGGAAACTCATAACCAGGAACCCACGCACGGAGACACATAAAGGCACATGCACATGCTTTTGACTTGGATAAAGGCAGATCATATCCAAAGCCAAAGCTTTCATGAGAACATACTGAGTGATTAGATGTCTTCACAACACGCCTGCTCTCAGGTAGCCAATCTGATAACATCCCCACAGCAGCCGATGACAGATTGAGTGGCTTTCAGTCAAACTTTGTGTCAAAACACATTCCCCTGTCCATCATTGCAGGAGTATTCATATATCTCTTGGATCCTGTCAGTAAATATTTTCATACTGGGGGAGCGTGGAAATGTTGTGATGAGGAAAAAGTGTTGCATAAACACATTTCCATGCCCAGAAAGAGGCTATAAAACTGGAGAACTGACACAAAGACTGATGTTATATTAAAAATTTGATAAAAAACGTGCAAATGTGAGACACATCAAGGAGAAAACTGCAGACCTCAGGTGCTTTTTATATAAATTATAGTCAGCTGGGATGACACACATGTTTACACACATCTTTAACATGTACATGTACGAGTAACTGCACCATGATGGCTCGCTGCTAGCTTCATAAAACATAAAACACATATACACCGACTGTGTAATGCGTGGAGACACCTCTTTTAATTTTTAAACACACTGAGTTCTATACACTCAGCATAAAGAAAAGGCTTTATTTAAAGGAAAAGAGGAAAAGCAGAAGAGTTAAATGCAGGCCTCCTCCTGTGAACACGTCCACAGTAAAAACAGTACGACGCCCCATTTTTGACAACATTGTTAAAGCCCTCTCTGGTTACAAACCAGCCGATCAAACCCATTATGTCAGACGGTTGTCATGGTAATCTGTGCTGGGCCACCACCTTTGAGAGGCATTGACCCGCCCCAGTTTGCAGCCACATGACTCTGCCCGACAGGATAATGGCTTCACTGGACCCCCGCTGCTGTTGTGTTTTCATGTCTCACTCAGGATTTGTTAATGTGCTGTGGCTGGGATTTTTCATTGAGCAACTTTACTAAATGTAAGTATTGAAGTGATTCTGTTTCGATGCAAAAAGAAACCCTCCAAAAACCAGCAGATACAGAATGGACTGGCTTTCCAAAATCAAAACTTATCCTGTGTTTTAAGAAGGCATTAAAGTGCATGAAGTATATTCAACAAACAGAAATCATAATGGCAATTTGAAGAAGCAGAGGGACTAGAAATATCCACAAAGACGAGCATCTACAGTAATGGTAGAAAGAGACAAGAGAGAGGCAACTCCTTGAACATTCTCATAAACTCATAAAATGACTCTATCTCGCACTAATATCTCTACTTGTTTAACCAGTATTTTGTTACCCAAATAGACATACATGTAAGGGTTAGGTTTTGGGTGTGACTTTCTTACATGCCATGCAGTTCTGTTGTGATTCACACTACAGATAAGGAAGCCATGACCTTTGTGTGCTTTTCCAAAATTAATTGCTGTAACTCAATAACAAGTGTCAGCCATATTTTGACTCCCCACACTGCTTACATTGTGTCTGCTGCCTTGAAGATACGATGAGAAATAAATAGTTGGTCCGTCTGGCCTATTGTTCAGCAAACCAAACGCAATCTGCTGCTGGTGTTCTCCACCGGGCCTCAGACTTGGCACAGTGCAGATGCTTTGGGTTGTTTTTACCAGAGAGATGCAGCTGAAGGGGATTACAGGTTCAAACTTGTGATAAGCACATGAAACCTTGGACTGAATTTTAAGAATCCTGCGCCCAGCTGATGATATATTTTACAGCACGCAGGGGGAGGATTCAGAGCACAGGAGTAACTTGCAGAGCAGAGCATTTTGAGTATTTATGCTCTTCCCATAATTCCTTCCGATATCCACATTTCCCCTATGTATATAAGTAGATAGACACATTTCTAAGCACTGGGACATAGGGAAATCTAACACATACCAGACCAGACTCTCTACGGAACACAGATACTAACTGGTATCAACACTCTTTTGTGTCACCTTCAACTTTGCAATCTTGAATATTTACATCAGAAAAATTATAAAAGCTCACATTTAAAAGTAAATTTAAAAAATGACCTTGAGAGATGATGTTCCTATGATTTTCTTGACATATTTACTACATTTGGTTTGTTTTTTCAAGAATTAAAACACTCATGCATATGTGAAAATGTCCAAGGACGTGTTTTGGAGAATCATGATTTACAAGCAGTTTAGCACAATGTTTCTGTGATGCAGGAGCTACTATCGATATATATAGTGTATATATACGGTAAATACCTAGATATGTAAACGCCTACTGATGTTGATCCGTAAGTCAACTTTTGTGTCAAGTAACTTACTTCCATCTGGGTTTTGACTTGTGAAAATCATCCTGTCATGAGAGCGCTGTCTCGCAGGCCTTTGTGGGATAATCCCCCCTGCCTTTAGGGAATGAGACGAGACGAGGAGGGCCTGCATGAAACAAAACGGAGCCAAGAAGTTCTGAAACCCGACGGGAGGAGTCAGACCTAATCAGTGAATGCAAATGCCAAACCCTGCACCACCCTCGGGTTCCACGAGATGCCGAGAATGTGTGGAACTAATCCTCAGGATTTGGTTTGCTTCCCCCTGCTTTAAACTCCTTCCCCCATCTCCCTTGTCTATCTTGCTGCACCAATTTTTCCTCCAGCCTGATTTTTGTATTTCTACACATTTGATATTCATGGTAGTATACTATTCTATCCATTAATCTGTTCAGTGGCTCCGGCTCACCCCCACTCAAATTGGATGCGGTTTTATTCCCAACAGTTTTATTTCCAGCCCCCTTCTTGGCCTCATTTTGCTTGTCACTCACTGCCTTCCTACTTTCCCCCCTGCCTCCTCACTCATTATCTCCATCTTGTATCCCTCTGACTTCAGTATAAGTCCCTGCCTGCTTCCTGATCTCCTTCTCACTTCCTCTAGTCCTCACCCCTCTCCCCCCTCTCTCTCCCGGGTTACGAACACCCTCACACCAGCAGGGTCCTGAGGTCCATTTGCACCTCTGCAGCATGCTCCACTGAAGCATCTCAAAGGTCATTGCTTTGACCTTGGAAGAGCAGTGTTACTATGACAACAAGGTGTGAGGCATGTGGAGTTACCGACTCGCTATGAGTCCACTGACAGAGACGAGGTTGTTTTTAGAAGACCCGAGGTTCATATTTTTTATTTTATAAGACATTTTGTGGACAGTAAATACTATCACCATCAGCAGTGCACCACAAAGGATATTTCCCTGCCACATAAAAGAAATATATTTTGTAATTTTATGACTTAGGTGGTGTAGGGTTGCACGATCAGTGATGAATAAATATTCCGTTATTATTTTGGTAGTTATGATAATATAAGATAAATGTTTGGGGTGTAACCATCCATTGAGCCCAGTAGCTGTCGGTAAAGCTTCCGGCCCTTTGCCCATGGTTCCAGGAAATAAATGTAATTAATTTGTCAATGAACAGCTGCCAAATGCCAAGTCGGATCAACAAGTTTAAGCAATTGAACAATTGAGGCTGTTATATCACTTTTTAAATTGGGGAACATTGCCCCAAGGTGGGGGTCACTATAGAAACGCTAAAACGGCCTCTTGCGTCATTGTCTGATTCAGCAAGATCAAATAAGGATATCCTGTTTGAACTGGAAAACAATCTAAATCTGTGAAGTACCTCAAAGCTTAATTGATTCACTGTTCAGTGTGCGTATGTTCATGCTTCCCTGTGTGCAAGTTTGGGCAAGTGAATGACCGGTAGGGAGTGAGAAACACAGTAACAGTAAGGGATAGACACACAATGAGGGAAAGGTGGCATGTTTACTCCAAATACCGTCTCAATACTGAAGTTTCATGTTTATTATGGAAAATATGTATTCAACAGTCTCTGACGCTCTGACGCTGGCCATGTGGGCAGACATAACAGGTTACCTAATGCTTGAACTCAGATTGAACAAAATTACAAAATATGTTTTGAAACCTAACCCTGCCTCTGTTTCTGAGACAGAACAAATCCTGGTTGCTCTCCCTCCCATGCCTGTCGTTTTTCTGTCATGTAAGTGGACTGTGACTCCTGCGTCACAGTGGGCTGAATCCAGGTGGAAACAGCAGGTTTTAAGTGGCGTTACCACGGCGACTGCTCTCTTAGTCTTGAGAGATGAAAATGGAAGATTGCAGGCTGCTGTCAAAGCTGCGAGGTGCAGGCGGAGGCGAGAGGAAACTGGACGCATGAACTTCTGGCCTGACCAACAGTTACACAATGATATTTTTCAGCTCGTCTGTCACTCTTTTGATTTGCAGTTTAGCTGTCAGAAGATAAAATAGAATATCTTATTATCTGGCGGAGAATGGTTTTCAATGTATGGCCAGGAGAAGCTTGCATGAAGCTACAATGAGAGTGGAAGCTTCATTGAATAATTTACAGCCGGCAATCAAGGCTGATGTCAATCATTCGATAGAGATTTTGACCTTGCAAATGCTACTATCTAACACACGAACATAATTTAAATGATAATTGATTATATAAAGAAGAATTTCAAATTCAGATTTGATTGAACATACACAAAACCTTCCCCAGGTTAATTGTTATTAGTCTTTATAAAAAACTTCACTCAGAGCAGAGGCCATTCCTTTCTTTAATTTGGTGTGCATGCTGGGAAATGGTGGTGAACCAGCAATCACACTGTTAACAGGGGTTCCCGAACTTTTCAGACCGCGCCCCCCAAAATAACAGTGCCAGGGACTGGCGAACCCCCACCAGGTGAATTGTCAACAGGGGGAAATTCTACAGATGGCCAGTCCGCCCCTGAAAAATGTATATGCGCACGTTATTATTATTAATAATAATAATAATAATTGTAATCATCTCGCAACCCCCACTTTGGGAACCCCTGACCCAGGGGACTGCTCATCACATTCACAATGCAGTAATCATCACACCATCGTGGCCTCAGAGGGAGGATAATGCTCACCCTCAGATGTGACACAGACACACTCTCCATGAGTGAAACCCACATCATTACCACATAATGGGAACATGAAGCTATCCTCATGCTTCGGCGACATATGTTATGTATGTTATGCATGCATGATCATACAATTAGCATCATAGCCTGGCACTCCAACATGTAAATCAGTCTCCTCTTGTAAGTGCAATCCAACTGTTTACACCCATGCGTAGAAGTGCATAGATGCATACAGAGTGTCACAAACACTTTTCTGCCCTAATCCTGCATAATGATAATAATTTGGTCCCCAAACAAGATTATTCACGCATCTTCCTTTTTCATGCATCCATCCTTTGATGTCTTTCTGTGTTTCCCAAGATGGCATAGTTTTGTTTTGTGAGATGGTCCCGTGTGCTCATGTTTGCCTGCTACTCGATTTACATTTTGTCAAAACCTTTCTCTCCGAATCACTTTCTTCTCAACTTCTCGTTCTCCTTATCTATAATTGTTTTTCATTCAAATTATTATATTTTTATTTTCAGATGTTGTCCTCTGTTATTAACATAATTTCTGTCCAGTCTTTACGTTTTGAAGAGTAATACCATCTTTTGTTGCATTTGTATTTGTAAGTATGTTCGAATTGGCTTCATGCACAAGCACTTACTGATGAAGGAACGGGGGAAACATATTTTTCTGAAGTATTGTTGCATTGTAACAATCATTGAAACAAAAGAGGATTGATGGAAAAAATACAGGTCACTGGTGTTTTTAAATTGAGGAACAGTATCCAAAACTAGTGCAAAAGTATATATGAGCATCATATTTCAGCTTGATTAGTCAGTTGTCATGGCCTACATCTGTCAACTTGTTAAGAACAGCATACTTCTGTCTGGGAAGTGAGCCCGCCAAAGTGGCAAAGCGGGAGTGTGTCTGCATAGTGACAAGGCCTGCCAAAGCATGGGGAATAATAGAGTGTGTGTGTGTGTGTGTGTGTGTGTGTGTGTGTGTGTGTGTGTGTGTGTGTGTGTGTGTGTGTGTGTGTGTGTGTGTGTGTGTGTGTGTGTGTGTGTGTGTGTGTGTGTGTGTGTGGGATGACTGTCTGGTGTGGAGGCCACAGTCTGCAGGGGGTCTGTTCCTCTTCACGTGGTACAGAGATACAACAAAAACAACTCTTCCAATCAGCCAATCAGACGACCCGCTGCGGTGACCACCCATGCCCTGACAGTAACCTCTCCAACACACACGCCCCTAAACACACACGCGCATTCACACACACGCAGAGTACAGCATGGAGTGCTTGAGGACACGCAGCAGAGACGTTCATGAAACTATCTGACCTCATTTCAGTGTGAGCCTGTGGAAGTGTGTGTCTGAAGTGGGGGAGGTTGCAGACAGGCATACATTAGTGATGGAGTCTGGGGTCCCACACAAACAACCTAATGGCACACGTACACACATTGTAATCTAAAAGGTATTTCTCAGTTTCCATCTCCACCCGGGCACAGCAGTGTGTGTGATATTGTCACTTCCAGAATTGTCAGCGTGAAGAACTCCAGCACAGCCTGTTAGGTTGTTTGTCCTTGTGTAAGTCCTTGTTTGCCGCCGTTTCATTCCTCTGGAAGTAAGCCATGATGAAATCCCCGTGCGGACCACAGGATCCCTTCGCCTTCACCCGTCCTTGTCTGCTGGAGCAGAGTTGGGAGGATGATCGGAGGTGTCCCGAGACACGGAGACAGAAAGACAAATTAATTAGTAATGTAAGACGGTGACTGAAACGTATGGGTCTTATGGGGGTTGGTGGAGGGTATGCAGACAGAGCTAAACGGACAACCCACTGTAATCAAACCACTCATACTTTTGCAAACGTTTTACAAGAAATACAAAATGATGCACCTGCCTCAGAAATGTTGAAGCTGTATAGTTGTTGGCTAGTTTCAGTACAGTTTGGGCCAGCGCAAACTGGAGGATACACTTCATCTTCCATAACGGCAAGTTAAGCACCGTGAAAATAGAGAGCATTTCATGACAAATAGCAAAGGAAATAAAAAGTGACATGGGCTGAAATAATATTACATCACAAATAGACTATATAAAAGCCTACTATTTGATGTCCACTGCATTTTATTTGAATAATGTGTGCACATTTTAGAGTCCTATAAAATCCATCTGGGGTTGGCTAGCAGCTTCAAAATGCAATGTGATGCAACAGGCCATGCTTTGCACTCCAGTGGTTCTTATCAAATCAGTGCCTGTCTGTCTCTGTGATGTTGATCCCTAAACTAGCCCAAAACATGTGGGAAAACTAGTTTATAATTATGAGAGCCCCTAAAGAGTAGTGTGAGGAGGCAGGTAAGAAATTAGAACAGAGATGGGGAAAATGATTGATGAAGGCAAGAAATACCCATCAGTAACAACAACTTGTTAAGTGGGTCAAATGACAGTGACCAGTTTTAAAACGTGGCTTAGAAATAATAACTATACGTAGCCGTTGAGATTTTCTTGGGAGGAATTGTTTGAGCAAGCGACAGCCAGCATTTATGACACACTTTAAAGAAATGGCACTAATAATGACTCAACATTTCTCAGTATCTATATTGAAATTGTTCTTCTCCTAACAAATATTACATTTGTATCATATAGGTACATTATGATAGAGTGAACAAGGGACTCAATTGCATGGTGCACTCTATAAAAATGACTGACTACTAGCTTTCCTAGAACAAATCAAAAGACGTTTTTTGAGTTAAAACCAGCCTATTGAATGGAAATATTGTACATTTATTTGTTCTTTTCCAACATTTGAGGTTGGATAAATAAACAGCTAAGTGTCCCCTCTGCTATTGTGCTTTCTCTTTCAGTCTCCGTGCATTACTGTGCTTGTGATTTAGTGAACCATTTAAGTCAAGGGCATGTAAAGACAGCACTGGGACAATAGACCTCAGGGTCAGATCCATTTTCATTCTACATCACATTTATACACAGCATAATGCAGATGGATTGATTCAGAGCTCTCATACATGCATAAATAACATTAAAGGTACAGCACCTACAGTATGAGCCTGACAAGAGCCAACATACACACACTCATACACACTCACACCCACGCACTCACAAGCTCAAACGTCAACCAATACATCTTCATAAAGTGCACATGCCACGATACATTTCTGCAACGTATTGAATGCTTCTCTTCCTCTTCAATATTCATAGTGATGGAGATAGTAAAGGTCAAAGGGCCTGAGTTAAACACACACACACAAACACACGCACGTACACAGATGGAGGCACTATATTAAGTGTTAGAAGCAAAGATGTTTGCTTGTATCCAATTTCCAGGAGTGAAAGTGTTTCACATTTTATTTTATTGTTTTAGTTTAGTTTTTCTTGCACTTCAACTTCTGCATCTACATTTCATTGTGCTCCATAAACTGATCCGGGGTCTCAAGCTTCTCCGCCATGGGTAGCGGGATTAAGAAACAAAATCCCAGCATGCTGAGTTGAGAATATTCAAATCTTCTTTGGCTCAAGACAGAGGATGAGCAGAGGTGTGGTTGCAGTGAGGCTGAAGATGGGATTGTTAGGACACGCTCAGTGAATACACAATAAAACACTCTCGGGGATATTGTGCGAGTGAGCGTACTGCTTCCATCTGCCCCATCATTCCTTTTTCTCCGCTCATCTCCTACCCTGGTCCTTTCTTTCATCTCCAGGTGGGCCTACTACAACCTAATGGATGCATGTATTAGTGCTTCCTTGAAGTGAAGCGACCTTCAGACGCCCTTTAGTTTCCATAGCAGCATGTGACATTAACATTCGCAGAGCTACACCATCAGCCTGATCAAAGCTCCATTGATTTTGTGTCCCACATTTATTCAAAACACTCCCCCTTCTAAGAGATTCTAAGAGCGCTTCTCTTTTTTTTACTAAAATGGTACTTAATATATGTTGATGTAAAAAAAGAAGGAAGATTAAATGAAAGAAGAGATATACAGATATTATGTTTTGTTTTGAGTTGAGCAAATGGAAAATATTGCTTGTCTGGATACAAGAATAACCTATTTTGTGAGAATTTAATTATTTGATTCTCTCAATTAAACTCATTTCAGACATTTTGTGCAATGCATGGTTCTCCTATGGACTTTTCTCCTTACTTTCTTTCTTTGCTTGGTTTAAGCAAAAGCCGTAGCCATTCCACAAATCTTAGCCTGCTAACACACTAAGCTAACATGGTCAACATGCTGAACATTAACCTGTTAAATATCCTCAAGTTAGGATTTCAAAGCGCCTCACAGGACTGCAGCATAGAAAACATCTCTTCTTTTGTACGGTTTGAACATTGACAATAGAAACAGTAAAGTATTCCCTTGAGTCCAGAACAGAATTCATTTAACGATTTTGGACGTGTCCTTCATCACTGCATTAAACCAAAGGCAGATTCATTTCTAAAAGAGATAGAGGTTGTTACTGATGGTGAGGTACAGTGATGGTGAAATGTCCTCAGAGGCTCATTGGTGCATTGATTTGCGTTTTAAAAGGATCCTAGTCAAACCCTTTTAATGGGACAGCAGAGCGGGCAAAGGTAACAGAACCCATTTAGCACATGGAACTGATTGCTCTGAACAGTTTTAAAAATATTAATCCAGAAAACACATAGAAACAGACCAACAAATACACATAACGTCCGTGTGAGGTAATCAGGAGGTTGGTGAGATTACATGTGCAGAGAGTCAGGGATCAGACATGCAGCAGAGACAGATTAGTAGATACGGATACAGGATTAACACACACTGTCACATAAACACACCTACTCAAACGCACACATACAGTAGATTTAAGAGGTGGAGGCTAACTGACCTTTTACCTTTAAGCTGAGACAGGATTGCCTATGAAGCACCCAAAGGAATGAGTAAAGATGCTTAAAATATGAGGCAAAGTTCATTTTGTGTGTCTAAAAAAAGGACTGAAAAAAATTAAGTGCAGATAGAGACTCAGTGAAACACTCCACAGAGGGTTTCTGTCTAGCCTCTCCTTTTAGCGTGGGATTTAGCGTGATCAATTACAAAGCAAGTCTCCCTCTTCATCCTCTCTGTCTGCCCTCTACTGTATTTCAGCTCTTCAGCACGGATGACTGAATGTCAGTCGTCTTTTCATGTGTTTGCATCTGCGCACACAGGCAGAATATAGGGACATCGTGGCATTTCAGCTGCCCTTTGTCCCCGGGCTGCTGCGAGACACCGATAAAAGACGCAACAAGCTCAGTCACAGATCAACCTTTTAGGGCTAGAAGAGGAGAAGGGAGGAAAAGGGAAAGTGCTTCAAAAGGGGGGGAAAAGACAGGGACACGAGTGGGATGTGGTGATGTAAGACAGCAAGGGTTGTTGATTTGTGGCTGGCACTGAAAAGGAGTGCAACAATTATTTTCTTTGTCTGAATGCATGTGTTTAAATGCAGGGACAGGTGTCTCTGGAGAGACTCTCTCAGACTCAGGCATTTGAAATGAGTGCCTGTTGTTTGCTTCTTTATTATGGTTAACCTATTGCTAGGCTGCATGGTCTAGCTCACCATACGGACTGCGCTTGAGGCCATTGCGTGAGCATGAATGACGCAATGATCGGCCACTACCACTGTGTTCTCAGTCTGCCTGTCCGCTCAACACTTCAGGGTAGGGGACAAAATGTAGGAGTACATGATACAGTGCACCCAGATATTTTAATTTTGAGATAATTTCACTAATTGGGGGTTAATACATCTTTCCTGATACATTGTATATTGTTTACAATTAGATGGTTGTATTTAAGCAGGATTGTATGATTGTTGTAACATCACTAAGAATGTCTGAGGACTAAATTAGTCATTGTTGTTCTCAAAAGTGAAAATGTGCATTTCCCTACATTTGAGCGGAACTGCAACTGATCCACTTTGAGTAACTGAACTAATTGTGTGTTAGTGCTGTGCTAAACTGCATTTTCTGAGGTGAATAAAACAAAACACTGATAGCCAAATTATCCCTCCTAAAGTATTACAACTTCAACATTTTGAGAAATATGTTCTCTTTTGAAGTTTGCTAGCCTGATATTGGACTTTTTTGCTCTCCAGAAGACTCTGGTCAGCAACTTGTTGTCTTTACACTTACACACAAATAAGATTGTACATGTGAGTTAGTGATCTTGTGATTAAAGGAGCTAGTTGACAGATCAGCTTTATATTTGATCGAAGGCTATCTGTTTCCTATTGTTTCCAGTCTTGGTGCTAAACTAAGCTAACCTTCTGGCTCCAGCATCATATTTAGTGTATTTAACAGTGGTGTCAATGATTCTGTCTAAATAATGACAAGAAAGTGACATTCAAATGTATTAACTGGGCTTTACAATATCAGGAAATATGGTCTGCATTTGGTCTTATCTCTGTAAAACATTGATGCTATAGTTTTGATGTGATAATTTTGGCAATCTAACATTGTTTACTGACCTTCTGTGGAGCTATTTCTTCTTATCAATAATTGTATCAGACGTGATGTCACTTTGTCCCAATTATGGATCTCTCTACAGTAAGCATCACATAAACTGCCTGCATATTAAAGATGGCAGGTATTATCTACTTTTGATTCCCCAACTAGGACTCATTCCCACGAGCTCTTTCCCACAAAACACACGTGTTATTCATCTATTTGTCTGAGGGGAAAGAGGCCTCTTAACTGCTGATATAATCTGACCGGCTGTGAGTGTTGGAGAATATGTGGAGCAATTCAGGAACAGTGTGGCAGAGAGAGGGGAAGATGTCTATGAATTACATAGCTCGGCATATAAAGCAATCTGATGCAATGTGCTGTAATATACCATGGCTGTCAGATACACACTTTAGGTGATGGTGTGTGTATTGATGCGGAGAGAGCGAGAGATTATAGATGGTGAGAAAATCCATTAGGTCTCAGTAATGTGGATGAACCAAAACTAATCAGAGGCAGTGTGTTTACAGTATATAATCATGTGCGCCTCTGTGGCAGTTGATAATTAACATAATTGCACAACAGTGACATCTGGGGCTTGTCCGACCAAACAAACAGCAGCATCAACAAAATGGCCGCTGACAGGATCGGAAATCAGGCCGTAAGGTGGATGCTGTTTTATTTACTTGTTGTGCAGGTGTAACTTAACAATAAGGTTATCAGATACAATCGTATCCATAAATATAGCGGTCTCAGTTTGCAAAAACATTGGCAGATTATAAAAAACGACTGAGAGCTAGGGTTGGCAGTTCACATGAGGAGCGTTTTTTTTATTATGTTTGTTGACATTTACTTTACATCCTGACATTTAATCAAATGCTCTGATAAACATTTTTTTATTTGTTAACCTTGATTACGTTAATATTAGGTGTACATGTGATGAAGTTAGCGATGACCACTACCCTCCTAATGCACAATTAATCAAACATGTCTTAAACCAATCTCCACAGCCAGAGTTACAACCTTTCCATTACAGCCTTTAAACCATTTTATGAAAATGCTAAATAAATGCATACGTTTTTTTGGCAGCTGAACAAGCTGTCCACCCACCATACATATTTTAATGGCCACAGCCCTCATAAATGAGAACATGGTCAGAGCACAGACTTACATAAACACAGGCTGAGGGACAAAGACGAGGAGAGAGGAGGGTGGACAACGGGGAGAGGAGTGCAGAGAAAAATGCAGAAACATGTTCTGTTTGTCTTTCGTTGAGCGATGAGTATAAAAGGGAATTCAAGACAACCTTCAGTTTATCTTGATACTCCATCTCCCCTGAAAAACCAATTACACCAAATGTCAAATGTCAAGGGTCTGCATGTGTGTGTTTGTCATGTAATGGTTACATGTGCGAAGACGATGTTTTCGTGACCGTCATTTGAGGTCGTTGGTGAAATCATGACGTAAGAACACAGTAAATAACAAACAGCCACCCACAAAGTGCAGGTTTGAGCAGCAATGAGTCACCCACAGAACGGCAGGAGAGCTGTTTACATAAGTGTATCAAATGGCAGCCTCCACTAGAGCCATTACATAATGCTGAACGCTGGAGCAGTTGCTTCAAAATGTAAATAACAGCTAAGCATTATTCAGAGAGCCAGTATAGGAACAAAATGAACAGGTTTGCAGCGCACTGAATGCTCATATCATTCAGTTTAAAGTGAATAAAACCCTATTCACCATCAAAAATGCCATATGTGGGTTACATTTTGTAACACTTTCAGTTTAGTTACACAACTCTCATCAACCGCATTTCATGATGCAATCCTTTCCTCAAAAACAAGCTCTGATGAAAACACTGTAGCCCATGCCTATCCAACCCACTCTCACGGCATTTCGTGTTATAGTCACAAAATGTATTTAATCTATTGATTTGTGTTCACCAACACGATTTTTGCATGTTTTTCGTGTCACACAGAACGATTTTAAAAGCAATGTATTTCTATTGGTAGTATGTTTCGTGCCTGCACCACGTCTTTTTGTCCGGTCGGGTCTTGAAATACCAGAAGCTGTGTGGTTCATAAAAACATTTTCTTACTCAATAATATCTTACCCTAAGCCTAACTCTATCCCTTTTATCTTAAAGTGGACCTATCATGCTATATTTGAATAATATAGTGTAGGACCATACCTATATAAGGCATATTTATACTTTTTATTTTTCAAAATACCAAACAGATCATGCATTTTAGCCATTCCTCATTTCGCTCAATGTAACACTGTCTTTGCATGGGCTGACTCTGTGAGAACAGCGCCATCTACAGGCCTGGCATATGTACTACAGCGTATCCAGCGCTTTCGAACGGCAATGTCCGTGGCTGTCTCCTCCTGATTGGTGGAGTTGGCCCAATAGCCGTAGCGCCACTTCTGTGACGTCATAGAAGTGTTCAAATCTGGATCAGTCTGTATCAGATCCGTTGCAGCCCCTTTTTAAGAGATTTGGGTATGGAGGAAAATAGAGAGGGTTGTGTTTTCTGACACTTGGTGAGTTCCCTGGAACACCGGAGACACATATTCATATATAAAAGACGTACAAAAGTGCATTTTGCATGATAGGTCACCTTTAAATTGTATAATGTCGGAGTTTTTTTGCCGTCCGTGAGGAAAATAAATGGAGCTCAGAGCCTCAGAATACTGAAATCTGTATTTTTTGTCATCTTTTTTTCCTTCTAACTCATTATTATTTAAGTTGCTTTTAAAATCATTCTCTGTGACATGAAAGAAATGGCCAAATGGTGTTGTTGAACACGAATCAATAGATTCATTTTGTGACTATAACACGATATGCCGTGAGACTGTGTTGGCCTATCAGACAAAGCCAGCTACGATAGCTGGTAAACATTAGCATAGGAGCCAGATTTCCAGCTCAGGATATAGCAGAGTGAGAGACCCCATGTAGGGTGATTATATATCAACGTTGTGTTTACACCTAATGGATGTCATGTGTTTTGCAACTGTTAATGCACCTGATACCTGAGTCCCCTCTGGGGGCTTTAAAGCCGAAATATTAACACATGAAAAAGTCCACCTGAGAGGGTGTTTCTCTTGGTGTTTCCCTCAGCCATTATCTTGAAAAGCTTTTGGCCTAAGGCACTTCTGTTTATGTGAATCACAAGGCCGTTCAGCTTTTCCCCTTTGGATAGGTGTTGTTTTTGTGATGTGATTGCATACAAAAGAAATGCGTTGGTGCTCAAACTTTCTTTTATTCCAAGTAATCTTCCAAGATTGCTTAAAAGCTGAAGTTATGAGTAATACCTGACCCTGGAAACAGCAGAAAAAAGGTCCATTTAGCAGCCATATACATTTTTTTGCTTTTTTGAAGGGGATTTTGTGTAGCCTGATTTCAGATTTTGAACGGTTTAACACCATAGGAAATGGTTTTACGCTGGTTCTAATAAATTAGAACACTATACTAAATAGTATCTCTCTTTTTATTTTATTTGCCAATGGAGTGGTATTCCCTTTATTCCCCTGTCTCTTTACATTAGGCAAAACATGCTAAGAGATTTATGAGGGAGTTAACTATAAGCACTGAGATGCAGTAATTATAGAAGGACAGAATAATTAAAGGACGCACTCATCATCTATCACACGTGTCATTAAGATACAATGTTACGGTTCATGTGTGCGGTGGGATGTGCTAAATGTGCCGAGGCGAGGTGCTTATGAAAGATGTATAACTCTATATGTGGTGAGGGCTATATGGTGTGGATGTATGCCAGTGGATAGCCAAGGTCAAAAACACAGCTGTTCACCAACACGAAAAAATTAAATCCCTATCCCTCCAAAACATATGAATATCAATAACAAGTCCAAATTCAAAGTTGCTGCCCTCAGCGACATCCATTATTGAAGGCAACACAGACTCTGTATTTATGATATTCCATCATACGCCTTACTTCTTTGCACAGAATTAATTTTTTTGCTTGGCTTGACAGATTTCTTGTTTTGTCTGCTTTCCGGAGCATTGTCAGCGCGTGAAAAGAACAAACCGGCAAGGAGTAGGCACACTTGAATCTGCTTTATGATTATGTATAAAGGACATTTCAATTCCATCTCGTTTCTATTTGTGAGCCTCAGCACTTTCCGGCAGTCAGAGGAATTCAAGCACTATGTAAATGGCCTGAAAAATAGGATTGAAAGTGAATGGCATCAGCATACAAATAGTGCACAAGCAGTGAATCACATTTGACATGCACAAACATTACTGCTGAACAGCGCTGTGCCTTCAGTATTGCTGAGAAAAGTCTGTACCTTGTGTTCTTCAGAGAAAAGAACAGAGCAGTTTGGGCCTGCTTGACTACAAGATGAGGGATTTGAAGACAAAGGACGAGCTGCTGGGAACACCACCCACTCCAAAACATGTCATGTTCAACCAATCAGGTTTAGGGATTAGGAGATCCTCCTGAAAAAAACATGCAAAACACTAGAAGATAAACCCTAGTCATTTAATCTCATATTCAATCTTAACATCTTAAAATCAAACAATACATGTACATACATTGTCTAATTATTTTGGGGACCATTAATATCTATACAAACCCTTAGGCCAATCTTTTCTGGACCAAACTAAAAAGATACATCTGCCAGGGTTTTAATAATATAGTAGAAGTTTTGATTAAAGATATTATTCTACCTCACCACCATACTGCACCAATGACAAGTAATCTCTTATATCTCTGTAGCAATTTTGCACTGTGATGGTTCAATCTCTCAGTCAGGGGTTGAAAGCTTCCCTAATGGAGCCATCCATTCTGATAGTGGGACTTGGGGGTAAAACTTCATGCTTTGGGCTCCCTGATACACACACAAATAAATAACACACACATACACCTGAGCCAGAATAATGAGCAGCCCCCCTCCTCTCTGTCTTTTTAATGTGGATGAAGGAGCCACTTGGCGACTTGACGACCCTCATTTCCACACCAATGGAGAGCGTCCGATACAGCTATGGCTGATGAAATAGATTAGCAGGGGATGCAACTCTCCCTCCACAGATGATACCAGCCGCAGAACAAAGGCTTTCAGTGATGAAAGGACAATGGAAGGAACACCTGTTTCCACCTTAATCTGTATTTGGAAAACAGCATCCATTAATTATTCCGCTGGGGTAAGGAAGTGCAACACTTTAGTATATGTATTGCTATTGCTTGGCCAAATCAGTTCAGCAAGTTGACTTGTTGGGACCGTTTTTCAGAATCAGAAAGTCCTCTCGACATGCTAAAGGCCATATAGAACAACCCAGTCTCACGGCATATCGTGTTATAGTCACAAAATCCATCTATTGATTCGTGTTCACCAACATGATTTCCCCATTTTTTTTCATAATAATTTTTATTTTTCATCAGAATATAAAAATTACATTAGTTACGATTTTTTGTTCTCATAAAACAGTGCATTGTGTGTAATAGAACTGTGATTTTTATTAAATTAGTTAGTTTTTAAGGAAGGCTAGAACTTCAGCTGTGTCAAATAGATTGCTCCCTTTAGTTAACGTTATTTAAAAGATAATTATATTCCTATTTGATCATGTATTGTATTAGAACAATGTGTAGAGCAATGTGAGCGTCCATTCCCATTGGATAAAGGAGGATTTTACACCCGGAAGTAAGTAATCTCCTTACTGTCGATTGATTTTACAGTGATATCTGCACTACTCATCAACTCAAAAACACCAGATTATCCTTAATCCTTAATTAATTACACAACATTGATTGGTTAAAATTAAAACCATTTCCCTGCTTCTCGTGGTTTCCTTGCGTCCCTTCATGCTTCCCTGGTGGGAGGGACTAGACGCAGGGAAACGACGCAAGTGAGGGAAGCAAGGATTTCATTTAGCCGACCTGAGACGGGGCCCAGGTTGCATGTTCTTGTTAGCAACGAGCTAAACTAACATGCTAACATGTTTGCTGGCTCTGAGAGAATATTGAGTCAGAGAACAACATTCCAGTGGGAAGTGAACAACAGATACAATCTTCTTATCTGTTGGTACCTATAGTATTGCATGTGGGTGTTGGCTCCTTCGCTCCACTGATGTGTTGAGTCCATATGGTGCGCAGGTTGGCTGGTCCCGGAACAGTCCATTATGTGGTGATTTGGCAGCACACACACCGCTACCTCCGCTACCCTTTGGTTCCCTTCACACTCCATCCAGCAAGGATGATGTAGCTCCACACATGTAGTGCAGCTTCACTGTTTGTGTGTGTGTGTGTGTGTGTGTGTGTGTGTGTGTGTGTGTGTGTGTGTGTGTGTGTGCGCGCGTGCGCGTGTGTGCGTGCGTGCGTGCGTGTGTGTGTGTGTGTGTGTGAGGGAGGGAGGGAGGGAGAGAGGTAACTAAGCGTCCAGTGTGTGGGAGTGTGTCCTGCCAGGAGAGTGTGTGTCCTCGGAGCAGGCATATGGACTCAGAGGCGGCCGTCAGCCAGCCTGGCTCAGGTTGCTGGTACCTCTCCATCACCTCCCGCACCACAGCAGATGCCACATCGGCACAAAAGGAGAAAAATCAACATACAGAAACACACACAGACACAGGCATGATGCAGGGCAGCCCAGGTCATACTAATAACATGGTGAACTTCCTTAGTGTTTTTAATACAAAATGGGCTTATGGAGACAATGAAACATGTGATTTTGAAGCCATCTTTTATTTCTCTCTGCCCACATGCACGCGATAATCTAAGCTTTTTACATTAGAAGTATTTATACATGAATTCCTTTTTTTTTTAAGTTTCTTTTTCAGCAGCTGCATGCAATGTGCAAAAGTTAAAATGTATTTGTAGCCAAGTGGAATAGATTTTCCATTATGATTTTTTGACCATAGAAAAGAAAGAGCAGCATGCTTTTGTTAAGCTGCAGCACCCATGACACTACTTACTAGAGGGGGAAACACCCACACAATGCCATGTATCAAAAATAACAACTATTTGGCAGAAGCCTGATGTGCTGGCAGAAGGCTGATGTGCTGGCAGTCGTAATTCTATTTTCTTTTGTAACAAGCTGAAACTTCTTGGAATTGAATATGTGTTCCACTCAGCTGTGCACTGAGCTGTGTATTCATTACTAATGGTTAGGGCAGACTGATGCCAAATAACAATAGGAGTCCTGTTACAGACATTTAAAGACAGAAATACCCACTATATGAGAATAAGATACAATTAATCAATATGAAATTACGTTAACATTTAATCAGATTATTGACAAAACTGGGTCACTGCAGCAGCAACAAGAACATTTGTCATACTTTTTAGGCCCCAGAATGTACTATGGCCACTATATTTTAAACCTTGCCGTCACATCATCCTGCAAAGTGTATTATTTTATGTTATGGTACAAATGTTTTAATCTTAGATTAGGAGATAAAAGAAAACAAATGTGTATTGAACATTATTTTCAATACAAAATATAAAGCAAACGCAAGACGATGTAATACGTTTAGAAAGGTTATAACAATAACTTAATATTTTTTGTTTTATATGGACAAATTATGAGGTCCACAGATGTCTGCTTTTTCCCAATGCTAAAATTTGCAGTGAAACACCAACTCACCACCACACACATGCACAGGTGCAGAACAAGGAAAAAAGTATAGTTAAGAAAAAGGTGAGAAATAAATCCCACTAACAAGGAAGTCGGCTTTTAGGTTTTTGTGTCTCGACAATCTACACAGAAACAAACTGAAATATCCGTGTTGAGCTGACAACATCCGAGTGAGCTCAGACAGACGTTCAGACTGAGCAGTGGAAGTGGGTCATCTCTCTATGGGGCAGGGGAATAACAGCAGAAATATATAAATATAACTCCGTCCTGTCAGAATCATCCGATGGTCTGTCTGCACAAATATAATTACACAGCGAGGGGGCTTGGAATACACATTGCTGTTTTTAGGGCATGGACATCCAGATTGCTCATTTTTTTCAGAAATGGAAAAATTAGATAGGCAAGCAAACATGTTTATGTTTGTGTGTGTGTGTGTGTGTGTGTGTGTGTGTGTGTGTGTGTGTGTGTGTGTGTGTGTGTGTGTGTGTGTGTGTGTGTGTGTGTGTGTGTGTGTGTGTGTGTGTGTGTGTGTGTGTGTGTGTGTGTGTGTGTGTGTGAGCATGGGGGTGTGTGAGCATGGGGGTGGGGAGGTGAATAGGTCGAGCTGCAGTCTCGTCTTTTGTCCTTCTGGCCATGCCTGATTGCATTACATTTCAGACAAATGCGCACACACACTCCCCCCTGCACACACACAAACAAGTGCTATTTCCCCACTGCTTGACCTAGCCAATGGCCATTAGCTGTCTACATGTATTCTGCACAACCATGACCTAATGCCGTCAATGCAAACCAAAAAAGGGGAGGGGGGGATGTTAAAGCCAGCGTCCATGAGGAAAAACAGAAGGGGCCACAGGCAGAACTTTGTTATTGCCCTCACTACACTAAGCTGGAGATATACTGAATTGGTGACATCCATTAACTCCAATATGGTCTTATTGGTTTAATGCCTGTTGTTTGGATTCAGCTGACAATCAATCATGTGCACACACACAAACAGAGACTCACTGGCACGCATTTCCACTTCCCCCCGCAGCAGGCCGAGCTCCATCTCATCCATGTTGATGTCCCTTTGTGACGCAGACGTTCCCTTTGTTGTTTGCGCAGAGTGGATATTCATGCTGAGCGTCCTTCAAGGCCTTTACAAAGTACAGAGGGGTCCAGTGACGTGCCCGCCTGCCCTTTTACACCCTCACAGAGCCAAGCATGGATTTAAAGGCCCCAAAGCGGGGAAAGGATTAAACTGTGGCATGCAATTCGAAAACAGATTTAAGGGTGCAATATGGAATACATTAGGAAACACAAAAACAACAAAAGCAAATGTTGCAGATGTTGTTGGGCAATTTGCTTCAACGTGTGGATAGAATTATGCTTTATTGTTTGGACCTTTTTGGTCATCTGGTCATGTTTATTTGTTATAAATATACAAAAATGCTTACTTATACAACTCAAAATCAGAAGGCTTTACACTGTGAACAGCATCTGACACCCTCTATTCTTAGAAACTGGGTTCAGAAAAAGGAAAACAAAGGGAGAGCATCAGGAGATCTATTTCCAAATGAAGATACTTGCAATACATATTATATGTACAAAATATTAATCTAATAACTCAAATAAAAATGTGGAATATACATCCAAGACCTACAAATTAAAAGAGCTAGTATAAAAAACAAAGACATTTCATTCAATGCATATGTGTATGTTTTGCTAAAACACTTAAATGACATGCAGATTACAGGGTCATTCATCTGGACTTCTACTGCTGGTTTCCACATGTTATTTCCCCCAAATAGTCTGTTTATACATCCTGTTGAAATGGCCCTCAGGTCGATTTTAATCCCGGAATTAGAGAAAAGCTTTAACTGTGTAAACAGCACTGTGGTTTAAAGAACTGCTGTTGTGAATGTACTCTGATCATACATTTTAAAATGGATTTAAATGACGATATGTTTCTATAACAAAACTACAAAACAATTGGAAGAGAGAAATAAATGAATAACTGTTTATATAATGTGTTACAAGGTGTCAAAGAAAAAACACAGTACAATCAATTGGTACAGGCCAAAAATGTGTAAATGTGAATTGATCTCTTAGAGTTTGGGTCTTTCCCCATGGTGATTAAAAGCCTGTTTACCCGAGCCCCAGACAGAGGGCTGGCTACTACGGTTGAGTGGATGTGTAGAGAGAAGAGGTGATGGCTGTCCAAAATGCTGCCGGTGCCAAAAACTGGATGGTCCGCCGTAAGCCCAGCAACCTCACTCAGCGTCAGTGCCAAAGCCACACACACACACTCGCAGACGCAAACCAGCGCTTGGTAGGTCGGCCGTGCCAGAATCACCCCCAGGGTGGAGGGGACATTAACTAATTGCTCCGCCCGGCTTAGAGAGCACAACAGCACGAGCGTAGAGAGGAGTGGGAGAGAGCCGGACATAAGGACTGAGGAGGAGGAGGGATGGAGAGCGGCATAATACAGAGAAAAGAGTGGTCACAGTGAGATGAATAAAAGAGAGGCTGAGAGACAGACAGACAGAAAGACGGACAGGGAGCTTGTTGACATGGGCATGAGTCCAATGCGGCATTAGGATTTGGACAATAGAGCGAGCTGCAAGGCTGTATGTGTGTGTGTGTGTGTGTGTGTGTGTGTGTGTGTGTGTGTGTGTGTGTGTGTGTGTGTGTGTGTGTGTGTGTGTGTGTGTGTGTGTGTGTGTGTGTGTGTGTGTGTGTGTGTGTGTGTGTGTGTGTTATTCAGTTTGTTGTGTCTGGGACGATGAGCCAGTAGGGTATTGGAGGATAAGATTATAGGTCAGGTCAAAGAGAGCGAGAGACATGGGATTGGAGAAAAAAATAAAAATAATAGAAAGGACCAAAATAAGGACACACACACACACACACACACACACACACACACACACACACACACACACACACACACACACACACACACACACACACACACACACACACACACCCACACACCCACACGCACACACACACACACACGCACACACACACACACACACACACACACACACACACACACACACACACACACACACACACACACACACACACTGTCTGTCGCCTTTTTCTGGCTGAGCTTCAGATGCCCCTCCGTCTTTGCCCACGCTGCCCCAAGAAGATGTCCAAAACCAGCATAGAAAACATCCCAGACACCCTCGTAGCCCGCCTCACCCCTCCTCTCGCTCTTCATCCTAATACACAAAGGAGACCTACAAAACGAATCGGCCAAACAAGTGTATGTATTGTTGCCGGCAGCCACGTAGAATGGCAAGGTCTTTGGCTACTTTGTGGTTTGCGAGGGCCTTTTGGAGAACTTCTGCTGCGTATCTATGGTGATTAAAGTGAAACAACATAACACTTGGGTTTCTTGTGTACATGTGTGTGTATAGGAGGGGGTACTTTCCGAATGCTGAGAAACGCAGGTGTTTGTATCCTCCCTCGTGCTTTTTCTTCTTTCTCTTTTGTTGTTGTTGTTGTTATGCTGCTCTTTGTTAACTTCTCCCTTTGACAGAGTAAAAAACTTGTGACTGAAGCCAAACTTAGAAAAAAACTTGTCTTGCATGAACATGCTCACGTGTTTCATCAACCATATTGAAGTCGCTGGTGCCTGCCACAAATTAAAATAAGAGTGGGGAAGGTTAGAGAGTTTATCACATCTGCTTCTCTTTATCTCCCCCTCATTTTTCATGTTTGGCTGTAATAAAGGAAACTGATGTTCTTACAATTTGCCAGTGTTCTGTTTTTCTCAAATTCATCCATTAATTTGTCCATAGCAATGTAAAAAACAGCACAATGTGTGAAAAAGAAACTCTGTAAAAAACAGATTCAACAACATAGTGACAACATTTTGACACATTGTGACCTGTTTTTCAAACTTTGTAGCTATGCTCACGCCATGCTAGACGCTCTTTTAGGCTGCATTAGCTTTGAGCTAAATGCTAATATCAACAGCTACTATGCTCACAATAAAACGTGCTGATCTTTAGGAGATAGCCTATAGTGTTTGCCATATCATATGTAACATCTTGGTTCGGCATTTGTTAAGCAGGAAAAGTCACCTTCTAACATGAAAGTGGTTCTAGAGAAAAGGTTGAGGATCACTTTTACAATTAATTCTAAGGGGAACATGAATGTCTGAACCAAATTGTATGGCAATCAATCAAATAGCTGTTGAAACATTTCACTTTAAACCAAAGAGCTGAACCCACTGCCAAATCAGAAAACTAGCTTCGACAAAACCAGTGAAAACATGTAACAACATCCAACTATTTCAATAAACACTTTTAATTAAGAGTCAAAAGAATCATCATGATGACTAAACTTAGCCAAATATGCATTAATACACTTAAAGTACATTTTGTCTCCTCATTTCAGGAAACTACCATTCGTTCAGAACACCATGAATCCATCACAAATTGGCCACTTTTTCAAAGCCGAACATCTAATACCTCGTCCATTAGTGAGATTAAATATAGCCGGCAATGTTCCCGTTCACCTGGTGATGCAACCACCCTGCGACCGGCGGGGTATTTCAGTTTATAGTGGCTGCAGGTGGCGTCATCTCTATTCATGCGCGGACAATGATCCTGCAGTGTGTCTGGGGAGCTGCACACAGGAACACAGAAGAGGACAGCTTTTTATTTTGACGGTACTTTTGCAACAACTTTTTAATTGAAAGCTCTCCTGATGTGTGACGCCTTTCTGTGATGCCCTACTTTGGACAGATAGATGTAGTTTATACATTAATGTATGTTTGTGTGTGTGTAAGTTTAGTTTCTGACTGACAAGCAAGAACTTGCCAAAGGCATAAAGAGCATTGTGCTTGTCTTGTGTTCAGCCTATATGGAGATGGTCTTTATAATCCTCTAACACAATATCTGTGTATTGTGTTTTTCCTCCCATTCTTTTCAGCAGATCTGTTTTCCTACCAAGGCTTGAGCTCAGGACAAGGTTGTGCTGAGACACACACGTTAAGACACACACACAAATATTGCTTCTTAATCCTCTTTTAGCAGGCTAGGCCGACCTGTTCAGTCACATCTGAAATGACACCATCTAATGAGTAATGAGGTTCTGACTGGAAGTGTTTAGACGGAGGGGCTCTAGATGCGTGTGCACTTATATGATCTTTGACAATGAAAGACAGGGGTGTCCAAACTAAGGCCCGGGGGCCAAATGCGGCCCACGGGCCATTTTGAATCGGCCCTCAGCAAATTCAAATGAAACTTGAGCTTGTCTTGTATTGTACTTCTTAAATATATCTGTAAACACATGTTACACAGTAATGTTCATGTGTTAATTAGCCCACTTTCTGTCAATTAAAGTTGAAAATATGTTCTAACAAATCTAAGTTGATAAGAAAACAGCCCAATAACTTATTTAAATAACAACATTGAAATATACCCTTCCTATTTCCTCTTATGATAAGCAATCTAAGGCTTCTGTTTTAAGGAATGAGCTGCTAAAAAAAAAAAATGAAACCCTATGGAAAGATGTGATGTAGGCTGTTGTATCAAGCATCATTTACTTACATTTGATTGATTTAGCTAAATTATAACTTAACTTATGAGGCAATAAACGTCACTTCTAGAGTGGCCCAGCCCTTCGAATATTTTTTTATATGTGGCCCTCGGTGAAAAAGGTTTGGACACCCCTGATCTAAGACAAAGCTTTCTGATTGGCCCACAGCATTTTTGTTTCCTGGCAGACTTTTCTACAAAGGAAAGTGAGGAGGGATACATTTTCCCTCCTTCTCCTTCCTTTTGCTCGATAAACAACAAAGCAAGTTTCCATGACCTCGGTGAGTAATCATCCCGCCTCTCAGCTCCTGTATCTACCCCGATGCATATTTCTTCTGCTCTGAAATTGGGCTGTAATGACAGATAATCACACCACTGGGATTTATCTGCGAGAAAGAAAAATGCAGTGGCGGAAAAAATTGTGGCGAAGCACGCCTAACGGTCAGCGATTATAGGTGATCTGTGATTACAAGTAATGGCTTCTTAAATACACTCGGATAGCAGGGAGAACGTGGAGAAGCTGCAGGTTTATTGGATCAGTCGCACAATGTCTGCTGCTCAAAAACACTCTTTAAAGCTATCATTAGGGGCTGATTATGGAGTGGGAAGCGCTGATTGCTGCAGAAGAATGAGGAACAATATGCGCGAGTGTGTGTGTCTGTGTGTCACCTTTGGGTGAGGTCAGTTGAACTTTTCTTACTTACTAGGAAGCCTGACACACACAAATACACCTTACTGTCTCTCCTCCCCCCCCCCTTTTTATTGCAGGGAGTGCCCGCTTCGCTGTCAGAAATGATTTGTAGCGCTCCTGCACTATTAGCTGTGAGAAGAAAAGAATAATAACTAAGATAAATAAAAACTCTCCATAATAAATTCTCCAAACTGGTGCCTCAATTTCTCTGCGAGGCCTCATCTCATGTCTCATCTCGCTGAGTTGCGAAGTATTGTGTCAAGTACTGAAATAACCAATCTTTATTACAGACATAATTACATTGTTTTTTCTCCCACAACCGCAATAATGGTTTTCAATATTGCGCTCAATATCCTGAAGCTAAAAAACACCTGAAACCCAAGGCAAGTGGAGAAGATGAAGAAATTAGGTTCAGGTTCAGCTGTATTTTCTTCGACTCTTACACCGCATGCTGTAATACAGGACGTCTCACTGTATTCTTGCACAAACCATTCCCTAAGTGGACGGATAGTGAAAATATTTGTTATTCCTTGTGATTAACAGTACAAGTGACAGCCTTATTTTGGTTTCTGTAGCTGATGGTATGTATGTTAAAATAGAAACATGTTGAAGTAAAACATATTAGAGACTAAAAGTTGACACAATGACACAAAAGAGGAGCTGGTTATGTCAACACCCATCCTAAAAGTTGATTAGAAGAATACAATTAATTATGATTTTATTAAATATAGATAATGTGTTGAAATTCTATCCATTGCTGGACTGCTTCTTTCATCATTTGTTCTATTTCTGCGGCAGTAAATCAAAGAAATTAACGAGAGTCCTACAAATAAACTCTGACGCACGAACAAACACACTGTCACACACACTAACACCTGTTTTTGCGGGGAGGCCATTCCAGGGCACGCCATGATGTTGAACATTTCCATTACATAAGATGGTAGAGGGTACAGATGTTGCAACATGTACAAACTACTCCCCCTAAAATACACCAAGGCACACAGACACATGTACACAGTGAACAGGTGTTTATTGGGTTGTATCAGAGTTCAGTCATCAGCACACACATTTGTGCCCACATTTAGATACACACTACCAAACAGCAGGCCTTGTATAACTCTAAAGTGTGTAACATATAATTTACTCTACACCTTCTACAACTTTGCAATACATGGGATTGTGTGGAGGGTCCAAGCCTGTCTCTCTCTGTGTGTGTGTGTGTGTGTGTGTGTGTGTGTGTGTGTGTGTGTGTGTGTGTGTGTGTGTCAGCAGGATGTGACTGGACATGAGTCACGTCACGTAGACGGTTACTGTCTGATGTGAAACCAGTCGTCATGACAAGAAATAAAAGGAACAAACAGAACATTTAATGACGTAACAGAAACGTATATTGAATAGGCTCTTGCAACAACTGATTTTCATTTTTTCACAAAATCATTTTGATTAAGAGTTCACTTTAGCCTTTTAAGGAGCATCCAATGGCTTTCATCCTCAATGAGCAGCGGTGTAAAAGTAACTAAGAATATTTACTCAAGTACTGAACTTAAGTATAATTTTGAAGTGTGTCTACTTTACTTGAGTATTTCAATTGTGTGCTACTTTTTTCACTACAATTCAGAGGTAAATGGTGTACTTTTACTCCAAAACATTACTTGAATACCTTTATTTATTTTGCAAATTTGGATTAATGATGTGAACTATATTCAACTCTTAAATCAGACTTTAGTTCCATCCCCCTGGAGTAAATTCACAAGCTACCCTGCAGTATACAAAGTCATTAAAACTAGCTGCACCGTTACCAGCTTTGATAACACTTTAATGATCAATAATTATAAAACATATCATATATATTTTTCTGAAATGGACCAATCTGCACAATGAGTACTTTTACTTTTGGTACTTTGAGTACATCTTGATGCAAATACTTTTTAACTTTTACTAGTTACATTTTGATTGCAGGACTTTTACTTTTAACAGAGTATTCCTACACTCTGGTACTTCTTCTATTACTCAAGTACTTCTTCTATTACTCAAGTACAATATCTGAGTACTTCTCCCAAGTGGACCTGCGCGGACTTTATGTCATTATCTGTCTGTTTCATGTTTTGATTTGAAAAGTCTTCACACCCGGTGTTTCCTTCCTGTTTTCCTTTTTGATTACCTGATTGTGTTCATCTGTGTTTTCCTGCCCTTTCCTGCTGATAAGTCCGGCATGTATTTAAGTTTCCTGTCTTTGTTTTGTTCTGCATGTTGAGGCTTGCCCTGCAATGCCGGAGAACCTAACATTAGAGGTATTTTTCAGTGATGCACGTCCAAAATTTGCTCTTCAAGTGATACTTTAACGCAAGATTATTTAGTCAAACTATTATTCAAAAGGCAAGAGAGAACATTAAAACACATTCTGAAATATACACATTCTTTGCATGAAAGTGACTTTTTATTTTCTTTACACAGCTTTTTCACACTTTGTGTACAAACACCACTAACCATATAATGCAGAAGCTGCATTTAATTTAATTGAGAGAGTGAATTATATCCTGGACAAACACATTTATAAATCATGGCCTCTTTTCTTTTTACGACACTCTATACAGCTACCTTTTCCTGTGGTTTACCTGGAAGGTCAGAGGTCACATCTATATATGAATGCCTTACTCTTTCTGTTCTGAGATCAGCGTTCTGTTGATGTGAAATGGGACAGCATGGACTTCCTGTCTGCTCTCTTACCCATATAAAAAACACTGTGCTAAATGCGATCTTCTCACAGGTGTATACTTGTGTTCTCGTGCGTCATTCACGTGTCAGAAACATTCCCCGAGATGAAGGCACAGTTTAATGAGCTTCTCAGAATTGTGGCGGGTGTGTTTTGGAAAGTATTCCTCGCCATTATCATAATAAGAGCTTGTTCTTTATTCTAATAATCAATTATTTTAATTTAGTCATTAGAAATCATTGCAAAAATAAACCTCACTAGCCTGAGAAACGCAGGAGAATTCATCCTCTCGCTGTATCCTGTACGCTTTCCTTTTGATGCTGCAAACAGAAAGACGTTTAAAGCTTGTCTAAAGTTGATTAAAATCCTCTGGCGTACCTTCAAATATAATGATTCCCCTCTGGTTTAATATAAAATGTGGTTGAAATGTGCTTGTTGGCAACTCTTATTTGAGCAGATGTCTGAACTAAATCACTCTCCAAAGAGGTGTTCAAAAGCCACTGAGGCCTAAAAAGAGTACACATTGATGAAAGCCGACCTATCTTTGTGATCGAGGGCCGTGAGAGATGGATGAGAGACGGATAGAAGGAGACGGCGAGCTCCACAACTCCCTGACAGCTGAGGTTGTTTGTGGAAACCTGAGAAACAGGAGATGGGATCAGCTTTCCAAACAAGGGGGTTTCAGCACAACAGGTGACAGCTATGCCAATACCATCTATATTCTGTCGTTTACTCTCCGCTTCACCCCTCGTCTGCAGCTGTAGAACTTCCTATCAAGATCAGGGAACAATAAGGAAGGAGGGCGGAAAAGGAGGAGGGTTAGCGAACAAACAGAAGGAGAAAGAAATTGGGACCAAACAGTTATTGTGGTAGAACTAATGGCAAAACATTACACTGGAAGAAATGCTGCTCCAAAATCAAGTAAAAAAAAAATATATATATGAACATTTGCTTGGTGAGACTTCTTGAGATAAGAGGGGATATTTAGATGAATTAGATCTTGTAATTAGCTTGTAAAATGTATTTTGAATTATATTTGACCAGGATAAGGAATAGTTGTGTTACAAAATAAGTCAGAAATGCTCAAAAGTGTTCTGTTTTCTGATGTTAGTTGGTAATTTTCCATGAAAATGTGTTTTTTAAAATCAAGTAAGATTTACTTCTTAAAACAAAATGATCCATCCTTTACAAATAACATAGCGGCTTAAAAACCTCTGAGATAAAACAAAAAATACGATGTTTTCAAGAGTCTTTAAATTAAAAAGATACTTATGATGCATTGTCTGAAAACAAGACCCTATATCTCAATGATATGTTACTACAGTACCTAAGTAGTATGTCTTCTGTTAAGACATATTCTGACTAGAAATTAGACAAATAAGCTTGGCAAGACTTCAATGTTTTACAGTGCATCAACTTAAAGCTGGGAAATGGAGCAAAACACACAGGAATGTTAAGACAAACATGGGCGCATGGGAATAGATAAAGGAATAGCTAAAGTTTGAAGCAGGACGGGGGTGTTGTCGACACGCAGGCAGGGTGTCTATGCCTCATTGTCTGCCCCATCTGTCTGGCTTTATCTCGACTTACCGCCACCCCCTATCCTCCTCCTCCTCCTCCTCCTGTGCTTCCCTCTCCCGTCCCTTTACCCTCACACCCTCCATTGTACCGCGGTCACTCCCTCCCCGCAGGCTGACAGGCGACCAGGAAGCTTCCACCCGCAGCAACTGGTGGCATTGTTCACATGCAAGATCACATATGTGCACAGTTGCCTGCCCGTCTGCAATGTATACACTCATGCTGAATGTGAGCATCTGCTGCCACCGGAGGCATACATTACACTCACATGATGGACATACTGTTTGGGACATAGTGTGCCCTTCATTTGTTCCCAAAGACCAATTAGCCAATCGAGAGAAAACAAGATATTAAAAACGAATTAACTGGTTACTACACTTCTAAAAATAAACCAATGTGTTTTGTGTCTGCTATCTTTTTCCCTCCCTGCGACACACACGACAACACACAGACACCTATCGGTACATAGCTCGTGCCCAAAGCTGTATACACAGAGAGAAGATACACAATGTTTTGGATGACATCAAAGCTGTACTTGGTGAGGTGCAGGGATGCGGGAGAGGAGGGTTTAGTATTTCTCTTTGAACAGGTTTTGTTGTTGGCAGGGTCCATGTGGGCCCTCTTTTGTTTGGCTCCCATATTGAATTCTGTGAAAAATCTTATGAAAACAGCCTCAGTGCAGAATTTACTTGAGTGGGTTTGTTCCATGCTGGCAAATTAAAGACGCTTGGATAGCTGGAGACTGCGGTTCCCTGGAGAAAGAGATGAGCAAACACTACCAAACACACCAAACATGATACTAAGCACGTACACACAGAAGTAATGTGAAATACCCAAGGCACTGAATGTTTGCACACAATCATGCTCTTGGTCACGTAGCATCTCTGCTGACAGACAGGTCCACAGGCAGGCACCAGTAAAAACAGCTCTTTAATATTACTCATAAGAGGAGAACACCTGTATTAGTTACACTGCTCATACCCTCTCCATTTTACTGTTACTCACCTTAGTCTTCTTTTTTAGTCCTTTTACTCCAAAACCAGAATTATTTATGATAATCAAGTCTGATCTGTTTTGGTGAATTTGTGGTGTGTGGAGCACTTCAACAATACGTATCCGTGAATTTAAGGTTCCCTGTGGAGTTTTAGACCCCTAATAGCGCTGAGGAAAGACATTAACTTGACACGTTTGTAAGACCTAAAGGATACACACAATGCGTTTTAGAGAGTGAACACGGAATGTAAATACAGCTTTTGTCTGTTTACGGGAAAACTCCAATCTTGGGCATCTTTAAGGTACATGTTATATGCAAAATAAATACACACTAACCACCATCAAATGGAGAAAACTATTAAGCTAGCAAACATGGATGTCAACATTGCGGGATATCAAATCATTTATATTATAAATGATTTATGATGATTGGAATCCATTTCACTCAATTGTTAAACACGTTAAACCCAAAGCTTTTGCTGTGAAACGGTTGATAGATCAAATATAATATTGTTTTTAATTACAATTTCCCCCAAAAATCAATTAGCCAATAACCAGTAGCTAACAAGCTAACATGGATCCCCTCTTCAGATTTCAACATGCAACATATCCCGTGTTTGCATTAAATTTGCACATTTGCCATGAATGTTTGCAGTAGCCTACCAGTGTGAATGTGCAAATAAAGTTGCAAATACACAGATTACCTATTGCCACATATAAGAAACGAAGAACAAAGCTACAAAGCCTTCCATCAATGTCACTCCCTTTGTCCTGTATTGCTGCAGGTTTCAATTATTATGGTGGATGTTTCGGAAACAAGCAAGTTAGTTAAAACATGTTACAACCAGAGTGAATACTATGCTATTGCACACACACAGTCCTGTAATCAAGCCGACATAAACAACAGACACTCTGCCTACCTTCACTTAGACACACATGGCCAACACACACACATGAACACAAAGCCACACACACCACAACATCCAGTTTGCTGATACTTAAAAGGCAGCACAGCCTCTCTACCCACCCACCCACCCACCCAATAATTTAATGGAATCAAAAAGTAGGCCAAGCCAGCGGGCCAAGCGTATGCAGCCACAGTCAAAGACTGCTTTCATGTCCCAGCATGCCACTGCAGTTTACATGCTGGATCAACACAGTGTTACATTTCCATTCTTATCCTTGTAAAAGAAGAAGGAAGAGAAGGGTATTGAGATAGGATTAAAGACACAACTGTACTGGAGCTTTTATATTCTACCTCAAACTGTTATCCCTCCTGGATAATTAAAATATAAAATAAAGAACATACGGCAGAAGGAAGATATGAGGAGAAGTTAGAAAAAAATTGATTGAGCATCATCTAGGTTAAGAATAAAACATTTGTATTTCGAAATCCAATTAAACTGTCATTATACAGTAACTCCCTTGTTTTGTTATTTATCAACAGCTTGTTGTTTACGTCAGTCCAGTCAAAGGGGCCTGTATTTAACATTTCCAGGAAAAGCCGAAGTGTGTTGTGTCTTCTACTGGGTCATACGGTTGCACCCTGGATGTCTGTGTTTTGGCAAAGTGAGCTATGGAAGGATGTAGGATGTGAACCACAAGTGTTAAGGCCAATTGTGAATTTCAGTACCAATATGTAGAAAATGCAGTGAAGGACACAGAGAAAACAGAAGACCGGGGGGAGTAGCTTATGGTGTTAGGAGGGGTCAGCACTTCTTTACAGGGAGTGGAGTGGCTTTTCACAGAAATGCGGTCCACTGATGCACTCGACGGTTCAAAAACAACCCCAGCTGTGGTTGCTAGTCATTGAGAAGCCGAGAAATCTGAGCGAGAGGACAGGGAAGAAAGAGGAAAAAGGAGGGACACAACTTCACAGAGCGATAGAGGGTAGGGGGATTAAAAAAGAAGAAGAGTGCTTGAATATGAAGGGGAGCAGATGTTTCCCTTATGAGAGGAGTTGAATCCCACTACGCACACACTTTAAACCATGTGTTCACTGTGACACACATAGTACAGTGTGAGTTATTGTGTTACTGGAGCATAGAAAGTTGATATGCAAATCAGCATATACTGTACTTTAATCTCTATCCATGTAAACCTGCAATTTGAAGTACAAAGCTGCCTGTTTTCAGAAGCAGCGTGTGATGTGGTATGCCTGCATGTACTCGCCTCATCATGTGCTCTCTCAAGTCTTTATTGACAGTCTGAGCGAGCAACAACAAGATGGCTTCCCTTGCACTTGTGTGAGTTCGACTGCGTGGTTGTACTCGACACAAGTAGGCCAGCTGAGAGCACACGGTGGTGCAGGAATGCATGGAAGCAGTCCAATTCTTCCAGAACTGGTCCGAGTGCAGGCAGAGGGGTTGTAGCACATATCTACCCCCCACCACACCACAGCAGCTGCGATGGGGAGCGTGGAGTATGTGTGTGGGTCCTCCACAGCCCTCTTGTGAAATGTGTTTTGTCTATATTTTTGTGTGTCTGACTATCACACACTTTAAATTGGAACATTAGGTCATCTGCAAATCATATGTCTCTAGCTTTATTAATTCATTTCTATTTCTTCTTCTTTTTGTCTGCATCTCCCCCCTCTCTGTGATATCATTATTACAAGTGAAATCAATAAGGGATAATGGATTCACCTCATTGTTCCACATCAGAAGAACAAGTGGGAGTCTCTGATATTTCCTGCTGTTAGGATGAATAAAGACAAACATCTTTCCCTGTGGCTTCTCCACTCGCTCCCTTTATTATCTTTTATCTCTACACTGCCTTTCATTTTCTCTTTCATTTGCAGCCAGTGTCCCCCAGCTGTTCTGTCAGTCTCCAGCTACGTCTGGAAAGCGATATTACACTGAACTGGCCTCCGATCAAATGGTTTACAGTCACTGCTGAAAGTCCATAGTAGCAGGAGGAGATGATAATGGACTGTATACAGCAGCATGAAATAAACCTCCTTTTTTCCACATCCCAAGACACACTTAAACCTTTCTTCTATTAACCCTCTCTCCATGCAGTCCCATATATAACTGTACGATAACCAAAGAGTTATATTCTCCACATAGGCAACTTCACACTCCCTCTTCTGGTTTAGCTTCTATTCCACTGGCTTTCATTGCTCCATTTAATTTCTCATATGACTTCTTTTACTGAAAAGCTGAAACCCAACTGAGGGCTATATCAGCCTTACCTCATCTTAGCTGCAGGTATTCTAGATAGCTATATTTGAGGCTTTCATCATTTTAACGAGGATAAGACACTCATAAGGCAAAAGGGTTTTCTCAAGAGAGCAACTTCATCGAGACAAAAGCTGCAGTGGCCTATGAAATACATTCAAGTGCACACCTCTGGTGGATTACAGTGTAACATGAAAATGTTGCCTTCCCTTTGTTTTGACAGAAGATAATATAACTTGTAATGATAACTACAATCCTGCGTAGAAGTGCTTTAAACCTCTGGGCAATGTTTTGGCCCCTGATGAGATTTCAAACTCATGGATTTATTCATTCTGACCAGGCTTGGAATTTCATCATTTTAGGGGCAAGGCCATTTGGCCTTTGGTGTTACACATTTTTTCAGGGCGCAAAGGCCACATGCCAGGGCACAAAGGCCATTGAGGGAAACATTTGGATTTGGAGCTTACAAATAAATAACTTCACTTTTTGATAAGAAAAACACACGAATGACATGGAAAACAAATCACTTTTTTAATATCAATAATGTTAAACATGATATCATCATATAGGCCTATGCCTCCTTAGTATTACCGTATATAAAATAAAATACTCTACTTTGAATAATTAGTGTTTTGGTATGTTTTCCATCTACTACTTCTCCCATTCACAAATCAAAAATCAAATCAAAAAATCAAAAATTCTATTAATATGTAACAAATATATTCAATTTCAGAGCAGAAGAAACCGCCTTCAAGGGGCAAACTCTGCACCATTCAGCAGTGCACAGTGAAGTGTTTGTGTGTGTGTGTGTGTGTGTGTGTGTGTGTGTGTGTGTGTGTGTGTGTGTGTGTGTGTGTGTGTGTGTGTGTGTGTGTGTGTGTGTGTGTGTGTGTGTGTGTGTCTGCGTGTACGTGTACGAGAGTCTCTTTAATCAATTCCTCACAGCTCTGGTCAGAAACTGGACAACAGTTAAAGATGTACAAACCAGAGACTGTCTGTGTCATGGCGAATACAGACGCTGCTTTAATTATGTCTTTAGGACGTTGTTGTGAGTGTGGACGGAGCAGCTACAGGTTAGTTTAGCAGCCTGATTGATCCATTCAGAAAACACGCATTTTAAAAGGTTTTTCGCCTGCCGTCTGTCTGTCTGCAGACTTGTCAAAGCATTAATTCATGTTTTTTACTAACCGGTATCAGTATGTAGTTACTTCGGCATCATTTTGAAACGTGTATTAGAATGAAATCACTGTAAAATAGGTTAATTTTGTCGTAGTTGGTTTCCACCACAGTATTTACATGGAAATAAGCCCCGCCCCCTCTCCAGCGCGTCCTGTTTGAATGACAGGAGTAAACACAGCTGACAGCCGCGGTGAAACTCCAGGGTGAGAATATTCGCATTGCCTCCGTTGTGAACGCAGCATAATGCAGTTCAGAAAACACTGTTCTGTCGCTTTTAAAGCAACTTCGAGATTTTAACAGTATCAGGGGAACACAGGCCATGGTGGCCGTAGGACGTACAATTATTTGTGGGGCATAACGGCCAGACCGAGGGGCTACGACGGCCATGGCCGTGCCGCCGTGAAAATCCTACCCTGATTCTGACCTTTAGGAGGCCGGCGAGGCTAAAAGTGCTAGCTAAACCAGAATGCTAACAACAGTTTGGTTGTCAAATGTGGGATTTCTCAGATTAGATTGACACTCCAAACAGAAGAGTGTCAACTTTCTGTAAAAAACAATGAAAGTGCCATTTTTAAAAGAAAACATATTGAATATTTGCAGGCTAGCGAAGCAGAGGTCAGCCTAAAAAGGGAGACAGGAGTAGCAAATTATTAAGCAAATGTCATTCTTGCAAAAAGGGACATTCTGATTGGCCCAAAATGTGCATGCCAACTTCAGTGCTCTGGAACAAGTGATTAGGTTTATTGAGCAGGGCTCCACATACGTATAATTATTTATCAAATTCCAGGTGTTTCTTTCATGGTGAAGAGTTATTTGTGTAATGACTAACATATTAGTCCCATAGGATAATTAGTCGGCTACAGTTACTCATTACGCTGCCGGTCTTATTTAGGTCACGGCTGTTTCTGCAAGTCAAATCTTTTGCTGCTGCTCTATCATGCATATCTGACTGCCTTTGAGTTAGGGTATCATCCAGTGACATGAAAGCTACTCAGCGTGTACCCTTTACATTCAGTAATGTTTGGAGTAAACAAAATAGTCCTGTTACTGTCATTATATCTTCCCATCAACTTTCATCATCACTTCTGGAAACTTGTTCTATTTAAAGCCTCATGCACGTAAAGAGGTAGCTCATCTTTATTGAGTCAAATCAGACGTTATAAATGAAATAATTGAAGATGATATCAGTGCGTGAGCATGTTTGTATGAGATTGCATGTCTCTTAATGTCTTTGTTTCCCATAATGTGTGTGTATGTGCTTTCTTTATGCTTATGTAAATAACCTGTGTCTTTGCACTAACACGTGGAAGCTACTGACTGTTATGCTTGACTGCGGGTGTTTTGAAGCCGTTTGACAACAGCTGTGTTCATAGTGCTGTAGAGGAAAAGCCACAGATCTTCCTGTCAGCTGTTTCCTTTCTTGTACTCTCAGTATACTTCCTCTGTTCTCAATCAAACATTTTCTCTTTTTAAATAATATTTCTCTCATTCACACACTCTTTCTCTCATTCACACCATATTTGTAAAAAAATCCCCTCGGTTGCTTGATTTCCCAATTTATTCATACGTCTTATCTCTAATTCCGTCTAATTCCTGATCGCATCATTCCTGAATCCCTTCGCTAAACCACCTCCTTTATCTTCTCATTGTATCACTCAATCTCTCTTGCGAGCAAATAATAAATCTTCCCTTCAACATAAACAGGAAACAGCTGAGGCATTGTGTTCTCATGTCTTTTTTCCTGTCAGTTTCTCAGAAAACAAAACTAAACCACCAGAAAAAAAAGTCAACATCTCTCACATCCGTGTTGTGAAGTGAAGCAAAACAAGGTGATCATGTGGTTCGAGGTTAGCAGACTGCATCATGTTAACAAGCAGCAGGGCCTTTAAATGAACACGTGCTTTAGGGTAAAAGAGGGTTTTGAATTCTGATGATCTAGTACATGAGAATTTCTGCCTTAAAAAAAATGATCCATGCTCTGCACGCCAAAAGTAGTTAATAAAAAAAATAACACTATAGAATGCTGTGACGCCGAACCAAAACAGTAACAGTATGGTTATGGTTGACATAAAAAGTTTGATTAGGGACATCTTTAAATGATCCGTGACTCCCATGTTCAAAGGGGAATATACAGTGGTAAACTTACATCTGGAAACAGCAGTTACTCCCACTTCCCTGAAAATTGTGGAGAAACAAATTGAAACTGTGTTTATGTAAGAAATTAAATATGTAAACCTTCTAAGTTTTGGAAAATATCTGTTTTCCTAACATCTCTCGCTGTGGGGTTATCCAGCCAACGACCACTAATGAAGCTCAGCGCAAGTTCAACCAGGAAGACCGTCTTTACTCATTCATGTATTTCTATCTCCATGTTTCTACTCTCTCTCCTCTAATAATAATGGTCAATAAGTGACCGGGGGCGTCACTCTTCAGCTTAGCCAATCACTTTGCTCTATTCCCAAGAGCCTATCATAGCGTGCCGTCAAACCCTTTAAACTCTGCTCTTTCCCCTCTGACAGCTGTCATTTCAGGTGACTCAACGCAACCCTCCTCCACCCCTTTTCACCTCCCGTCCCTCCGAATCCAGGGTCAAGCTAAACCACTCCTCCTCAGACCGACCCAACTATCCATTCACCACCACCAGACCCCAGTGTCTAGACCCCTGGGGGTTTTCATTGGATCGGTTCTACCCTCCCGAATGATACTTCCTGCACAACGGGGCCTAATCGCCAAAACTGTCACATTCATTTGTGTATCTGCGCATTAAATATGTATTATTACATCAAAACCGTCTCTCCTGATTGAAATACAAGTTACCTTCAATCCAAACTAAATAAACCTGTTTGTGAATGTGTGTGTGTGCCTGTATATATACTTGTACCTCTGTGTGTGTGGCCAGACCTCATGCAGAGGGCCTCTTGCTGAGCCCCAAATGCTATATTTAGATGGCCGTTTTTCTCTCTCCCTCTGAGTGGTTTTGAGCGTTGCCTACTGGTTGGGAGAGGCCAACCACTGGAATATGCTGCCTCCATGTCTGACCGCTGACTTTCAGATAACCATGTGTGGGAGAATGCTTGACATTAGCCGTGGTTAGCCTGTTAGCTTATCATTAGGGCACAGAGGTTGTTGATATCACCTCTGGTTAGAAACATCATGTGGGGCAGACACTAAAAACATAAACACAGTTTCAATTTGTTTCCCTTAAATGTTCAGGGAAGTGGGAGTAACTGCTGGTTCCAGATGTTTTACCACTGTACATTCCCCTTTGAACAGAGACATGGGAGTCACATGGATCATTTAAAGATGTCCCTAATCAAACTTTTTATATCAACCATAGCCTTACTGTTACTGTTTTTGGTTTGGCGTTGTGTTTTTCATTATTGAGCAGCTAATGAGCCACATATTTCCCTGAGGCGTAAGCGGAGACCAAAACAGAGATGAAAGGAGAGTGAATTTGGGATATTGAGCCCCAGCTACCACCATTGCTACGGAGAAAGAAGACGTTCAGAAGAGCGAACCACAGCTGTAGCTTAATAAAAATCCCTTTGTAATTTGGCAGAAGACAGATTACCTTAATATCTGAATTCTTTAAACTTGACCCTGAAAGCGGACTGACCTAAATTCCTAATGTTTGATTTTGTTCCAACAACGTATTCATGGCTAGTTTCTTACTGAAGTGCTCAGTGACGAGCCTTAGTGACTTCTCTTTATATATTTTGTATGAATGCCCCAGATTTGTACCTTTTGAGTTTGTATCAAAGAATCAAGTATTTTCTTAATCAGTGGTTCCTTATTTTTAGTGATGTTTCATCCAAAAGCCCATCACAGGTCTTTGAAGTACTCCACAGTCGGTTAACACTTTCAGGAAAAAGCTTTTTTCTTCCTTTCTCAGAGACACAATAACGTATTAGCCATGAAAACACATGATGCCCCTCACTTTACCCTAATAAGGCCCGAAGCCAGATTCTCGAGTGAATTCCTCTACGGTGG
>NC_136908.1:48619119-48657638 GCF_949606895.1 Notothenia rossii | reverse complement strand
TTTTTCCAATATAGCATGATAGGTCCACTTTAAGGATTGCTCAGTGACTTGGATGGCCCGAGCGGGACTCCTTTTTCCAAACCGTCTTATATTTCATTAATGTCCCTGTTTTGATGCTGGTGGGAAGGGTGTATTCAGCTATTCAGCGTGGGGCAAAGCAGATGTCATGGCTCAGGATGAATAGTGCCCTGAGGGGAAGGGGAGAGAGAGTCGGTGTAGTGTGGCCTCTATACTCTGGAGACCCACCCAGGATCGGTTTCAAAGAGGACTCAATGTGTCCTTCCATGGCTTGCTGAATGACAAACACACTCTGAAGGACACTGATAAAGTGGGAACTCAGTGGAAAAACACACAGGAGTGCTTAACAGCTGTGGTTTTGAGGATATCCTAAAATATTTGGCCATTGAAACACATGCTAGGGAAATATTTCTGTTTCAGCATTTACTAGTTTATAATAACACATCTAAATCATACTAGTTTTCTTGGTGAATGAGAAGCCTGGCAACGTACACAGTGAGGCATATTATCAAAAGGCTGTGACTTATGTGTCTGCAGCATGGAGGGCTACCCTGTCATTTCTCTGGCAATAAAGCGGGTCCCAGATGTCCTCCCCCCCCCCTCACACTGTTAGCAGACGCACCATGCTCCCACTGTCACTCACCAGGCCTTTGTTCTCAGACAGCCACATATTGCTCGTACACAGCGTTCAGACTCAGTGTACATAAATGTTGCCACACACAGACCTTTGGTAGTAAAAGCTGAATTTTACATGCTTTGTCCAAAAAAAACATGTGAATAATGAATGATTAAGTGGATATTCAGCACATTTTAACATCAATAACTCCCACAGATTAAAGTGGCCTGACTTGTTTATCATTCCATGCCATATATCATAGGATCAGACCATAAATAATCTTCCTGAGTATTTCTTTATCTTTCTCTTCTAATCAGACACACCTTTCAGAACATTCTGCCTATCAAACCTTCTCTCTATGTGACCTCTGTTGCTATGTGAGTGGGAGGGGAGAGCAGAAGACATTACACTGCAGTTTCATCAGTGCCAAGCATGCAATTTGATGACATTCTGCCTTAGAAATTGAATAAGCAATTGATTTGAGTATAGTTAAAAGAGGAGCTGATGTTTCATTATTTACATAAAATATCAGTGATATGTATTTACATAATTTGGCCTTTCTTCAGGAAATTTCACAGTGAAATGAGCCCATTTAGTGGCATATTTTTGTGAAAAACACAACACCTCATGTGCTTCAACAGCTATCAAAATACTTATAAAATCAAAATGATATGTTTCTGCCCAAGCACACCCACTGCACTCCACTTCTCATTTTTCAGAGATTAATAACTTGACAAAACATCTTGCTGCAATGAGTCATGGCAAAACGCTGTCCGGGGAGGATTGCAAAATCCTGGTAAATCTGGATCACTTTGTGCTTTGTGTTACCGTTGTATGGTTCTTACATTATTACATGTTAGACGCTTTTATCCAAAGCGACTTACATACTCAATACTGTGGACAATCACAGGAGCAATTTGGGGTGAAGTGTCTTGCCCAGGGACACAACGACATGCTGACTGCAGAGGGGTTTGAACCTGTGCCCCCCCTGATCCGAACACCAACGCACTAACCCACACTTCCCCTCAGATTATATTTTTCTATAAAAGAAATGGGCCAAACAGTCTGGCGCGCCCAGGGAATTTGTGACCTGCTTCTATATAGATCCAACAGTTTAGCAGGAATCAGCTTCGAGAATTTGCATCAAACTCTCTTACTGTGTCTTATGCTGACAAGACAGTCTCCGATCATTTTTAACTACAGTACCCACACTCCCCAGCTGTTGAGGCCCCAGGCTTGTGAATGTTTGGAGAGTTAAAGCCCGATTTAAACACAAGCCCAGTCACCTTCCCTCTCGGTGCCCTCCCCCCCCGGCTCCTGCTAAACCAGCTCTTCTCGCTCCGTCCTTTGTCTGTGTGTCAAAACGAGCCAAATGCTTTTCTTTTTCATCCTGCTGCTAAGCAACCTGGGGGATTGAGAGTGCTGCAAAGTATTGCGGTCTTAATCAAAACTCTGGGTTTTTGCGGAGTCAGCTGGTTCTGTTGCAGCGTTATTGTGCATATCGGTGTCCTGGCAAATGATGCACTTTTGAAGTTTCTAACAAAATCCTTGCTGATAGTACCATCTGCTGCATCTTTTGATATAAAAAGGTCAAAGCACTGGCAGATCTATTTGGATGGAGAATGCAACAATACTGTGAGAAAACATGTGCATTGGACATTGGATTGGATTGGCTCATTCGGCAACACAATGTTCCAGTTGCTCTCAATATGGAGCTACATCAATATTGACTGAAATCTTTGGGCAAATTGTTCAAAATGAAATTATGGCACAATTTGAGCCTTTCTTTTTTGATGAATGAAGTTCAACAGAGCCACTGTAAGCTGTGTAAAAGGGTTAGCTGCTTATGTTTTATCGTCCTGAAAATCAAAATAAAGTGCAGTTTACTGCCCAAATAGAGGAATGGTGTTAGCGAGTAAGAAGAATTGCTCTTGTTCTCTCTAGTCCCGTTTCCCCACAGCTGGCCCTCTCAGTCACCTAAACTGAGAGGTCAAATGCCAATGAGGGCCCCATAACGGCCACAACACGAGGGTTAGCTTTGTGTAGCTCTTAATGTATAAGAATCATAATTCATGAGGTAACTCATTTATTAAAAAGTACAAGCCTGTACAATTTAATTTAATAATTAATATGTGCCATTTATTCAGAATTCTAAAGTCAGCATGTAATAATCCTGAGTGAATAAGGACACATCTCACAGGGGATATGATGCCAAGATAGGAAATCTTTTATTACAGAGAAAAAAAACTTTTCTTCCAAAATATAGAAATCTGTACAACTTCCGCACAATCAATTTACATGAACTGTACAAATTTACAGCAGTTCATCACAACATACCCAAGGAAAAGAAACTGAACACAATAAAGATGTACTGACATGAGATCACAAGATAGACAGCTTTTCTTCTTGGGTAAGCTCAGATTTTTTTGTCTATTTTCTGGTTTTTGTACGTAAATAGCAACAAAAAAAAAAGGAAAAAACTGAAAAGAAATAAAGAAAAAAAACAAAGGATACGTCTACACTTATAGATCATGGAAACTAATATTTTTTTACCAAACAACTTTGGTCCTTGCCAACACTCCCATCACAAATGGCTTCACTTACGAAAAGCATTATCCATGTTAAAAGATGAAATACAAAAAGGAATAAATCTAAAAACACCTCAGGATAGCAATTATTGGCACTTCCCATGTGTAATGTTATGTACTCTACCATATGTTGTACAGTTACAATACATTCTACAATATGTAGAACACCTCAAATGTGAAAGTGGCAATAATTCAACTAATCGATGACAAGTTTGACGACAACATCAAAAACTAAACTGCTGTTCCCTTCCGGTTTCATGTCTTAACATGCACAACTCCTCCACAAGGGTATTTATTGAATGTCTGAGGCCTGAGTTTGGCAATACATTCCAAGAGACTCCTCGTGTCTCAAAAAAAATGTCACAAATGTTGAACTTCAACTTGACATTTAGTGCATTTTATGTGCTATTTTACCTCTGACTACTCAAAGCACTCTCACGACATTTCTGTAACCTATGTGCGCACAAGCTGAATGGATGCCATTGAAATAATATATTACTGAGGACTTAAACCATTTTGGGTGGTGGTAGAAGGTGTCGAATAGGATTTGGGTTGAATCTTTTTTATTTTGTAGGTCTAAAACAAGATCTGTTAAAAGGGGGTTGGATCACCAGACTAAAAATTGGGGGATACATGGGATGGCAGAGTGGAAAAGATGAGAAAATCTACCAGTGTGACCATAAAATACATCGAGAGAAAAGTGAGACGAGACGATCATCTCGCGTCGGAAATATAGACCAATCTCAAAACATCTTGTCACATGACATAAAAAAAAGCTATTATGGAGCAGCGTGGTTTTAAAACTGGCGTCCACCAGGGAAACCGAAGCTCTGGGCTCCCATCCCAGCAAGCTCCTCTCCATCTGGCTAACATGGAATCACTGCTTTTCACAGATTGCTGAAGGGACTATCAACAGAGAACAGGGGAGGTTGGGTTAGGGGTTGCAGTGCGTCAAAGGCTATAGCTCTATTACCCATGATCATCTCGAGCTTAGGGGGAGCTTAAACACCCATAGGTCTGGTGTTGAGCGGAGAATCAGTGCCGTGACATATTCGACCAGCGGCTAAGGCCAGAAGCCGCCACAGCATCTGTTTCAGCTCGCCGTTACCCTCTCGGACCCCCAAACCGGGAGTGAAGTGGGGGTACGTCAGACAGCCATCACACCCTTTCATATGCATGTAAACAAAGTTGCTACTCAAACTCAGTAATCAAGTGCAGCGCAATCCAGTGAGATGAAAACAATGGTCTAGTACCCTCGATTCTTCATCTTTGATCCATGTTTCCGCGTCTCTCACTTGGCCCCCCCACCCCCACCCCAGTGCAGCTTGAGCACGCCAAGTGCGTGTGCTGGTTTTAGTTTTATTTGTATCCATCACTGCTGAGGGAGGGTCAAGGGCTTGGTGGGGGATGTGGAATAAGTCCAGAGAGGGGGCTGGAGGGATTTTAGCTGCCCTGGACAAAAAGAGTCCGGCCCTGGCCCCCCCTCTCTCACACCAGCTCCCCATCCCCACCTTCCTTCCTTACCCAGCCCCCTACAGCGATGGATGATGATGATGATATGTGTCACATTACGTCTACCCGCATCCACATGGGGTCGGCTAGCAGCATGCTGGCTATTGGCTGAGCAGGAGGTCTGAGCTAGGAGGTGATATGTGGCACTTGAGGCACTCACCCCACACCAGGAGGAGCGGGAAGGTGGGAAGCTGCCAGGCTGGAATTGGACACCTCAAGTGAGGGTCCGGGCAGGACTGGCCAACGTTTGTTTAAAAATCACAAATGGCTCATAATTCATAACAAGGTCTTCGTAAGGCAATGCACACATGAGGTTACGCCTCTCCTTTTACAAGACCTTGGAAATCGCACGTTAAAATAGAAGGTTGACAAGGCCTGGCTTTTTAAGTTAAAATGAATCTCTGAACAGTCGGTGCTACAGACCTCCCTTTGGCCAGTCACATTCATCACTTAGTCCAGACCTTTCAGATGTACTTATTTTTTCTTCTATGAGCAGCTCAAATCACCATCTGTGTGTCTAGGGGGGAGGAGGGGCTGCTTGGCTCTGCATCCTGTCAGAGCAAACAGTGCCATATGAACGGATGACAGAAGGTTTCTAACATACCACCAAAAGTACTCTCCACCTAAAATCAAAAGCTCTGAAATGTTCACAAATACAGTGTAAAAAAAAAAGGGTTGGAAATCCAGAGATGCACACTCCCGATTTAATAGACATCAGTCTATCCCAACGTAGGAGCTACAGTATGAACAAACGGCAAAAAATGCGAGAGGGCAATAAAAACGCGGTGAAAAGATGACATTCGAATGGATGGAATGCAGGCGATTTCTCTAAAAAGTACACATCCCACACAATCTCACGTCAAAGTGCATTCAATGTCAAATCTAACAGGGCCACATGACCGCAGTTTGGGTTAAATAGCCCACCTTTTGCTACACTTTGAATTTTGGCAATGCATGAATTTTGGCAATGCAGGAGATAAAGTGATATGAGGAAAGGGGGCAAAATTAACAACACAGGAACTCTATTGTGATTTTCAACAACATTCATTAACTCGGGGGAGCGGGGGAGGAAATGGATCCCCTGCCTTTACCCCGGAAAGCTACACATAGAAGGATGATGGGGGGGCGACAGTGCAACAGGACACACTGGTGCCCACAGGTTTCACAACACAGTCCAATCGTTCTGACATACTGAGAGAACATTGAGATGAAATTGTTTTGGGGTTCGATGTTGATGAAATGGGGAGGGGGCAAAGTTAAGACCGAACGCCTCTTTCCAGCTACAAGATAAAGAAACTAAATCCCTGTGGTCCAAAAAGGGGGTCTTATAGAAAATAGAGATACTCTCATGGGGCTTTCTTTATCTTGAGCTTGGACTGTAAACGGTTCAGTCGAAAACCACACTTCCTCCCCGCCCAGGAAACATAACTAGTGAAAACGGCAAATTGAATAACTTCTGGATTTTGAAATTCAAGGGCTAGCTCCTGATATTAATGCCTTACAATTTAGGTTTTGGTGTTGTTCCGTGTGTTGAACATGTACCCATAATAACCACAAGTAAGAAAGTGCAAAGTCGATGAAGCCCCTTCAGAGATGGAGCTGGGGGGGGTTCCTGGTTGGTTGGTTTAGCTGCCCCAACAGTTCCATTTCCATAAAGCCTCTCCTTAAAAACCGGAGTGGTCAACTGATCCAATGACACAACAGAACGGATGATAATGGGGGGGGGAGGGGGACAATTTAGAACAAAGGTTTCCATCACCTGGACGATAGGCCACATCCTGTTTTTTTTTCTTTTCTCTTCTTTCACTATTTCATTTCATATTCTTGCTTCAAAAAGGCTCACCCTGAATCTGGCCACATGACCTGACCAGCCACGGCATGACCCTGAACAAAAGTAGGCCGGGGTGACGGTGTGCCTCTTTAACTGGACACAGTCATCATATTGTAGGATTTGGAGGGACTGGTTCTGCCCATCACCATCATTTCCTCCTTGCAGCTGCTGTGACTGTCCACCATTGGGCCCCCAGACCCGTTTCCTGAGGGGGACATGGCAGAGGACATTGCAGGCATTCCCACGGGGCAGGGTGATGACTCGTATAGGACGCAGATGGATCCGTCCTCTCCGATGCGGTAGGAGACCTCGAAGGGGTCCACCCAGAGTGTGAGCTCACTGGGCAGCAGCGAGTAGAGCTGTTGGATGGTCAGGCCGATGCGCTGGCCTGCCTGCCCCACCAGAGGGTCCATCTTGTGGTTGATACGGATGCATCTGTAGCCCGAACCCTTGCATGGCCTGTCTGGGAACCAGTGGTGCTGATATTGCTCTGCAGGGACGGAAGATGGAGAAAAAGTTTAGTTTTGGAGTGATTACTAAAAGGCAAAATCACAAAACCTGCTCTGATGAGGGTTAGAGACGTATGCAAGAAAAATGTGCGTATATTACTTCATATGTAAAAATGCTTCAAATGCTTACAATTTCTTAAAGGTTAAGATGAATTAAATCTCAACACAACATTGCTGCCTGAGTGTGTATATGTGAGTGTTCTCCAAATGTTAAAGAATACAGCTTAATGATTTAGTAGATCCTAATCTCAAGTATTGCTTTTCCACAAGAAGGCAACTCAAGTGTATACAAAACAAGATGAGATCTGACCGCAAATATATTATTGTAAAAGCAAGTGGAGTGTGACTTGCTACTAATTCAGAAAATGTAAATTAGGGTATTGCATTCAATGTTAATCCTAAATGTAAAAGGTTATCACAGTTTGTTCCTGCGGGTGTTTACCATGTGTAAAAATATAGCCTATTGCATATAGAAAACAAATGTTCTTATCTACACCAAAGTACAGGGTGCAGTTGGGTTAGGAAAGGAAAGAAAACAACCACCACCACCACCTGTTACAGGCCTGATAAAGCCATAAACAAGCGGCCAGTGGCACCCGGCACTACGTGACAAAAAAAAGGCCCATTAAATTGGCACAATCCCTCCCCCGGCTGCCGTCAGTGTCACAAAGTCTCCCATGACTGGCTGAACAAAACACATCAAAAGTGTAGAAGTCCCAGCCAGCCATCTGGGAAATCGGGCTCCGCCTCTTAAAGGGAAAGGACCATATTTTGTCTCTTTCCATCTGTGTCATGCAGTGACTAGTGACTCCGCTCTTGGTATGCTTCAGGCATGCAAGTGGTTAAGGTTACGAGAGGAAAATTTGACTGTTGAAAATCGTATTCTGGGTGATTAAGGAAGCAATGTATGGCCCAGTCTTTCCATGGAAGTTCACATAGAAAAATGGAATTCTCTTTCTATTTTACAATTCTTTGTTCTGATTTTTTAATCAGCCCACTTCAAGAAAACACACCGACCATCATTACTCTGTCAAAGCTCATCCATATTATAGTCCCATTGCTGCAAGCTTTATTGTGGCCAAAGAAAAAACAGGGTAAGTGAAGTAGGCCATTATTCAGGCTGGGGGCCCGAAGGTCACCTGTATAAATGAGCATGATAATACACCCTTACTCCCCCCCGTGTCTTAACACAGACGGATGTATACTGGGCTAATGGAGGGGCCAGCAGCCGAAGTTCTGTGATCTTTGAACCTAGAACACAAAGGAAGATACCTTCAACCCCCTATTCTTAAAAAAAACAGGACACACGTGGAAGAGGAGGGAGAGTAAATGAGGGTGTGCATTTTAATTAAAGAATGTAACGAAAGACGGTTGTTTATTCATTGTATTTGACTACTTTTACTAGAGAAAACATCCGGAGATTGTATTATTGACTGGATGGGCATCAAAACAGGATGAAGCAAAGCCTTGCCAACTACAATTATGCAACTATGGAGACTTAAATCTGTTCATTTCCCCACTTCCTTTCGCCCAGCACAAACAAAAGCAGCCCAGCATGCCGACACAATAGTGAGTGACTGTTGTTTCCAGGCTAAAAGAGCTCAGACTGGCCTAGTTTAGCAGCGACGAGCCTCCATAGAATTCACTTTTGCTTCCAACTCGACATTTGTCTTATAAATTAGTACTACGGCATTCCAAGCATTCCCAAATTCATTAAATCTTTTCCGAGCCTTGCATTTGTGAGTTAAATGGCAACGTTTAATCGGGTTTTGAGCACTGAAAACGTGGTGTTTCTTTCGGTGGATTTCGCCTCCATTTCCCATGTGATTACACTGCTCCTCCACATGTCATCTCGTCCTATAGGAGCCCATCAGAAACACTTCCCCTCCCCCACCCACAGGCCTCCCAGTCCTCTCCATTCAACGTTTGCCTTGTTTACAAACACTGCCGTCAAATTGTGATTATATTTTGTAAAAAGTTGCCCAATTTTTACGTTAATCATTTCCTAAAAATTACACAACGCGTTACAATAATTTACGACTGGCAGTTGCACGGCCACCTAAAACGAACTGCAGCTTGTCTTTGATTCTTACGGTGTTTTAATGTTCTTTTAGCCTCGTTTAAAGACAATACTTTCTCTAGGCTGTAGAATAAATTTCATTATTGACCTCCAACAATGATTCTACTTGGCTGGTAAGTGCTTTCGTTTTTTCTAGGGAAAATACATTCTTTATGTAGGAAATGAAGGCCATCTGCTTAGTAGACTGAGGCAGATGTATGATAGATTTAAAGCTGGAGTGTGTTTACAGCAGGAAGTGAGACACAATCCCTGCGCAGCATACTCTAAAATCGGTCATAATGCTAAAGTAAGACTGAGGGAAGCTAACAGGGCCGAATTTCCTGGAAAATAAAGAGAGGGAAAGTGCTATGACGACTCCCATTCACTGTGAAAAGTAAATGTGTTGGTGCCAAAACTGTGAATGGGAGGGAAAACACAATATCACAGTTTAACTACATGGACAACATTTGTATTGCTAAAACAAGTGTCAAGTGGTTACTCACTATATAAAACACAAACAAGTCGAAAGTAATGTTTTCTATTTTGATCATTGTATACCAAAAGTTTTAAATTATTATTGTGAGTGACCATGCATATCATTATTTATTTCATTGCTTGTGTATTTTTATTGCCAACCTATTTCTAATGCATTACGTAATTGAGCAGCCTCACTGGGGCTGTTGTGCTCACAGAGCTTTATCGAGCACTTCCTTGTTCGAGCCTCTTTCCAACCCCCTCCCCCTCTTCCAAATAAAGTAACTAACCACAAATGTCCCATTTTGTGTTTTAGTGAAAAAATATAATTTAGTATCAATGTAATCGTCGAGGAATCGTCGTGAACTACTCGCAGTGTTGATTCTGGCTTGTGTTTTTCCCCCTTGTCGTGCGCAAACAGTGGTGCGCGTTGGTAGCGCACTGTTAGTGATACTAGAGAACAAAGAAAGGCTTTTTCTGAATCATCTTCAAACCAATTAAAAGAGTAATTTAATAACTAAATCATCCAACTAAACATAGGGAAAACATGTAAGATAGTTTATATTAAGATGTGTTGATGGTGGGCGCAACGGAAGAATGTTCTCGTTTTCTTACCTGACAAAATATCCTGTAAGCTTTGGTTGAATGTTTGGACCTGTCGATCGTTTACGTGTCCTTTTACCCTCAGAAATCTCGACAGAAACGTCACCGCGGCGCTGATCTCAGGCTTCATGGTTCCTCGGGCACAAAGAGTATGCATTGAGAAAGACAGCGGACACGACCCGTGCGCTTTTCCTGTTTGTCTCTACGTGTTGGTCCGACTCTTCGTATTTCTCGCCACTTCTTCCGAGCAGCGATCCTTATCTGTTGGCTCTTGCGTTGTTTCTCTTGACATTTATTTCGTCGAGGTAGAGTGAAGGTTCTTTTCAGAGCAGGTCCGTGTGCCAGGACGGTACAGTGTTCGGAAATAGACGCCTGTTGTTGGTAAATAGTAGGGGGGTTGGGGGGATCCCTCCGTTCCAGGTTGACCAACCCACCGTGTAGATGTTCCTCCTCCAGAGTGAAGCTCTGTGTGTGGGGGAGCAGGCTTTTATAGCGCCCCCTCCCTCCCACGGAGCCACACAAGCTGCTACAGCAACAACAGAGCACCAATCCCCGGTCGGCCTCTGTCTGACGAGCCGCATATAGGAGGATCGCAGCGAACGCGTCACCATCTGAAAATAAACAGAGGCACACAGCGTGAAACCGCGACGCGTTCACAGGCTGTCGGAAATACGCGAGGTTGAAAAAAACAACAAAAGAAAACGACAACAAAGAAAACGGCAAACTCACACCAAATGTTGTTTTAAAAAAGTTGGAAACCTATAACCTTCTTACTTTAATGTATTATAATAATCATCCTTAACCAAGGCCTGGCAGGAAATGTAGTTTATGGTAGAAATACACAGTTACATCTAGTTTGCTGTATCCAAAATCAACCTCGACCTCAATCTCTGATTGTCTTATCGTCTTATTGATTTAACTGTTAGTGGTCTGATAACCCTTTCCACACCTGGATAAACTGCAGTTAGTCACTATACACCTCATATTCTTAATAAAGGTATATTCTTTATGTTCACCACAATACTATCCAGCAATTTGCACTCAAATATGTAACTATCTACTTGTAGTTTCTCTGTATTTACATTTTGAATATACTTTAAGCATAGGGTTTTAAATGTATAGATCTGTCATGAGTTTAAACCCACTTTCCATACATGTAAAGGAAGATTTCTTTGTCTCTCCTCTCCGTTCTCAATGCAGAAAAACATTCCAACAGGTTGTCCTGGTGGCCTGTTGGAGTGTAACATGCTGACCAGCAGCCTTTGTTCCATGCCATCCCCCACGTCTCTCCCCCATGTGTCTCTATAGGCAAAAACAAGGGCAAAGGCAGAAACACTTTTGAGTTTTTGCAGTAGTCTTAGTTATCCAGTTGGGGGTCTGTGAGTTTATAATCAAAGCTATAGCCTATCTTATCATTGCTACCCTGTGAAAACCATTATTTCCAAAAAGAGCTAAGACCCTGATAAAGAAGTGGAAGGGTTTTTTGCCCATAAAGGAATACTAAATCCTTCAGTTTTCCCTGCAGCAGTACTCCAATGTTCCACAACTGTCTGTAATCAGAACATATTGATGTTTCCAAATCGAGTTGAACTTGTTATTTTCTCTGTTTTTTTATGTTGATTTGTTTTCCCTTCTTTTGTTTGGTTTTAATTACGTGTGATTATTTTATGACTACTACATTTATTGTCTTGTTGTTAGGCCTAGAGATATCATAACCTTTTAAAAGGTGGTCCACATTTAAAAACAATGTCTCCAAGATCTCAATTTGGAACAAAGAACAATGTTTATAGACAACACTTGGGCCTAACAGATATAGAGACTGTGGGGTACTCTATGTTCAAAGTAAGGATTTTACGACTGCTTATTCACAGTTTGTACCAGGCAGGATAGAGAACAGGTGTGTGTGAGTGTGTGTGTGTGTGTGTGTGTGTGTGTGTGTGTGTGTGTGTGTGTGTGTGTGTGTGTGTGTGTGTGTGTGTGTGTGTGTGTGTGTGTGTGTGTGTGTGTGTGTGTGTGTGTGTGTGTGTGTGTGTGTGTGTGTGTGTGTGTGTGTGTTTGTGTAGCACAGGGACAGGAAGAGAGAGCGAGACAGTATACTGTATCACCTCAGGTTCCCTTTTGCTGTCTTTTTCAGTATGTGTGTGCAGATCTGTGGGTGTTGTTTATCCATATAATATGAAACAGATAGAGTCACAACCAACTGTAAAAGCACATCTGGTGGGACCCTGTCAAACACTGAGGAAGCATCATATGGCCAGGAAGCAGTGAAATCAGCTTTTTTTCTCCAGCAGCCATTCCTTACGTGCTCATTAAAATCAGTGGAAAAGTACAGGCTGCGGTGCTTTTTTTGTTGGAGACACAGTCACAGTGACCCGCTGAGAGCTCCAATCATGATGCAATCAAACAGACCCGGACACACTGATTGGTTCAATCACTGATCTGAAGGTGGACAGAAACACACACAAACCTATTTGCTATGTGTGTACATGTGCACAAAACACACACAATAACCACCAGTGTGATCGAGATTTTATCACCCAAATCCAGTATTAACCGACGGTCATCTATCTGAAACATTTTGATTCTAAATCTCTTCTGTAAAAGGACATGATGCCAAAGAGTGTGACTGCTACTTAACTTTTTTATGGAAAAATGAGAGTACTGGCAGTACTGGATATTTTGTAATTCATGGCATGAAGTTATTTAGGTACAGACTCTGAAAAATATTTAAAATGTGTTTTTATTAGTAGAAAGTCCATCAAGTCTGTTTTTTAAATTCATGTTGCTTTAATTTTTTCACATTTTTATTTTACTTTTAGCATGAGATGTTGAGAGACATGATGTTACCTTTATTTTACAAAAAAGATCATTTCCAACAAAGCATCATATCAAATGATATACACAGCACATATCTTTAAGAAGAGTATTTAAAACATGTTTATTCATTGTTTTTATTCAGTTTTTCTTCTGAGACTCCTGATAAATGATAAATATGTCTTTAGAACAATACTTTTTTCGAGTTCTGTAAAATATTGTTGACATTTGGTAGATGTGTCTCCCCCTTTTCTGGCCTCTTGATATCAACCACAACAAAAACTGACTCATTTCCTGGTCATGTTAAAGGTCCTCTCATATGAGTAGGAAATCCCTAAATCAAGTACAAGTTCACACATGTGTAAACCCCCGCCTATTAGGCATTCGCAGTTTCGCCCACAGTTACGCACCACCGTGTCATTTTCTGAAATAGTGGAACGTTTCGGTGTGCTACAGAAAGCTTAGAGACATTTCCAGTTTACCGATGTAAACTAGCACATCTGTCACATATGCACATGTTGTCGTGGTTGTTACTTAATACAATTTCGTTTTCCACAAATGAATTGTGTTTATCTAGAGAAAAAAGTAGAGATCTTCACGTGTAAGCTGTGATTTTTCACATTACTCCAACATTCCTCTTGTTATATTCACAGCGGAGCAGTGGAATATTTTCATGTCCAGGCAAAGTACCACTAACCCAATGCGGTGTAACATTCAAGTGAGTCTGCCATTTGCCATATTGGATTCAAACAAATGTCAAAATGGACAATTACAATTGTTTTGTTAGAAGTTCCTTCTACAGTTGGTCTCCTTCATTCACTTCTGTTTTTTTTGTCTCCTTTCTTCTGCTCTGTTTTTCGCTTGTGCTGTAAACAACTGTTTTGTGCTAACTAAAGTAGGATACATTTGGAAATACCAGAGTGGTTTTTATACTGGAAAACCCTTTTGAAGCAGACACACAATCGTTTCAATCAATCCTTAAGAACAATACATTTGTCCATATTCCATTATTATGTTGCACATTGCTATTTTAGCCCAAATATTGCTAGAGTTAATACACAATTAGTATCATGGTGCACCTTTGTGAAGCTCATTGTAGCCCGTACTGTTCATAGAAGTAGTTTTAGTGAGCTACACAAGATCAAATGATTTTCTTAAATGTAAGTTAAGACAATCAGGCCAGTCTGAGAAGAAGTGGTTTGAAAAGCTTCTTTGAATGTATTGAACTGGTTGATTTGTGGATTTTTTGGGTGAAATATCCCTTTAAATGTAAGATGTGCAGGTGGCAGAAGTTGGCCCCAGTGTCTGGAGATGATTCACAGACACCAAACAGCAGTAACAGCTGAAGGAAGTCAGCTTCTGTCCCCATTACTTCTGCATGATATCCCTCCTGGGAGTGTGGCAGAGGCTGCAAACAGGAGATTTGCGAGTGAGTAAGATTGCACTCTTCCGCGTCACACATACAACAGACAAATAACTCATTACTGACAGAGTGTAGGTGTGGTGGAGCTTAGGCAGCTGGGCCAAAAGTCAAACAGGATAAAAGAGAAAGAAAGTATACAGTATGCTAAAACAGAGCGAGCTTGTAAAGAGTAGTTAAACCTGGAAAACCCCAAACCTTCTTGCAATTATATTGAAAGTAAAAGTAATCCTGAGGGCACAGTACGCATGAAACACACACACACTGCAGAAAATGTCCTGTAGCACGGGTTGTTTTCAATGTGAAGTCCACCAGCACCGGATCAAATATGGCCCTGGTTGTTGCCAGACAAAGGTGGGGTATCCTGTCGTTCCGTTGGGCCCTGGGTCAGACTGATGAATGGAGGCTTTTATCTTGAAACCGCACGTCAACTACAGCCGGGGAAAGAATGTCAGGTCAGGAGAGAAGAGAGAGACCTTGGCAGGCTGGCGTGGGCAGAGTTTTCCAAACACGCTGGTGAACCCAGACGGAGTAAATGTACATGCTTGGAAGTAAATGAAGGCACGCACACGAGCACAAACTTTGACATCTGCGGGTCATTCAAAAGCTAAACTCACACAACGCCCCAAACATTAACAGTTCAAAACATAAAAGAGACCTGAATAGCATTCCCTAATGTGCACAGATAATTATTGGTGTTTTTCTAAATGTTGGATTACGTGTCAGTGACGTGCGACCCTTTGTGCAGTAAAATAATTTGAATTTTTCTCACTGCCTGACCCAGTTTGCATGTTTGTGTCAACAGCACTAACACCGGATTATATCTCAACCCTCACTTTTGCAAGTAGTGGAAACAAAGTTATGTTTAGTTTTGAGGTGCTTGACTAGAGTGGTTCTATATACATTATAAAAGTTTTCCATTTGTTTCTGGTGGAGCTATTCTACCTTCATCTGAACTTTTACTAAACAAAATGAGTCGGATACGTGAACTTTTGATACTTAAAGAAAGATGAAACTGCTGGAATAGAAGAGTTCTTCTTACAAAAAAAAGTGAAACTATAAGCAATAAAATGCATCCTTTTCAAAGTGAATACACTCTGCTCTACTCTTAGCTCAAGTTAGATATTTTAGTATGAACGGCATAACTGAATCAGGACTTTATGACTCTATATGGTAGGAGCAGTGTCTTATGGGGGCTAATTTTAGCCAGCATTTGAACACTTAAAGTAGTTGACATGATATAAAGCTCCGCCTGTGCAATGTCATGTATTCGCCTCTCCTACAACCCCTGCTACTGTTTCATATTTCCCTGATAACGCTCTTTATCTTGTAACATTTTAAATATTTTAACTGCTGAACTTAAACTTAGAGTAAACAGTCCCAACCTTTTGTTATTTCATAGTACACAAGGCTATAAAAGTGATAAATAAAATGATGAATACCCAGGCTTATAGCATTGTTATCTCCTCTCTGGAACAGCACATTCATGTTTGTTTAGAGGAGCAGAGAGCAGCTGTCTGGTCAAATGCTTATCACCACAGCTAACACAACTCTCCCACAGAGTAACATGTGGATTGCCACTACAGTAATGTTAAGCAGCATGCTCAATGGAAATGTAGTCCAAAACTGGAGTGATGTCACTGCTGTGAGTACATGGGTGTGGCTCAGATGGGGTAATCACCTTTCACAAAAAAAGGAACTCTTTACGCCCTGCCCACTTTTTTCATCCTTGAGTCATCTGAGAAAACCACAACTTTCCATGATGCTCTCTCTCTCTCTCTCTCTCTCTCTCTCTCTCTCTCTCTCTCTCTCTCTCTCTCTCTCTCACCGCTGGAGTTGCTCTGTGTGCTGTGGCTTGGCCTGGATTCTTCCACAAAAATGGAGCAAGGCCACGGAAACAGATTTTTGTTTTCTCGTAATATGTTTTTTCCTACTTCTGTTTCAGCCTTACTCTGTATTTACTTAACTCATTCGGAAGTTTAAGACCAGATGGATCTTCCAAGAAATCCGACCCCGGAGTTTTGTTTTACCATTATTCTCTTCACACTCATCGCTCTCCAGCACGTCTTGAGTTATTCATGCTCTGTGCTTGGCAAGACAAAATGTGCCGCATGCATCGGCTTTAAGCTGGTAGGCTTAAAATGTTCCGTAGCTGTACACGTTGATGTACAAATTATTCCTTTTACCAGTCATAACTGAAGCGCTCCATTCCAAGTAATTCAGTCAGTCAGTATTTTGAAGCCAAAGACAAGAATAGAGGATCTGTACACTTTGTGACTTTACACCACCATGAGTTAAACAATATAAACCCTGTATGCGTGCGTGTATGCCACTGTGTGTATTTATAGCATTGACATTTGAGATAGTGAAGGGCCTGCCATGACCAGTCATGTCCAGTTTGGAAAACTGATTCTCCAAGGCTCCCTTCTACACCTAAATCACAGGTAAAACTGAATTAGACTGTGAAGTGACACATCTGTAATTGAAACTCCAAAATATTTCTCAATCTTTAAATACAGTATAAGCGTGTCATGATTCACACTGTAATAACTATCCTACCAGTTGTTATTGAACATTCTACCCTCAAAATTTCACAATCGTGTTCCCCCTTTAAGCTGCAGGAGCGTGATATCCTGTAAGACACTCCTTAGCCTCGCATAACCTATTTGGGATGACCTGCACTGCCTTGTAAGGATATTCAGGCCTTATTTCTCCTGAATCATCAAAACTAGACCGAGGCACTATACATGGTGCCCTTAAATACTCCACCAGAATTCAATCTGCTGAGGATCAAATACTCACCGCCTGAAGCCTTGAAAGGTATCTCTGAAATCTGTGTACAGCAGGCGTTGTAAGAACTTACAATACAATCAAATGGTGATCCAGAGTACAAAAAAAACCTTAGAAACATGTTTTTTTCATCAGTAAATCTGCTTATCTTTTCACTATCCATTAGCGTAAGTGTTCCATTTGTACACCTTTGTACAGTTTTGGTTACAAACTCACTCTCCAATCTCCTACACCAGTATTTTGAGTATCATTTATTTGAAAGCAAAGGAACAAAAGGTTAAAGATGGATTTGACTGATGTTTTTCACTTAAAATGTTACTAAAATTGTACGATATTATCTTTATCGTGAATTATTTTGTCCATGATGATCTTGAAAATCTGGTATTCGGTTCCCCATTAAGCGAAACATGGTAAACGTTATATCTGCTGAGCTACGGCATGTCATTTGAAGCATGTTGGCTTGCTAACATTAGCATTTAGCTCAAAGCTAGCACCGCCGTCTGTGACATCTTCTGTCTTGTGCCAAATCCTTTGAGCCTTTAAACAGATGTAACCCACGTGAGATGTTGTATCATTTCTGTAAACTGTGTATGTTGTGTGTAGATTGTCACTTTTTGATAACACACATGCCAACTGGCTAGTGTGTGTGTGGCATATTGCATGTGGCACGTTGCTGTCTTTGTGCACTCACTGACTTTTCCTGAAATTGCAAAGTTTCATGCCTGACGGCTGACTCATTTTGCACTCTCTCTCTCTCTCTCTCTCTCTCACACACACACACTGACACGCAGACAGCCCACATAGCATAGTGTCTGACAGCAGCACGTTTGTGTGAGATCTAAATATGCAACATTTCAATGAATATTACATACATGTTCTTCTCACTTTATCTGGGACAGTCTTCATACACTGTAAGTCTGCTATTTGGGAACTAGACTGTAGCATCCTGCGACTCAGCTTATAATTAAAGACACATTGTATTAAATTGTGCCCTAAAATAATATTGCACCCTGATTGGTTGAAAAGAGGCTGTTATTTATTTATTTTTGGCTGAAAAAGACACAGATAAAGTCCCATGTCAAAGTGGAAAACTTTAAGTATTGAAGTTGTAAACATATTTTACAACCGCTTATATTACTATGAATAAGAAGATATAGCCTACTTTATCATTCCTGCAATGCGTTAAACATTTTTCACACTGTTCTATATGTATCCACACACAGATGCTCCAATACACACATGCAAAACAGGACCTATACACATGCGTCACACATGGAAGAGTCCCTATGGAGTGAGCTACCGCTATTAAAAATGTGTCCAGGTCCCCTTAGTGCTAAAATGTTTCCACTAATGCTAAATAGGTAGCTAAATAGAATAACAACTCTTTTAAATGACCAGTTTTGGAAAACATTCAAATAAAATACTGTTATGGCTATTTAAGCTTATCTAGCTGGCTGGAATAGCCAAGCGTTTATACATGAGAGTAAAGTCCATCCTCGAAATGATGTTAAACAATTCCTTTAAGAAATATCTGTATTCAACTCACCAGTGTTTCAGATAAACACCATATTTATTGTATCTCTGGAGAACATAATCAACTTATTTCTTTGTCACCATGTTCAGTTTTCACTGCCTTGTATACTCAGAAAAAAAAAATCAGTGCGTCATATAACAGGATTGCTCACAGTTTAACTTCAGAGACCAATAGAAAGTGAATGATTAGCTTATCATTCAGGTAGATAAGAGGGAACACATGTAGACACACACAGGTTTTATCATTGACTCCAGTCAGTTTACTGTGTCTCAACTTGGTCATCTGTCTCTCAGAGCTCCACATTATAAAGACAGACAGAAAGAGAAAGCAGGAGTGGTGTGGGTGAGAGTCAGTGACGGTGCTAACCCGCAACATGACTCACCCTTTAAACAGCCTGGGATCAGATCCAGTCTGGACCCATGCAAGCTGTCATTTCACCCCCGGCTGCTATTCATGCCACAAGCTATAGTTTCACAGGGCCATAAGTGCAGAGGAGAGGAACCCAAAGCACTTTCGTTCAGTTCTGCACAGATAAAAGCACAGCAGAGACTCCAAACATGCTATAGGGACTGTCGTGAGCAGGAGCTGAGGTACTTCATTTGTCGCGTTCACACCAAAAAGAGCCGGAACTAAAATTAGTTCATCAGAACCTTTTTTACCCCCTTTTCAGTCCCTGCTAGAGAGCAGGGACTTTCGTGGGAAAAAAAAAAAAAAACTCCCAAAAATGTTTTATTTAGTTTAATTATATTTCTTTCTGTTCCCTTGTCACACCCTCAAACACCAAACCTATTTTAAACTTGTTTTAAACCTTTTAAGTTATGCCCCCTTGCAGGGCCGGCCCTTGGCATAGGCAGTATAGGCGAATGCTAAAATTTTAAAAAGTTAGAAATAAAACAAAAAAAAAATATTATTATTTCATAACAACACAATTTCCCGATTTTGGATCAACAAAGTACATCTTATTATCTTATACTAACAGAACTACGCCTATATTGCATACAGCGTCCATAAACTATGGCGCACCCCCCCAAAAAATCAAGTTGAACCGCCCCAGCCCCAGTAAAAACCAGAGGTTTATGTGAAATAGTTCTTTTTTTTTTTAAATAATGGTTTTAGTGTTCAATTATAGGTTTTAATTTTGTACGTGTTCATTGAAAATAAATCAAACTCCCAAAAAACGTATTCAGCTTTTATTAACATTGGAATTTACTGTGTAAGCCGCCGCGGGGGGGGGGGGGGGGGAGAGCTTTAGAGAGCTCTCTCCTGAAAGATTGAGAGGCTCTGATAACCTCAGCTCAGTGAGGTAAAGGCACACCTCTATATGATCATTATAGTTATACAAAAATAAGACAATAGATTTTCATCTATTCTCTTATAAAAAGGGAGTGATTTGTAAAATATCCATAAATAAAAAGAAAATCTGCTTACAGTTCTGTTTCATATGGGTGTTGAAAGATGTATCCATAGATCTCTTAATGTTGCTCTCAAAGTGCACCAGATTAATGCTTTTAACTTCAATATTTTAAAAAAAAATCTTCCCGGGGGAGCATGCCCCCGGACCCCCCTAGAGGAAGTTAGGTCCACCCCCCACTTAAATCATGTTCAAATGGATAGGATACTATGGCATATACCAGATACCATATCTTTTTGTTTTGGGGGTCATGCCACAACCGTGCATGCATGCGCGAGTCATAGTGAGTGTTTGCATTTGGGGGGGAGACGCCAGCTAAAATCTTGCCTAGGGCAGCAAATTGGTCAGGGCCCTGTCACATTGTGTGATGTTTCACATTGAACTAAACATAAAAAAAGAGTTGTTTAAAACAGATACTTTTAATAAAGAGACTGCTGACTGAATGCATGGGAGTTAAATAAGGAGACATTGTTTGGTAAGCAGTGAATGATTGTGATTCATTATCATTATTGTTTATTTTGGCATTGACTGATTAATGACACTGGAGCGGTTACCTGTTTTATAACACTGATTTTTGCACAATTCCATGACGAGGGATGGGTCATGAGATGGCACAAATACAATCCTTTGAACAGAAAATAGAATTTAAAAAATGTATCCTTTGAACAATTCTATTGATGTACAAAATTATAGATAATACACCAAGTTAATCAAATAAAGTGAAATGCTCTGAAAGCTCCTCATGTATGAGATTTAGTTCCGCTGTTTGCCCAATAAATGAAATAAGGAGTAAAAACCCTGACAGTGAGAAGTGTATCTTTGCTCACCTACAATTAGTGCCAGCTTATAATTAAAGCTGCATACGTTTGCCTTATGGACCTTTTTTACCCTTTTGTGCTGTTAATCCAGCCGGTGCCTGTCACAGCATTTCAGAGAGCACTCTGACTAATGACGTGTGAAAAAATACCAGGTATTGATCATGGTATTACCTCAATGTTTTTGCCAGCTAGCTGAGACAGGCAAACACTAACCTGGATGGAGAAAGTCAAAGCGCAGACGTCAGCATGGAGGCATGATAAAAGGCAGATATACCTGATTTAACTGGAACGCCAAAGTTGCAGCTGTTCCTGCAACGTAAGCATCTTGAGATAAATGTAGTGTTGTGGTGTTACAGTATTCATGCACAGAAATCTGTGTGTGCTGGTTTGTCAAAGCCTCTCGTCAGGATGAAGACAACCAGTATTTACTGTATCTGTTACTCCCCCTGTTTTAACCATTTAATCACTTCTTACTCTCCCACCTAAATAAAGGTTATATTTTTCCTTCTGTCAACAAATCCCACAAAAAACGAATGAATGTATACAGTGTTGTAAATAATTAGGATACCAGTGCAACTAATGTGTATTAATTTGAAGCTGAAAATAGTTCCAAACACGTTGTCATGACTTTTTTCTCCCATTTGAGTTTCCTAAAAACTACAGAAAGGAGAGTAAGGTAATAAAAAGAAAGATTATGTATTTGTTGTTTACCTGACATCTACTATTAGCATACATGGGGGTTCTCTGCCATGTAAAAATATATGCTCTATCTTATTGTGGCAACAAACTCCACAGATCCCACTTTACCATAAGGATAGTCTGGTTGACTGAAAGTCAGGGGACATGCCGGGGCATGTTGAGGACTCACCAGACAGACAGGAAGTCTGTGTAAAGGCTGGGGTTAAAGTGGGGGTTGAACAAAAATGAACCCATTCAGCTCAAATGTCACTTAATATTCTCTGCTGTTCACCACACTGTGATCTTAACACCTGAAAGGAGGGAAGAGAATTCTGGGAGACGAATACATCTGTGTTGTCAAGTAGCATGTGTGTGGAAAAAGGGTTCTTGAACTCCAACCCAATATTAACCTGTGTTCCTGTAGTTGACATGTTGCTATGCTGGTGAGTTATGTCTGGAAATGTTGAGCTGGGACATGGCCCAACAGGACCTCTGAGGTGTGTGTGTGTGTGTGTGTGTGTGTGTGTGTGTGTGTGTGTGTGTGTGTGTGTGTGTGTGTGTGTGTGTGTGTGTGTGTGTGTGTGTGTGTGTGTGTGTGTGTGTGTGTGTGTGTGTGTGTGTGTGTGTGTGTGTGTGTGTGTGTGTGTGTGTGTGTGTGTGTGTGTGTGTGTATGTGGGGGCGGTCTGTGTGTACGTCTGCAGAGAAGGCGTGACTGACGCCCACCTTTCTTCAACCTGTCGTATTTCTCATGGCCTGCGGAGCATCGAGCATGAAACATCACAGACAGGATCCAGTGAAGAGTTGACAGGCTGGATCCAAACCTGACATGTTTAAGAAAAACAGGCCACTCTGGTGTCAGGTGAATGAGTTCGAAGGAAAAGGAGACACAGCGGGGTTTCAGTCTCTCTGTCAAAGCGCTGATTAACCTAAGCAAGCTTTAAAAAGATGCGTTATTGTATTTATGTTTTAAAAAGAGGAGACAAACTGCTTTGTAAGGGTTTTCAAAGGGAACATGTGCAGTTGCCATGGTGATGTCCACAAAACGTACTCCCATCCTCAGAATGGGTTAAATCCAAACATCAGAAACGGCTGAGAAGTCAAGGCTGAAACACACGGGAGCATTCAGAAAGAGCCTTTCTGAGGGAGGACAAATGACACCACACAGAGGAGCGCATGTCATCATGTGGGGATGTGGTGCCATTACCACCACTGACACGCGGCCCCTGAGACTAAAGGTGGAATAACAAATCCTAAAAATCCCTACAACCAATTTTCAATAAGCTTCTCTGTCTGTTCGGCTTTTTTCTTCGTCTCATTTTTCATTTGCTTAATCTCATATCCCCACTTTCATGTTTTATCCTAAATGAATGGTTTAGTTTGTTTTGCAAACATTGTCCTGCGGGGGGCCACACACAAAATAATCTGTTACTTGCTGTATGTGAAGCGAAATTAATAATATGTCATGTTTTTGTTAAAGGTTATAATTGTTAAAAGCTAAATGCTAACATTGATATGCTATTACTTTAAAACTGCATAGGGCTAAAGCTAAGGTAAGATGTTTCATAGGTGTCCAATACAGTCAAATGTTGATACTAAACTGAATGTAAGACCTGAAAACTGAAAAATTAAACACACTGGGCGGTAATCTATCTAATAATAATAACATGTCTTGATGTGAGTAAATTGGAGATACACATGAATCCAGAGCCTTTGGGGAATTAATTACCTACACATTGTGATGCTAAACACTGCCACTGCTCCCACTGAGACACATTCCACTTCCTCTTTGACACCGTTTTTAATCCCCTTGGATGCCTCACGAAAAAAGGTTCAGGTGTGTGTGAGTGTGCTAAAAGAAAGAAAAGAATCCTGTATTCTGGCCATATGGCTGCCAGGCCTCTCAGGACTGCAACAAAGGAAGATAATCTGTAGTTGTCAGCTCGCGCCTCTATAGCAGCTATAGAATATGACAGGTACCTTCCCCCCCCCCCGCCATCACCACCCCCCAGGAGAGCAGGCGCTGTGAGGGACCACACTGATCCAGGCTCAGGCTCTGACAGGCCCTGCCTCCAGCCTCTGTCTCTGTAGTAATTAAACGAGTGCCAGTGGTGAGCAGCACTCAGGAAATTGGCCCTCTGCAGCTCTTGTCTCTGCTGTCAGGGTTTCAGGAGGTGGGTACAGGTGGAGGCGGCAGAGAGGAAGGCGGGTGTGAGGCAGAAAATAAAGGAAATGGCAGGAAGAGGGGAAATGGGAGAAAATAAACAAGACGAGGTGGCGGAAAGTGACAAATGGAGAGACAATATCTAGATCGAGAGACAAAATGCTGGAGGGAAATGTCCGGCTGGATGAGAGAGGAAATGAGCGGAGGAAGAGTGAATGTCACAGCCTCTCTGCTCCCTCCCAATTGTACATTGACAAGAGTATTGGAGTGATGTCATTACCCAGCAGGCAACAGCCTTGTGCGTTGTGTCTCCACGCTCAGGTCAATTTGTTCTTTAAGGAGGAGCGGGAGAAGAAGATTGTGTAACATTGAGAAGGACCCGGTGTCATTGAAAAATTAGTGAGACAGCTGCAGAGGAGAAAGTGAATTAGTGTCCGGGAGACAGCTGTGTGGCCTTGAGTCATAGGCGCTGGAGATGGTATTTGGCTGCAATTTGGCAATTGTAAAAACAGCTAAATAAATGCAATAACCTTTGATCACCTTTGAGACCTTCCTGCAGTAAATAACAACACCTTTAAATATGTCCTGAAAGTCAGTTAGAAAATGTTCTTAGTCACCGTGGATCTCAGGACAAGCCAGAGGTGGAAGAAGTACTCAAATAAAAGTAAAAGTAGCAATACTACATTTTGAAAAATACTAATAAAACTCCTGCATTGAAAATCTTACTTAAGTGAAATTATAAAAGTATCGGAACCAACATATACTTAAGTACCAAAAGTAAAAGTACTTGTTATGCTTAATTTCATAATATTATATTGAATTACTAGATTATGATTATGTATGCATTAATGTGTCTATAACAACTGGTAAATATATTTTGTTATCTAATCTATGTATTGTTGCTGGATATCCTAACCTATAAGTACATGTAATGTATATTTAATAATGGATTTATTTTGTATTAGCTAATAATCTGAATCTGTAAAGTAACTAAAGCTGTCTGATAATGGAGTAAAAAGTACAATATTGGCTTCTAAAATGTAGCTCAGTAAAAGTAGCATTAAATGGAAAATACTCAAGTAAGTACCTCAAAATAGTACTTTAGGACAGTACTTAGGTACATAGTTACTTTACACCTCTGGGTAGAGCCAGGCCCTCCCATTTGACATCTTTAAGGCAAAGCACCTTGAATTGCCTTGTGTTGAAAGGTGCTATATAAAAAAACTTGCCTTGCCTTAAATTCCCCCAAATAAAATGTTTTTTACAAATATCTGTTTTATTTCTTAATGTTGCCCTTTTATGCTACAATCTAAATGATGTTAGATACTTAGTCAAATCCCCAAAACTGTACCGTACATGCGTCAATTACTTGTTAGACTATTTGTGATTTGCCCACATTTTGACCAATCACTATTCAGAACACATCACGCAAGCAAGTTTGTGTGCATTACAATATATTGTGGAGATATTCAGAGTTTGTATTCTGGCTGGCTATTCTGCTTTAGAAACATATAAACACCAGAAAATGATCAACATCAAGCGGCGGGTAAACGACATTCATATTAATGAAATCCTCTGCTGCTTAATGTGCTGTCGCTCTGTGTCGTGGACATGTGTTTGCTGCTGTGGTTGGCCAAGTGTAAGGCCCTAGCCAAGTTGATTTTAGGTGTGCCTCCACGCATTCTTTTGTTTGTTGTTTGTGCTGCCGCGCACACAATGCGTGGTTGCAAAGGTTGTGTTTGTATATTGCAGTTTGTGCGTATTTGCAGTTGTTAACCGGTGTTTGTGTCACCGCGCACACAATACTTGGTTGCTTATGTCATTTTGTATGTTGCTGTTTGTTAGTGCGTATTTGCGAGCGGCGTGCGTCTTTACGCAGTGTTGTTGGTGAGATACTGTGCGTGCTGTAACAATTTCTTGACGCCACAAAAGTATGAAAATGAATATCTAACCACTTGGATTGTGAAGTGTAAACTAAACAATTTTCACCTCTAAATGGGTTTATGAGAGGGAAAATAATGATATTTCCATTAGCCTGATCTTCAATGTGTTGGGCCATGACAGCAACTCTGGAATTAATTGCAGCTTGTGAGTCTGTTTCTTTCATCATGGCAACATGATGGAGACACCTGCAAGAACTAGAAAAGTTTTGAGTACATTGTCAAGTGTTTATATTTGTGTTTACCTGTGGACAGATTTTGTCAATGCAATACACACAAAACTGTACAGACGTGTTGATGAGATCAAAATGAAAGGCAAGTTCAACGATGGATCCAGTCCGAGCAAGGGTGCCGGAAGTAAAGGAGAAAAAGAAGGGGGAAAGGCGCCTTTTTAAATAGAAATTAAAATTGATTTGCCTCTAAGTATTAGTTTGGTATAACAAAAGGGCTAATGTGAAGTTGTATTTGTTTTGATCTGTGCCTCTTCCAACATAGAAGGACTCTTCCTGCTTTGGGTTGAGACTCTATCCACTCTCCTCTGAGCTGCTACCCAGCATGCACCACTTTGATGGGCCAAGCCAAACGGCAAGTTCAAGTCATCATGTTTCTTCAGATTGTTTTTTTTGCTGCTTTAGAGGACCTAAGATGTGTGTTCATCTGAAATTAGATTCTGGCTGCAATTTGTACACCCCTCAGCGATGGTTCCACTTAGCTGGAAGGGGACAGAAGGAGTTAATGTGCTCCTTTACTCCCAGCGGCAAGGCTGTTGATCAAGTGTTGGCATGCTGCACGCCCCGGGAGGCAGGACGTATTCACACCGTGAGAATGTACTGATGGTATCTGAACAGGCCACTGTTATTGGTGGGCAATCAGAAAAGCTGCACAACACAAAAGACAAGAGGTGTTTATTTTATTTTTGTGTTATTGGGACACTCAATATAATCAGTCAATGGACAAAAGGCATGATAAAGCTTCCTGTTGGCAATGCTATAGTAATGAAGGCAAAGTAGGACAGCAGGAGGGAGACATTATAGCCTGGTAATTTTGGATAACACACGCAATAAAAATGAGAGTAGAGTTATAAATACAAGCGGGCACAGTGCAGTTTGACACATCATGTACAGGTTAATGTCTGGCAGACATAGTGCTCTCTATTACAGCAGCTGTCCTGCGTTTCCTCTTATTTCTGTCCAGCTTGTCGACATGCATCATTTGCATTACCTGATCATCTGTAACCCTGTAGGAAACATTTCCAGAATGTCCAGCTGACACAGGGAGACTGTAGGAGTTTGTTAGGTCCTTTGCATGTTTGGAGAGTCCTCTTCCTACTAGATAACACACACACACTTATACATATTTGTTTATTATTTTTTGTGGGAAATGTACTGGATACTGTACAAAAAACACCATAGACAAAACAAACATTGAAACCGTCTCTGACTCTCTTTTCACTGTTCCAACAATCACAAACTCTAGTTGAAGAGTTTGAAATGTTTTATTTCATGTCAACTTCATTTAGATTGGATTAAGTCAAACTTGAAACACACACCAAATATAATAATATCTGGTGTATGTTTGTTTCTGTACTGTGTCTTCATGTCCCGACATTCATCATTATAGGGGTTAGAGGTTTGGTTGCTTTGCCTGAGTGTGTGAAACTCTCTGACTGACCAAAAACACACACATTAAAAACCTTAACACTAAGATCTGATTAGATTTAAATCCTAGAATGACCCCTTTCTAAACAGCCTGTGTCCTGTTCACCTCACATTATTCTCTAAAAACTATGATCTCAGAGCTTTGTTCTCATAATAAGCATGCAGTTATTGTCTTCATGAATTCAAGCACTGTAATACATGACCGTGTTAGTGTCTAGTCATGGTTTAGTGGCTTATAAAGCTTTGTCATTGTCATTCGTTGTGCTGATGACCAGTGAGGACAAGTTAGATATAATGACTGCCTCCACCAACTTTAGTTTGCTGCGTGCAAAATCTCACCTGCGCAGAGGTTAATATGCAGCCTATAAACACACGTGCCACGGCAACCAGACACTACGTCAGTCTAGACTAAAACAGAGTTCCTTGTTCCTGCGTCCAGCCAGCACTGAGCCCTCTGTATTTATGTGGGTATTTCCGACCACGAGGTATTAAGTAAAGGCAGGAACAGGTTAGTGGAGCGTAAAATGCCCCCTTCTCGTACAACAAATTTGTTATTTGAAGATTAGCATACTGTGCGACTTGGGTTTTGTATCAGTAAGTAGAACTGAAATGACCAAAATTAGACTTTCACAAGCAAACTTCATGCTGTCCCGAATGGGAGTGTGGGTTTGTGTCAGTGTGAGGGGGCACATGTGTGTTTTTGTGTCAAAAAGTGGATGATTAAAGTGGAGAAAAAGACAGACAGCTGATTGTAATTGGCTGAGGCATTCCAGTGCCTCCTCTCAAGAAGCTCTTTGATTGTGGGAAATCAAGTGTTTAAATATTTTCACTCACGCAAACACAAACTCTTTCACTGGAAAGAAGTTTCAAATCTGACATTTTTCCCACAAGGCCAGGTTAACTCCCATGCAAAAATAATCTTTGAAGATTATGAAAGGAATGTCCTGGAATTTGAGAATTAATTGTTTAATTCATTATGTTTCAGATAGATGATAAACATTCAAGTCCGCTGCCAACACTTTACTGTTTTCTAATACTAAGAAAAAATAGTCAAGAAATTAAATAAATAATTGTATTACAGTAAGACATCCAAGTAATTGTCATGTTGTATTATATATAAGGTACAATTCTTATTTCTGAGAAATGTCCCTGATAAATCATTTTTGGTCGAATTCTGTATACTGTAAAACATGAGAACAATGGTATCCCTATGAGTAGCTCAAAAATGTTGCCATTCCTAAATATCAAAGTTCATCATGTGTTCTTCTGACCCCTGTGGATTTATTTGACTCTATAAAACAATACATTATGACATATTGCTGCAATTTTGTGGCATTGTGATACATTGTAAAAACAAGCACCTTTCATCTGGTTGTAATGAATGTTTAACTGTGGGAAAATCCAGAGGTTCAAAGGTCCAGCAATTCAGTATCATTTAGTTTCACTGGAATGACCAATAAAGAAAAAGAAACAACTTAAAGGGGACCTATCATGCAAAATGCACTTTTTGATGTCTTTTATACAGACATAGGCGGGTCAAAGCTCATTGTTACGGGGCACTGGCCACCGTTGCACCCCCCCCAGGATACAGATTATATAATAATAAAAGGAGCATGATAAGACCTATGCGCGTTACCACACGCAACCCTTAATTAGCAGCGGTCTAATTTGCTGTCTGGCCAGCCAAATAAATCCAACCAAAGGGCAGTGCGAGAGAGAAACGGCAGCTTGTGTTTGTAGAAGATAAAGCTCAGTTTGTGAGTGCTGCTGCCTTCAGGGAACACTGAAATGTGTGCCCACCATCAAAGAGAGGGCCCTGAAGAAAGAACTGTCACATTAACAATAGAACAAATGCATTTTCAGTGCTCAATGGATATTTTAAAGCTATTGTACATGATACTCAAGAGTCTAAGTTAAACATCGAAGTACATTTAATACTGTTCTCTTACAGTGGCCTCAGAATTTGACGGCATCTATTTAGCTCTAAAGCACTCCCACGACTAGGGCAGAGAATCACCATGCACAAGCTGATGTGTGCCACAGGGGTCTGTCCTGTTCAAATGGCTATTGCCATGGCAACAGGCCCTTTGAAGAATGTCCCAGCGTCACCTTCAAGTGAGTGTTTTGCTTTTGTTCTTGGTAATTAAAATGGATTATCGGGCAGCAGCCTGTAACGCTTTTATATATACATTCTCTTCCTCCAGTGCTTGCAGAGGGCTTTGATTGGAACAATTAAAGACGGGGAGAGGGAGACAGACAATAACTAATTCATTATCAAACAAAACTACTTGGTTAAGTTAAGTGAAAAATCATTGTTCAGGTTTACATTTGTAAGTGATTAACAAAGGGAAATGAGACTGCGAAGATTAATTGATGTAATGTTTAGTTTCACACGGCACACAGTCTCTGGGTCAATTTCCTGGATGCTCGTGAACTGTTAGCGCCGGTGTTATGCCGTGTTGTTGTGCATGCCCACTGCACCTCACGGGAGTGTGCCACAGCGTAAAGCTAAAACTCACAGACGAGACATATCAATGATTTGTACGGCAAAGTTACGTTTTGGAAACGATATAATTTCATTTTTGTCATGCATAACACGGCATAACACCGGAGCCTCGCTTCGGGGAAGCTTTTGGCGCTGTTCTGAGTTTGTTGTAATCTGTCAAAATGACGGACTGCTTTCAGATTTTTCCGTCATTGTTAAAAAGAATCCGTCATAGACGGAACATATTCGGTTAACGCGACCTCTGCCTACCATTAACCAACTCCCGTCATGATGACAATGCTCACTAGAGGGGCCCTGCACATGCAAAACTGACAGTAAATAGGGGAATAGAGCGTTTGTTGTCCACTGACACAAGCTCGTATTTGACACGTTGGGAGTAAAACATCCTCAAAATACAAATATTTGTTTTTTTGTAGGATGGGAAGATTGATAGCACAAGTCTGGTAGTTCCTATGAAACTATAGGCAGTTAGTTTAGCTAAGCGCTAGAAATGGGAGTAAACAGCTGCCTTGGCTGTCTTCTAAAAGTCCCTGCGGAGCATCACAACAACATTATTTTGCTGTTACTGCCCAAAACTGGCCTTGAGGTGGCCCTGGTCACTGTGAAAGTTGCAAGACTCATCAAGTTATACACAGTGTTGATATATGCTTTGGATGACAAGATGGCCTATTGACTAGAAACATAGCCCCATAACTATGATCTCACTCTCAATCACTGCACCAGGAATCTTTCCTATCCAAGTGTCCTTCAGAACTCCCATTAATAAAAACATTAGCTAAACTGTCTGAACTGCTGTATAAGAGCTATCAGAGACATGGAGGCTGGGGTCAGCCTTGATGTATAATTTCAGTAGCTCTGGAAAGGCGTGCAGGGACAGTGATAAATAGCCCATGGAAAGGGTAAAGAGGGGAAACAGTGGTCCGACAAGAGAGGGGAAGAAAAAGAGAGGTTTCAGGGAGATATGAAAATCAAAGTAGACATCAAGAGGAGGACTGAAAGCCACAAAGGGAAAGAAGAAATTAGCTTGAAGCGGAGAAAGCAGAATCAAAGCACCCGAGTCTATAGCTTTCTTTTTCTTTTTTACAGAAGCGCTTTGGATAGGGATTACACAGGGAACTGTGCCGGGGAAACAGAGAGGAAGAGAGACAACAGGGAACAGAAGGAGGGAGAGGGGCGCTGACCTACTTTGAATGGGAATTCTTATTCAGCATCAGGGAGGAGAAACGAGGAAATGAAAAGAAGAACAAGATGATGGCTCCTCCAGAACATTTGAAGCAGGCAGTAATTCTACCACAGGAGGACCCAGAGTATTACACAGGCCTTTGTCTCACTGTGAGCCTTTGAAGAAATCATCTGGCTCCATTAAATTTCCTCTGACTGCTTTTCAGACCAAAGTTAATCAATCTTTCTTCATAATTTGTCTGCATTAGACTTTAATGGAACCAACCTACAGGAGCCCCATTCGTCTTGTCCCGGAATGTTTGATGCCCTCGATCTATTTTGTTTTCATCCCCTATACTCCAGTCAGAACCTGCATTCTTAATCCATTTCTAATTAAATGTCATATATTTTAAAGGACAGGAGATTAATAAACGGGGGAAGTGAAAGATGGTGGGCAGAGAAACAAATATTGACCCCAGCAACGTTAACGGACATATGGGAAAGCACAGAGAGGAGGGATTGTGTGTCTCTGTTATATTTGATATAAATGACAGAGAGATGAATGGTCAGAGCTTTTTAATCTAAAGGATCAGTATGGGTAAACACACATAGACTTACATTCAATCCTACTGTCCTGGAGGCTTTTATAAAAGGGATTTCCACTTCAAATACCTACACACACACACACACACACACACACACACACACACACACACACACACACACACACACACACACACACACACACACACACACACACACACACACACACACACACACACACACAAAAGTCAATTTTTCAGAGTGCACACAGATAAGAATCACAGCTGCATACAAATTGGTGCAAACACGTAATGCAAAGGAACACACAAAAAAGTATACGTATACATTCAGCCAGTGCAGGTAAAGGAGTTGCAGCATCACCTTCTTGTGACATTCAAATGAATGAGAAATAAATATTAACATAATGCACAGACATATTTTTCACAATTATTAACAACTGCCCTGTGTTGTTGTCTCAGGTGTCCTTTTATGGCAAAGTACCCTTAAACTGCTGTTTTCACAATTTTTACTGAGACTTATCTTGTAAGTGGACATTAGGACCTAAAAAAGTCCATAAGCTGCTTTGTGTTTTTGTGATTAAGACATCGTTTGAGAAATAAGCTTTATGGCCCAGGGTCAGATGAGAAGACTCAATCGACTTTCAAAGCTATGTGTTAAAGGGGTCCTATAATGCTTTTTGGAGTTTCCCTTTCTTGTAGTGTGTTATATAGATTTTTGTGCATGTAAATGGTCCCCAATTTCCTCTCCCACACACTCCTCCCCCCTGCGTGAAACGCCTCTATCGTAGTCCTTTGTTTATTTCCATAACCTATTGACATCACTATGTAACACTGGCGCTTTTATTGGCTAGCAATCCAACACATTGTACGTGGCATCTCTAAGCAGTTGACCAATCACAACAGAGCCCAGCATCCAACCAATCAGAGCAGACTGGGCTCTGGTTTCAGGCAGAGGGTGAAAAGAGGTGCTGCAACACAGGCAGTATAAAATAAAGAGCTTTTAGAACATTAAAGAATGGAAACATGTCAGAGTAAAGGCACAAAATACAAATGTGAACCTGAAAATGAGCATAATATGTCTTCTTTAAATACAATACTGCTAATGCTAATGTAGGATTATTGATGTTTCCATGAGGTTTTAGTGGACATAAATGGGTCCTAAACTGTGTATTTCACTTTTTTCTCAAAAATCCTCCTTTACACCTTAACCCACAACCTGAGGTATTGTGAGTGTTGCGGATCAAATCTTTGATGTGTATCTGCAGGTTGCAGGTGGTCGTTCACATTTTTCCAGAAGATCTCACCAGCTTCCCTGGGCACGGAGGGTATATGAGCCCTGGATTCATGGAAATAGAACAGGGTACGCTCCTCATGTATGAGTCACCCAGCACACACACACACACACACACACACACACACACACACACACACACACACACACACACACACACACACACACACACACACACACACACACACACACACACACACACACACACACAAATACACAACAAGAACGCAACCACACTGAGTAACAGATGGATAGAGAGAATATAGCAATGGTAATATAATCTACTGAAAAATTGCAGGCTGTCATTTCTCACTTGCACACATGCACATACTTTATTTAGCTTACCACTCTTTACATGTGTCTTTCTAACCAACGGGTACACTAATGAGAAATTCCACATTTTAATCGCTACTTAATAATTTCATTAAGTTTCTATAATAAAAAAAGTAAAATTGGTTCTTGAGTCGAGGCCTAAAGCCCAAGGAGAATATTTTTGCTAATTCTCCAAGCAGCCAGAGAGCCGTACAACCCTTCAAAGCACCCTTCTTTCATTAGTGCTCAAAACCAATGAGCTCTAAATGTCCATATGTTGCCAAACTTCTTATGGAACAAGAACATTTACCAACCAATCTCTTTCCAACACACACCCGTAGGCTCATATTCATTAGCTCAGCCTAAATGTGTGAGAAGCTTTTCCACACGCTTATAGCTATAATGTAATTGTCTCATAGATTGTCTACCCTGTCTCTCGCAGACTAATATGGAAACGTTGATGCTCGCCAGCGTGCTCATATATGTGGTTGTTTGAGGGAGAAAATGAAGACAGGTGATAACGATCATTGACAAAAAGGCTTTTTCTGAAAGAGGATCCCTCCAGGTTAAAGTTCTCTTTCCTACTTTGCTTTCACGGCCGGGGTAATGAAAGGCCAAGGAGAGGGGGGATGATGTCATCTTTACAATCGATGGACCTACTTGATGCAATTTCTGCTAAATGTATTAGCATCATACGCCACAGGAACCTCTGGGGTGAAACCGAGTGGCAGCAGGGGGACAGCATGACGGATTCTCCTCTGCACACACATCTGCGCACTCCTCTAATAGAGGACACGGTACATCAGCCATGTGTCAATATACTGATGGATGATCACATGGTGTTCTCATGTGGCCATATTGAGAAATGAACATAAGCCAACCACTTACTGTAGTAACAAAAGTTCATCCAAATAGGGTGTATGATTCAGAAAGGTTAAGTATACTCTATCACACCTCTACCGTCATGGAAACTGGAGGGCCAAGGGTCCTTGTGTCTCACTGCTGCTGACCTCAAAGTCTTATAAATAAGAGATAAACCCATTAGATACTCCAGGGCAGGCATGAGAGAGGGCAGCTATCACAAGCCTGGGACCAGTGGGAGGATTTAATCCATGTGAGCTCATTGTTTGTCTGTGTCTCGCTTTTCACCATGTGGCTAAAAAAATGAATGTAACGCATTGTAAACATATGGCGGTGTCAGTCCTGGCATACGTTGAATGGGGTTATCATCATCATTGTGTGAAATGGGAACATTGTGTTTATAGAGTTTGAGGGTGTGTATGTTTCATCTAAACCTCCTTAATGATAACAGAGCCAATCGGCTTCCTTTTCCTGTTTTCCAATAGTCCACACAATAATGTCGGAAAAGCATCCTGTTCTCTCCCTGTTTTAGCACTTTTCTCCTTGTTCCAAAACTATTTTAATAACCTGCAAAACTAATGGGATTTTTACTTTGTGCTTTGGTGCACGTTAGCTAAACTTATCTTAGCATTTATGTTGTGGGCATGTTGCCAAGCTAGTGGTAGCATTTAGCTCACAGTAGCAACAGCCCAACAAATCCGTTAGCTTGACTGAAGATTTTTTTTCTTCAATCAGAATCATTTGCAGTTACAAATCAACCATAAAATGAACAAAATGTACTTGTTCACAAAAACATAAATCATAAATAAAGAGAGAAAAGTGTACAGATGGCCATTATGTTGAATATTTGATGTGCTGGCTTGGAACTCTGAAAGTAATAACAAAATAAAAGAGAGAGGAGGGAGTATAAGAGGCAGAGGAATGTTATGATGATTAAATTGCCTCATAAATGACCATGCCCAGCCAAATCTGGATGGATAAGTCTCCATAAAGTGTGTGAGGAGGCTTCCAGTTTGTCAAGAGCTTGCATGTACATCCTGTGCTATATTTCCATTTTAAATGTGTGATGTTGCTTTGGCTTTGTGCACTATGTGGGAGATCTGTTGGGGAAAAAACGGAAATGTATGGAATCCACAATTTACCACATCCCAATATCACCCAATGTCTTAGCTAGAGGGATAATAGGGGTTCTGGTTCAAGGACTATACAGTAGGCTTAACACTGATATAGCAGATAGAAGGTGGACCTGGCCTACCATAAAATGTCCCCTTTATGGGTTGTTATTCCCGATACTCAGAGGTCATGTGGTTTGCTAACATTGTTACGTATGACCTTTCACAGCGTCATGCAGAATGTGTCACACCTCATCAAGCCTGATTACATGTGGAACAGCAGTTTAGAAGCAAAAATCGACATTCAGTAATAAGTCCTGTCTCCTTGACCACAAAGACAAGCAAACGTGCATGGAGTAGCATTCATAACCACACATACCTGATTAATGCACGCTGGTGTTTGTGCACACGAGTGGCCACTATGTTACAGTCCATAAATCAGTTCAGTGGTGGGCAGTATGTGCTGGAGGGTAGCTTGCAGGCAGTAAACACAGGGTACTTGGGGGCAAACATCCCCTCAGGCTGTAATTTGATTGTAGTTCGGCTGTCACATGATTCACATGCTAGTAGCTAATTGCTATGCAAAATGTTGTAAGATCAGTTTAGAGGAGATACTTTGCACGAAGATGTTTATTTAATTTTAGTCAAATTATGGATTTTTTTTGCACAAACATTAGACTGCATATAATTCAGATAATTTATTAAGGCCACAGGCTTATAAGTGACCTCCCTTCGACTTAAGGAGAAAACAAAGAGTAACAAGTGAAATAAAAAAGGCTAACATTAATAAAAGAAAATTCAGAGTCAGGGAAAAATCCAACAAAAACAAAGAAATACAAAGAAAAACGATACAGTGAAAAGTCTTTACATGTAAAAAAAGGATAACAGAATTATGAGACCATTTGTTATTAAAATGTTCCAAGAACACATATTTGCCTTTCCAAATCTGCACACTACAATGCATTGTTTTAGAAAAAAGATGATGTAGATGGGAATTACATTTGAAGACAGTGATGAACGATGATGGCTTGGATTTAAAAACAAATTTAGATTTGAATGTTTTCCACACTTGGGTTACACCCGTTAATTTAATCAGTTGCGTCTCTTTATGACTTACTCAGCCATGCCATTAAGGGATTATGTTCCTTTAAGGTTAATTCACCATTGTCTGCAGCTCTAAAGGGATAAGTACAGTTTGTAGTGTATCTTAATCCTGCGTGCTGACCAGAGCGGTCAATAACAGTGGAGTGTAGCCGCAGGGCGGGACAATGAATACTGCCTTTCTTCCCAGTCTGCCAGGAGACATCAACGGGGCCGATTGTACTACAGGGATCGGTGACATCATTCATTCTCTCAGCGGGGCAACACACACACACAAACCACTCCTGGACCGCCTCTTCCACAGGCCAGTGGCTCTAAAAGGACCCTCTCACAAAGCAAGAAGTAAAAAAGTCCACGAGCAGGGGCGGGCGGAGAACTCCATTGACCTACAGCAGAGACATAATCAACAATGGTCATTTCATGATGCTCCACAAAAACACTAACGCACACAGCACTATCACTTTCCAGCACGCACAACAACCTGCATCTGTCCAAGAGTCATAATAAGCGGCCTGTTGTCAGCAAGCTGTCCTGACCCCCGCACAACTGTCTGCCGAGGTCTGACCAGTTCAATGGGCCTCTTATATCTCCAGAGAGAGAGAGGGCAGTGCCAAACAAGACCGGCACAGAGAGGGAACAGTGTGGGCACGTGGGAAAAGCATGGGCGATTCGTGGCCAGTCTCGTGATCCAACACAATACGTTTTAAATGGGGAAGCTGGCAGACAGAAAACAAAACTGATAGGCGAACAAGAGAAAAGGTCAAGGCTTCACGACCCCATGTGACACAATTATTACAGCCCAGGAGAAATAAGGAGACAATCACTAATTACCAGTTGATTGCAAATATAAGTGTGTAAACATTGTAACATGACTCCGCTTAGTAGTGTAGATGCTAGCAATGTGAACCCCAAAGTTTTATGATATAAATATATAGTACGGGTCTCCAGCACATAGAAACTGCTGGATAACTTGCATATGTTGGGCAATTCGGACAATTGGCATTAGTTTAATTAGGACTCTTTGAGCTGGCAAATAGACTATAGTATGTTACCATGCTGACAGTAAGCATCTAAAACGTAAAGGTACAATGAGTAGGATTTTCCCAGATAAAAACAATACATTCCTTGAAGAGGTTTGCAGCAGTGCTTGTATCTTCTGCCCTCTGCATTTTCTTACATGCTGTTTACTCTGCCTCAACAAAGCATTGCAACCAGGTGCCAAAAATGCACAACAAGGAATAATGCCAAGTCGACAAAGTTTGTTCCAAAACTGGAGCTTATCTGGGGTTGGATCTGGGTAGGACTGTCCAACCTGAATGTTATGTTTACAAACCCAACCGTCAAATTCTACCTATTGTGCATTAAACACATTTGCAGTGCCAACATTAGTCAAATAGGTCACTGAATGTAACATGCAAAACAATATAAAACCAAATGGAGTACGATATAGCGGCTGTGGCTCCGTGTATAGAGTGCTGGACTTCGAATCAGGGGGTACCAAGTTCAAGTCCCACTGCAGTCAGCATGTCGTTGTGTCCCTGGGCAAGACACTTCACCCCAAATTGCTCCTGTGGGGATTGTCCACAGTACTGTCACTTTGGATAAAAGCGTCTAACAAACGACATGTGATGTAATAATCTACACCAACGTCATAAAATAGCAGACTGTTTGGGATGCAAATCAGGGAGTCTCATGAGGGTCCACGGGGAAGACGTGAGTGAGAGATATCTGCTGTGTTTGCATGTCCTGGGGGAAGCATGCTGTGGAACAAAACAGCCCTGGGACAGCGAGTCTGCTGGGAAAACACACATTTGACAGTATCACCAAGGACGTTTCAACAAAGGCAGACTAATGACAGCAGATGATATGTGGATTTGATGACGCAACTTTCAGTTTATTATTCAGTTCTTATCTGTCCAACTGCTCTCTGTGTACCAAAACAAGTTGGTCAGATAATCTCAACACTACCCAAGTGTGTGTTAGAATGTGTGTATGAGCGTGAATGGCCGTCTGTATGGGTGTGTACAAAATGTGCGTATGTGGCTGATAAGTGTAAACAGTCCTCTCAGAGTATAGCATTTGCCTACGCTGATTACATCTCCTGTGCCATCTCCAAAACCAAATCAGTCCTGCCCCTTCTTGCTACGACACACACACATAAACACACCTATTAAACA